>NC_136755.1:27971767-28571767 GCF_936440315.1 Barbus barbus | reverse complement strand
TCTAAACAGAACTTTTAACACCGTTAAAGAACCTTTTAAGAACCATATTTTTTTAGAGTGTAGAGATAGAGCATTTTCAGTAGATCTATTCATTCTGTTGGCGAACTGATGCTCATCATAGGTGGAGGGGAGACTGGCTTTAATATGATACAAGACCAGCCTCTCGAAGCGTTTCATGATTTCTGGTGTAAGTGCCACTGGGCAGTAGTCATTGAGGCTCCTCGGCAAAGATGTTTTGGGGATTGGTATGATGGTAGCTGACTTCAGGTAGTGTGGTATGATGGCTTGTAACAGGGACTGATTGAAGATATTGGTGCAAACCGGTGTCAGTTGGTCAGCTCATGCCCCGCGTACCTTCCCAGGTACTCTTTCAGTGTCAACTTTTCTCGGGTTCACTGACCTTAGCACCCTTCTCACCTCATGCTCCTGTAAGGTGAGTGCGGGGGTGTTTCCTGCTGGTATAGGCCAAAGTGAAGAGACTGTATTTTGCTGGGTTGCCTCGAAATGTGCAAAGAGGCAGTTCAGCTCCTCTGCCAGTTGGGTGGAGTAATTAGTCCCTGCAGTAGTAGCACAGCCCCTGAAATTGAAATTGAAAAAAACCATGTGAGTCAACATAAAAGTGCATTTAAAATGTTAAAAAATAATGCATTAAAAATGCTGTCAGATGGTAGTGTCTATAAGAGACTGTAGAGCATTTTTGCTCTCTCATCTGTGGGTGTTTTTCCCTGGAGGTGAGCAGAAACGTGAGCAGCTCTGGAGGAGTGTGAGATTTATCCGTTCTGCTCAGAATTCCAGGGCTCTCTGGGGCTCGGGGGTCTACGGCACTCCTCTCGTGCAGATATACACCGGGCCGAAGGGCTGTTCAACCATTCATTCATTAGAGATGATTTACTGTGGCAGCGCAAAACACTCGAGACGTTTCCTTCTGTGTTACACAGCCTGTAGGAGCAGTGTAAGGCTGCGATGAGATTAAATGAAGACACTTATCAAAAGTTTCTCCTGAGAAAAAGACACCAGAATCTCTAAAAATCTCTCTAAGTCTCAATTTTTGCCAAGATACTTATTAATAATTTGAACATTTCTAAAATTTTCCCCAAAGCAAATGATCTGAGCTGCTGTTCTAATTCATTTTATAGCCTTACACTCTTAATGTATAACCATTTTTGACTTTTGTGTGTATTTTTATTTCACCTTAGGAGTTTAAGATGCAACATCTGAGAAAAGTTGATGTTTACATGATGCATGACTTTATTAGGTTAAGCTCTGAGCAATAAGGGTTAATACACTTAACTCAGTGTGTATGTGTGTGAGTTGTTTGGTCGTCAGATTTTGCTAACACATCTCTGTTTTCTCCATTTCTCTTTCAGCCCTGCACTGTGGGCCCTAGACGGAGACGTCACGCTGAGAAAGAGGCTCCTGGGAGAACCGGCCCCGCAATGGTGCCCAATAAACCAGCCTTTCAGCCTCAGATCAACAGCCATTAGACTGTTACTAACACCAACCTTCAGGTTTGAAGCTCAAAAGACACTTTTGAGTCTCCTAACCTGAAATATTGAACTTATTCTGCTTAAAAAAACCATTTTGAAAGAATTTAACTGATCCAGATCCAGATCAAGCAAGCCATCTTAGGACAGTTAAGAAATTAGTTGTAACTATTTAATTTATTATTTAAATGTAGACCAGCATATTTTAGGCCAATGTAAGCTGTTTATTTATTTACTTTACAATATATATATTGACCAGCAAACCATTTTAGGCCAGATTATGCTGCTGATTGATTGTTTACTTATTTTATTTTATTTTAAAATAGACCAGTAAATCATCTTATGCCAGTTTAAGATGTTAATTGTTGGTTTACCTTTTTGTTTACTGTTTTATTTTATTTTATTTTAGACCAGCAAATTCTTATGCCACTTTAAGCTGTTAATTGTTTGTTTGTTTTAAGCTTTTGGTGGTTTATTTTATTTAATGATCTTATTTTTAACTGGATGGTGAGCGAATCCCTGCACCGCTTGTGCTTTAGACATAAATGAAGGTGGGACTGGATCCATATTTACAAGACCAGAAAATCACTTGAGGGTGGACTCATTCGACTCGTGCCAGTAAGTAACCACCTAGCAACCATCGAAAACACCCTAGTAATAACACATCAACATGCAACTCAAAAACCACTCTGAACAATAATGAAAATAATGCACGTGTGAAACGAGATTCAAATGGAAAATAAAGATGATGTCAGAGTTCCAAAAATTCCCCCGCTGACCTCTGCGGGGTCGTGACCTCCTCCACGTCTCTGCTGCAGACGCTCGGCATCAGGCAGCGTGCTCAGTGCCAGTGGTTTGACGCTCACCCAGCTGGCCTGAATAACAATATGTCTGTAATGTTATGATATGTTCCTGGAGCAGTGCGTTGAGATCCGTATGGTGTGTGTTTTGTTCTCCAGCGTGTTGATAAGTGTTGAATGTGTGTGTTTCTCTAGCTGCGGTTGTGTGTGGCGTTGCACGGGATTTTCTGGATTCTTGTGGCACCCTCAGATATTGTAGGTTTTTTTTTCTTTATACTGCTGCGGTTGTTTTTATATGAATAATTATATCATGTGACGAGTGAAGCGGGGCACGTGGACACAGGCTGTGATTATTTGACGGTTGGCACGCTGGCAGAGACACTCCCTGACCTCACAGGACCCATAATGACAGCAGCAGACGCTTAGAGACGGCTCAGAGCCGCAGGTGCAGATGTCTGCTGTCCCGTCTATGTGTGTGTGTGTGTGTGTGTGTGTGATAGACTCTCCAGACTTTTGCCCTGTGCCTCTGTAAAACGAGTCCCTCCACCCTGATTCTCATCTTGGTTTCTGGCCCTGTAACCCCAAACGCATCCATCTAGCGCATTATCACTCCAGCAGTCACACCAGCATGTGTCTGCTGCATTTCTGTTTTGAATGCTCTTTAGCTACATTAAACGCCATTCACAACCCATTTTACTTTAGTAATGTGACTGTAATTTCAGAGTGATGTAGGGAAAGATGTGATTTTATCTATCAGAACTGGAGTTGTTTATATTTTAGGTCATTTTATTTTATTCTTCATTTATTTTTTAAATAAATAAATAGATATTTATGTTTTTTTTTATAATTATTTTTTTCTGCAATGGTATGCACAGATGAATCATAAAAAAATAAGGCTAAGATAAGATTATTCTAGCAATTTATTTATTTGTTTGATGGTTTGTTTGTTGATTTATGCATTCATTCATGCATGACATGCACTGATGAATTAAAATAAGATTAAGAATATTATAGGCTATTTTTAAGCTAGTGTTGTATGCGATCCAGCATGTTTTCCAGTAGTTAAGTAATTTTCCCATGGTTAGATTTGAAAAAGCAGCATTAGTACCATTGGCATACGTTGAAAGTCTTAAGACATTTAGTCTACTTTAAAAAAAAAATATTACTTATTTTCAAATAATTTAAATTTTTAATTTGTGCATGACAATGACATGCACAGATGATTCATGCAAAATAAGACCAGAAACTTATAACTTAGTTAACTCATTTTCCAAAAATTAGATTTAGAAAAGTAACATTACCACTGGCATATGTTGAGAGTCATGTCGAGGAGTAAAGTGTATTTATTCTTTTTTTATATATATTTATTTTAAATAACATTTATTTATTTAAATTTGTATATTTTGTATTTGTTTTAAAGAACAATTGTTTGTTTGGTTGTTTGAACTTGGATGCTGAATCATGCAAAATAAGACCAGGCATATTCTAGGCTATTTGTATACTACTTTAAACATGTTTTTCCCCAGTAGTTAACTATTTTCCAGTTTTTAGATTTGAAAAAGCAGCATTACCACTGGCATTCATTTGAGAGTCTTGTTGAGAAGTTAGGTCTGTTTATTTATGTATTTTTTTAAATAATATTTTTATGTATGTACTTATGTTTGTATTTATTTACAGTGACATGCACAGATTATTCATACAAAATAAAACTAGGAATAAAAAACAATCAATTATTTTTTTAAATATATATATATATATATATATATTTAATTTGATTTTACTTTGTCTGAACTGGGGAATACACAAATGGATCAAAATAAGACTAAGACTAGTAGGTCATGCAGCATTTAAACTTAATTTTTTTTCCAATAGTTAGATTTTTTTTTTTTTTTTTAAACATTACAATTGGCAGACATAGAGATGCTTGTCAGGACGTTGTGCTGTATTCTATCTGAACATGTTTAAAACATGCATTCTGCAGACAAGCTGAAAAACGTCCACAGATTTCATCTAGTCCTGCTCATTATTTCATGTTTACCAGTTTGTTCTCCAGCAGTAGAGCTGAAATATTCAGCATCGTGCCCATCGCTGAAGCTACAGACAGCAACAAATCCGCTTTATAGGCATAGAGTCCTGAGCTGTCTTTCATCTTTTAACGGTTGTCTCTGAGGTTCCTGTGCCAAACACAGCTGAAGTCTTTCTCTGCCGCTCTCATAGTCGTCAAACGCTCTGGCCTGAACCGTACCTCGCCCCCCTTAAAATTTACAACGGAAAACTTTCCTCTGCACTTCTAATACCTTTTTTTGGACCTTTTTCCAAAGCCTGTTTCAGCCGGTGTTGAAACGCCTGACATTTTATGTGTTTTCGAAGCAGAAGAAACGAGGGTCAGGGGCAGGTTTTGTACACCTGTGTTGGAAGTTGAGGCGAGCCTGGCGTGGCGGTCAGATCCAGTCAGCCAGATCTCCACTTTCAGCTCAGGAAGTGGACGCTTAGACAAAAGGGACGGTGAGCAACACAAATAAATGCCAAAAACACACCTCAGCAGCCAGACTGAGAGACAGCGTGGCATTTTTCTGGCTTTCTTTATATGCACTAGTGAAAAACGCTTTAATGAGAGCATTTGCTTGTATCTTATAAAAACAGGAGAATGTCAGGTGATAAAATTTTTAATGAGGTGACACCCAAACTTCCACCCTGAGAGCCAAAAGGTAAACAAGTCACTCCCATCGGTTTTGCTAAATAAATGCCTATAAATATTCAAGTGTTTAATACAGCACAATTTAATGATGCACTGGGAAAATGGCCAGTTGTAGCTGTTTGTAGGCCACCTGAGTCGGAGTAATGTTGGTGCGAGATCATCAGGCCTGTTTGTGTTCACACTGAACTCTGGGCTCGCTCTGCGGTCGGCTGCCGCTCGCTCACACTAGCTTAGTTCAAACCACAACATTTTATTTTAATATTTCAGTAAGTTGTGGAGGGAGAGTGGGAGAGCCGAGCCGCTTTCCTGCCAGACGTGTGGTTGTGGATCTGTGACTCCGTCTGTTTGGCCGCACCCCAAGTCTGGGTACAGTTTCGACAGGTACTGACAGGATGGAGATGCTTTTGTGTTATTCTACTGTATCTGATCAATTAAGATATGATAATATTATATTACATGTTTGGATGTGAGATTGAATTTAACATAGCAACATTCTGTTGTGACAATAAATGCTTTTTTAAAATATAAAAGTTTTTAAGAGAAAAATTATTATTATTTTTTTTTATTATATATATATATACACATATATATATTTTTTTGATATTTCCTTTTTAATTATGCATTTAAAAATTTTTAACTATATAATTTTAAAAATATGTATGTATCCCCCCCTTATATATATATATATATATATATATATGTGTGTGTGTGTGTGTGTATACAGTATGTATATATATATATATATATATATATATTCCTTTTTAATTTGTTTAAATAATGTATTTTAAGATAGTTAATTTAAAATATTTTAAGCTATATAATTTAAAAGAGGTATACACACACACATTTAGAATTTTATATACAATTAAATATTTTTATAAAAAATGTAAAAAAAAAAAAAACCTCCTGATTTGTGACATCAAAGACAGAGATCATTAATTTTTCTAATTAAATATTTGTGCTTTATATGTTGCTTGCCAAAAATTATTGAAAATACAAAAATATATATTAAATTAAATTATTAAAAAAATTATTTTCACAGTTACTTCAAAATGGCCATCAATGGAGAAACATGCATTTTGACAACCTATTTTTGTACTTTTGAACATCTGCCAGTACGGGTTAACTGACCCATGCTAACTATCCAAACTGTGAGCCCTTGATTGTGTCATGAAAGTAGTGAGGATATCAGAAGGGCGGAGTCATATTTGAGTGGGCGGAGCTGCTCCTCCTCCAGACCAACACCTGCAGCAGTCAGCTCTGGAAACTCATGCCTTTCTGCCATAGTGTTCTGTGTTTTATGTATTTATGTGCATTCAGCCCTCAGTGTTTTGTATTCTTGAGAACCTTCTTTGTTTACTGATCTTTGTTAGCGATTATTCTGGGATGTAGCTCCGGGCGGCAGTTTACGCGTCCAGTGAGATCAGTTACTGGTATTTACAAGTTCCTAAGACAGATCTTTCCCATGCCTTGTTATGAGTGTGTTTTTACCCAGAACCGAAGCTAATGACTCTCTCTCTCTCGTGCGCTTTCTAAGTCTGTTTTCTCAGTGGCACAGCTCCCATGATGCACCCTGCCTTCCTCGCCACAGCCCACGCATTAGAGCGGCCATTGATAAATTGCCCCATGCTCGGCCTTCACGATTAATTTCTGCCCGTCAGCAGTGTGAGGGCTGTGGCTTTGGGGGTTTATGTTGGCAGACGCACGGCGTAGGTTGAGCATTCGAAGGCCACAGAGTCAGTCCATAAACTACATTTCTCGTCGGTCACCAGTGCCTGACAAAACTGGCACGAATCCGGTCGACACGGACTCTGATGTGAAGTTAAATGGCTGGGAAAAGAGGAAATGCGGCAGTGTTGTCTTTCGTAACTCTGCAAAATATCAGTCCCTCGTTTCCTTCATCCAAGCATGTTCTTCTGCTCTTGACAAAACAAAGCACGGCTCGGCCGTCTCTCATTCAGAAGGATCTGGGCTCTCGGCCTCTAAATAAAGTCCCGGAGGTTTTCCAGAGATGATGGAGAGCGCTTTGACGTCTCAGTTGGAGTGGCGTGCCAAACTCTCAGGCTCTCCAACCGACAGGACGATATCTGGGGAGAAATTCAACAAACTGTGCGTCGATGTGCCAAAAGACTTAAAACAACACATGAAAGGAAGAGTGCTTTGATTTGTTATGAACTGCTTGTAAATATCTCTGCTTCAAACTCCAGGTCCTCCAGAGGCGAGGTTGATTTTCTGCACTTGTTTGCGTGGGTTTTTTTCCATGCATTATGGTTGAGTTGTGTATTGCAAGCCAAGGACGTTTGAGGAGTGTTAATTGAGAAAAAAAAGTGGTCCAGGTGCATTTTTTGAAGCCTTTCCCATAAGAGTCTGAAGATTTAAGTTTCACTAACATTTGTAGTAAATAAACTAGTTTTTCCCCATTTATTTTAAGAAAAGGAGTCATGTTTGCTTGGCAGAATGTTTTGCACAGACATGTTGGTATTGTGTTGTGAGTGGTTGCCAGTTTAATAATTGCTTGCAAAAAAATAAATAAATATTAAATTATTAAATCAACATGCAGAACTACTTTTGAGCACTTGGGAAATAATCTTTATTTATCTGTTGTATTTATGAGCCATAGCAATGCTTGCCTTAAAATATCCTGATAAATCTCTCTCCATAATGTTTTTTTCAATTGGTTTTCATAGCTTTCTCACATAGTTTTTTTGGTATTATTTAAATACTATTGTAGATTTTATTAATATTTTGAATGAGACTTTTTTAGAATTTATATATAAATATATTTTTTATGTTTTTGTTTTATGTCTTTTTAACTTTTCATGATTTTTGTGTGGGTTTTAAATATATTTCTGTATAGATTTATTGTATATATATATTTTTTTTTCCAGTTTTATTATTATTATTTTTTATTTTAGTTAAATTTGAGTTTTTATTAATTTACAGTTGGTAATATTAATGTTTAAACTTATTTCAGTAATAGATGCCAAGGCAACAATTCAAAGTTTTTATGTAATATTATATTTTATTTCAACTTTTAGTCAATAAAATCTTTTAATACTTTTAGTTAGCGATAATAGCCCTGCTTGCTTGTCATCACCAAATTAGATTGCATTAAATGTGAGGTATTTTGTTTGTAATATTGGGTATTTCCCACTGTTTTTCTGGCCAGCAGGAAGGGAACCAGAGTGGACATTAGTCAAGAGGGGAATTCTGGGAGGATTTGGAGTCTTAAGTTTGTTAACTGGTCACAAAAATATATTTACACGCACCAGTTTAGTTTTTAGTGATGTAATATTTCCTGGGCATTAGCAGGGCCGTGTTGGGTTGCACTCAGAGCCGTGTGCATGTGGTGCGCTCCGAAGGGGGGTGCGTAATTGAAAAGTTATGTTTTATGAACAACATCTGTTTGGGATTTTTCCTGCTGCTCCTTGCCGAACGGATCCAGAGAGCTGCAGAGGTGCTAAAAGCCCCAAACTGACCTCAGGCTTTGAGACGGACAGCCCACCGCCACCACAACAGCAAGGTACTTTACTGTTTTTCCATGATATCCAGTGAAAACGCGGAAACTGTGTAATGCAGAACCAAAATGGTTGCCAAACTGGGTCATGTGACTCAAGTCAGTTTGGATGTATGTTGGAAGCAAATTACATTCACATGTTATAATCTTATAGACTGTTTAGTTTTTATGCATTTTGTGTATTGTTGTTAAAGTCTTGCCATAAAACACTAATCATTAAAGGAATAGTTCACCCAAAAATGAAAATATGCAGAAAATGTTCTCACCCTCAGGCATATGCAGATGAGTTTGTTTCTCCATCAGATTTGGAGGAAAGTGTCATTCCATTACTCGCTCACCAGTGGATGCTCTGCAGTGAATGGGTGCCATCAGAATCAAAACATCACAATAATCCACAAGTAATCCACACCACTCCGGTCCATCATGTCTTGTGAAGCCAAAAGCTGTGTGTTTGTAAGAAACAAATCCATCTGCATTTTAACTGTAAAACATTTCTAAAATATCAGTCTTTAAAAAATGTTGTTTTTTTGGCTGTTATTATGGATTATGTTTTGAAGTTAAAAACGTCTTTGTTTCTTACAAACATGCAGCTTTTGTCTTCTCCAGATGTTAACTGATGGACTGGAGTGGTGTGGATTATTGTGATGTTTTTATCAGCTGCTTGGACTCTCATTCTGACGGCACCCATTCACTGCAGAGCATCCATTGGTGAGCAAGTGATGCAATGCTACATTTCTCCAACTCAAATACATCTTGGATTGCCTGAGGATAAATAAATGTTCACAAATAATTTACTAGTGCAAAAAAAAAAAAAATCCTTTCTGTCATTGCAAGTGAAAAAGACATCAATATAAAATTGTCCAGTACATCCAATTTATTTAATCAAAACATACATTACTGTATTACTATGACTTCCAATCGCATAAATAGTAATGTTCCAGGAGGTCTTGAAAGGCGGAGCCTAAATAATGATAATAACCTCTGCGTTCTGTGTTTGTCCATTAAAAACTTTGTTTACAGGCTCTGCACAGCATGATGTGTTTTTGTCAGCAAGTTTCTAAGATTCAGACTGGAGGGTCACTGTGATTTGTTATTGGTCATAATGAAATAGTTTCAGTGCTTTAATGATGGGTCACGATGATTTCGATCTTTTTAAACAAAGCCAAAACAATAACATTCCCTCGACGTTCGCTCAAATTCCCGAGTCACGCCATCATATATCAAGACTTAAAAAGACACTGATTTCATTCTTGAGAGATGCAAAAACCGCAATTCAAATAAAATAAAGACAGTAATGGAAACAAAAATAGCGGACGGTTTTATCTTTGTGAAGAACAAAGCAGGTTCTCTAAAAGACCCTGAACTCTGTCACAGTTGGGTCGTCCTCTTGAGCAAATAAATACTGACGCAGAGCTGCACCTCTAACACTGATGCTGAAAAAACACAGCAAGAGCCGAGCAGGGAATTGGACGGTATGATATTTTTGGGGTAGCTGGAGACTCTCCCTCTCTCTCTCTCTCTGGTCACCCAGCTGTGTAAACATCCTTCAGGCTTTGTTGGGGAACGGCAGCCAGTAATCCAGGGAAACAGCAGGAAGGTGGCAAAGCCTAGAAGGCAGGTCTCTGTGATGCAGCCGCCCAAACACAGCAAACAGCAACAGAAGAGTCAACTGCTGATCTTAATATATAAGAAATCGATTTTTACATATTATGGCATCATCGTATTAAGCCGTATTTAATCATGAAAAATTAAAGTTCCAAAAGAGGTTTTCGCTGTGATGTCATAGAACAGCTATTTTGGGTTCCATAAAGAACCCAAGGGGTCATCGGATGCAAAATTCACTTTTCAAATTGTTTGAACATAAATGTGTGTTGGAAGTGTGTGTACACATCCATCCTATAATGATAAAAATCTACCCAGTGTTTGTTTTTAAATCCCCTTTCTCAAATCAGGCTGTTCTGAGATTCCTGTCAGAATGACGTAGTTCTGCACAGGCCCCTCCCACGATAGTTGATTGACATGGACGACTTACCTTAGCCCCGCCCTGAGTGAGCTGAGAGTCCACCATTGTGTCGACTCCAGTGCAGGGGAAGACAAGATGTCTCCGATTAAGCGATTGAGGTGTTTTGTTGTTGGATGTAATAATGAATATAGCAGTCGTCATTTACTCCCGACATCTGAGCTGCTGAAGACACAGAGGATTAGCGTTACTTTCATTTTGAAGGGAATGCGCCGATCCCGATCTGCCTAAATGCATCTATGTTCGCGCAAATCATTTGTGATCCAGCTTTATCTACAGAAGAAGTGAGTATAAAGGTTTTTAAGAATCTTTGCAATAATAATGTGCTAGTTAGCCAGTTTTGCAGCTGAAGTTTAGTATGCTCCATAGATATATATATACCTAGATGCCTCATTATCTACTGTTTCTATGGGCTGCTATACATAAGCCATCCGCCATATTTGGAACGGTCTGCGACTCTTTGAGTGCATTGGCTGTGTGCATCTACAACAGCAAGTTATACACTTGTATATCTTTGAATATTCATTGATTATTATGGTGAATGTGAGATGGCTGAATCGTCAACTTATCTGGAGCGGTCAAGTAGGGAATCTACACATATCTATGGTCTGCTCGTCACTCCACGGAAAAGAGGAGCAGAGTCAGCAGAGCTCACTAGCATTTAAAACAGGGGTGTCCAAACTATGGCCATCTGCGGCCTGCTATCACTCCTGTTGCGTGCTGCGAGGGATTTAAAAAAAATGATACAAATCTGCAGAGGTGGACAAACTATGGGCGATTTCATCCGGCCCGTGAGTCTGAATTTGATGCAATATCTGTAAAATCCAATAGATGATGCTGTAGCTTGGAGTATAACCCCTGAATTACACCGTCCTGCCGCTGGCCACTCCAGTCAATGCTTGTGTTTACACCAGCCGCACCGCAGCATGTTTCAGAGGCAGCTCTCCGCGCCTCATCGCTAAATATATTCGCCTAGTCTATTTTTGACAGACGCTGTGTTCAAGCTGCACAGCAAATACAAAATAAAAAAAATCTAAATATATACCCAACAAAACTGGAACAATTGTAAATAAGTTACTTGTTTTAAAAATGTAAAAGTGTTTTGTTTTGAAAAATTCCTTGTATTGGTACTACTGTTTTAAAAATGCTTAAAATGCTCTGTAGACTTTCCAGTAGGAAATGCCAGTGTTATCCTCCTGTCGTTTTATCTCGCAAAGATATGCTTTCTTCTTCTGTTTTCCACACACATTTTTATAAAAATTAATACAGTATTGTTTTTTTGTTTTTTTTTATGGATTATAAATTGCGGGGGTTTTTCATCTGGAATGAAAACAAAAAAATGAGTTTGTTTTGAGTTTGTATTGTGCATTTTCCAGCAATCATGCTGCTAGTTTCAGTTTATCTTTAAATATTTAGGCTGGGCGTTTATAATATATGTTTATAGTGAATGCCACTATAATTAGTGTCTTACATTTTCGTTCCTTTTTCTATTCTGAACACTGCTAAATTTACAGGATCTTTTGTGGAGTGTGGGGAATATAAATACATGTTTCTAATCTTTGTAAACGTTTAATTTATTTTACATTATTTCTGAATGAAATGATCAAATGTGTCTTATACATCAATCGACTTGAGCACCAATGCAACTTATCTGTGTGTCATAAAGTGCTCATAAAAATAGGTAGAGATGCTACAAGAATAGAACTACCATGTAGCCTATGTACAAGTATACATAGTACAGTAGTAAGTGAGTATCAATTTAGAATAAAAAAAGCTTCATTTGTCATAAACATAGTATGCGGCCCCTCATTTGATGTGGAAAACTTGATGTGGCCCTCGAGTCAAAAATGTTGCCCACCCCTGATTTAGACTAGAACAGCGTGCTGAAAACAGAGCTGGGTAAAGAAGGTGGTGTTTACACTACCGTTGAGGAATTTTAACCAAAGCATGTTATAGACTTTTCATTAAGACCCTAAAGAATCATATAAACTTGTGTAAAATAGGCATCCGATGACCCCTTTAAAAGAGCAATGTTTCACATTTTAATAATCTAAAGAACCTCCTTCCAAAATTAAGAACTTTTGAGGAATGGAAAGATTCCATGGATGTTAAAGGTTCTTTATGGAAACATCTTTCCTTTTCCTTCATCTTTCTTTAAGTAAAGAAGCATTCTTTTTATAAGTCTATATTTTTGGGGATATTTCCCAAAGGAAATGTAGGTGTTTCCCCAAGCAAAACTTGTGTGTTGTTATGTGGGTGTTGCTAGGTTGATCTAATGGCTGATCTGTTTTCAACTAATGTGTTCTGGGTGGTTGCCTACTGTTAGAGAGTCTATGAGTTTATGGAATTAAATTTGCATGTTTTTTTTTGTTGTTGTTGCACATTTTACAGACATGTGATACATTAAAGGGGTAATAGATGGGCTTTTAATAACTCTGTCTATGCAGTAGAAACATGCATATTTATACTAGAATAGGTTTTATTAATATCTTGAATTATTTTTTATATTTTCATTTTTATTTAAATTTTAGTTCATTTTTTGTAATGTGTGCTTATATATTTTTATTGTGTTTTTAATATTACTGTTTATGTTTTATGTATTTTTATTTCAGTTTTAGCTTTAGCAATTTTAGTTTTTATTTATTTTCAGTAAGTAATTTTCATGCTTCAACTCATTTCAGTTATGTTTTTAATCAAATATTTATATTTTATTCTATTTCAACTTTATTTAATAATTGCCCTGCTTGCTTGTCACCACTGATTTACATTGTTAAATGTGCTTGGTCATTTGTTATTATTTTTATTTATTTATTTACTATAGGTTATAGTCTTTATTTATAGCTTATAGTTTTGGTTACAGCTTATTTTCAAAAGTGTCCACACTCAATTCTAATGATACTCTGGGTTAGATATGATTCACCTGTCTCTGAATATAGGTTTATAGGATTTATTAAATCACATTTTATATATACTTTTAATATATTAAAGTGATAATTCACCACTGGCAAGATGGGCTTTTAATAAAACTTAAAACTGTCTATACAGTAGAATCACAATTTTTTTTTAAATATGTGCTGCATACTAAAGAAAACAAAAACTTCAACACCCATAATGCACTTTTGATTTCTTTTTTTCTTTTTCTTCTTTTTTTTAAAGATTTTTGCTGATAAGTAAATGAGTAAGCGATATCATGGAGAATATACTGATACCGATATTGTAACAATACAAAGTCAAAGTTTGTTTAAGAGCTTGTTTAAATCTCAGACCTTTAGCTAACACTGTTAAGCACATCAGTGATTTCTGACTGCTGTGGCATCATTCAGCAGGTTTCTGCTCTTGTATCTGGAAAAGGTTGCACACAAATGCACGTGCACACATGTAAACTCCCAAAGTTTCTCACTACGGCCTGATTTCTGTTGGAAAACATGGATATTAAACAGTGAGGTTTCTCTAAAGTAGGCTTTTATAAGCAGGCGGAGGAATCTGGCAGGGTGAAGCTGGTGGGAGGAGCCTGTATGTTTATTGGTCTTTTGTATTGGCAGTGTGAGAGTTTAGTCTGACAGTCATCTCACTCACACTGGGGGGAAGATCGCTCCTCAGCCTCCACACAGCTGGAGAACCTCAGAGAACCTTCTGAGGACCTGCTTAACCCGTCTTAGATTTAGCAAAGATTATTTTTGGTCTGTAGGATTCTACAGAGGTTGGGTTTTTAAGATCAGTTTACTGGTTTCTGGGTTCTTTCAAGCACCAGAAAGATGCACAATATCTTTCAAAATTAGCAAAAATAAAGGTTCTTTATTGGCATCTATGGTTCCATAAAGAACCTTTAATATCAATGGAATCTTTCCATTGCAAAAAAGGTTCTTTATAGGGATTAGGTTATTAAAATATTCTTCACACGAACTGATCACTGAAAGGTTCTTGTGAAAACCCACTTTTGGGACTATATTTTTTTAAGGGTGTTGGGATGATTTTTTTTGTTTGTTTGTTTCAGAAAGAAGCCTTTTCTGCTCACAAAGGCTGTTTTATTTGTCTAAAAAACAGTAAAATCAGTAATATTGTAACGTATTTCAATTATTTTCTATGTGAATATCTGTTAAAATGTAATTGATTTCTGTGATGCGCCGCTGAATTTTCAGCATCATTACTCCAGTCTTCAGAATCACATGATTCTTCAGAAATCATTCTAATATTTCTGATTATTATCAATGTTAAAAACAGTTGCGCTGCCTAATATTTTTGTGTAAATGGTGATACATTTGATTTTTCATGATTCACAGCTGAATAGAAAGTTCGAAAGAACAGCATTTATTTGAAATATAAATGTTTTGTAACATTATAAATGTCTTAGCTGTCACTTGTGATCCATTAAATGTGTCCTTGCTGAATAAAAGTATTAATTTCTTAAAAAAAAAAAAAAACAACCCCAAACTGATTTGAATGATAATGTACTTCGAAAGTTCTGGAAAATAGAATTTTATTTGGTTCTTCAACGACTTCTGACTGTAAACTATTTGATTAGCCAAACATTACTATTACTACAATAGGATTAAAGATTATAACACAAACATTTTAATCTATATCTATAAATCGTGTTTAGCTTTTTGTCCATTAACTACAAATGCAATCTCAGAAAACACCAAGACATTCACAGCTTCCAGAACACACAAACACACACATGTTGGTTTTTGTGGTTTATGGGGACTCTCCATAGGCGTAATGGTTTTTATACTGAACAAACTGTGTGTGCTATTGCCCTACACCAACCCTACACCTAAACTTAGCCCTCACAGGAGACTTTGTGCATTTTTAGATTTTCAAAAAAACACCATTTAGTATGTTTTTTAAGCCTTTTGAATTACGGGGACATAGGCAGTGTCCTCATAAACCACCTTCATATTGTAATACCTCTGTCATACCCATGTCATTATACAAATTTGTGTCCTCATAAACCACATAAACATGCACACACACACACAGACGGATAAGGACATTTCTGCTCAGCTCAGTGTTGGGAGCCGCGGGCATCAGAGAGAGCACTTTACATATTCACAACACAGCTCCTTTCACATTCTCTGACACACTTCAACACTGTCCTGTTGGCTTCATCAGAATGTCAGTGTGGTTGTTTTTCAGACCAAGACATCTAATAAAGCTGCAGCGTTGGCAACATCAGCCTGAGTGAACTTCACTTAACAGTAGGGGTGGGCGATATGGGAAAAATATCATATCACGATTTTTTATAGAAATATCACGATTCACGATTTTTATCCCGATTCTTTGTTAGTTTTACTATTTTGGTTTTACAAGTTGTCTGAGCATTACAGCCAAACTAGAAAGACAAAGATGCATGGCAGATATTTAGGCCAAAGTGGGTGAAGATAAAAAATCTTTGTCATTATTTTATTTTTCTTATTAAAAAATAAGAACAAAGATACACATTACAAATACACATAATATACAAATAAAACAAACAGTGCTTTATTTCCAGGTACAATAGGTGTATTTAGCAGAGCATTCAATGAAATTGAATGAACAAATATAAAAATAAAACACTAGATAGACTGATTCCTAAAGCAACTGTATTAAAGTTTTTCAGTCAAAAATAGTGAGTGATTTTTCTCTTTGTGTTTTGTTGTTTTGTTAACGTTAAATGAATAGTTCCCCCACAAATTAATATTCTGTCATCTGTCTGTCAATTCTGTCATAATGTTGTATTTTTATATCATCATTTACTCAAAAGTTGTTTTAAACCGGAATGAGTTTCTTTCTTCTGCTGAACATTTATAAATGCTATTTTGAAGAAGGTGGAACACCAAACAGTTGCTGGTCCTCAGTGACTTCCATAGGATTTTTCTTTCCTACTATCAAAGTCAATGTAGACCAGCAACTGTTTGGTTTTCCGCTGAGTAAATAATGACAGAAATTAAATTTTAGGGTGAACTATCCCTTTAATGACAGTCGACAGCATGTTTAGTGTCCTGTCCCTTTAAGAGCTGCACGCATCTAATATACAGTACAGGCACGCATCCGTTTCTCTCTTAACTATTTACTTTCATTTTAGAGATAACCAACTCAGTCTGTATGTAAACCTTGTGTGTTTTGACAGTATTAGCGCAAAATATAACTTAGTTGAGTAATCAGGCGCTGTTAGACAGGCGTTTTAGTGCGCGTGCTTCAGGTGTATGCGCTCAGAACAAGCGCACGTCAGACCAGCGCGCGAATTAAACATTTAACCAGCAAGGCTTGTATGCAAATAATGTACTTTTGCGATCGCGAATAAGTGCAGTGTCCTGTCTGAGTAACTCTACTGCTGTATGTCGTGTTGTACAGTACATAGAGACGGCGGCGCCAGAACTGTATTTGACAATGTGCGCGGTAGCGCGATACTACGATATTTCTTCAAAAGCAGATCGTGGAGACATTTTTATCGTCCACGATCAAAAATCGTCATATCGCACACCCCTACTTAACAGTAAGTAACTATATATTCTGCAAATAATAAAGATCGCACCCTACACATTCACTCTCAACTGCTATCTAGACCACATAGTTTGTCTGTCCTTCAGTGTTTTCATGTGTGTATGTGAGGTTCAGTCACTGTATTACTGGTTTTATTTGGCTCACACCCCTAGGAGGATCATTAGCCGTCCTGAAGCACACTAGACCTCTCTCAAGTCCTTTAAAACATCCAGTTTCATGTTTCTTTGCTGTTTTTATAGCTCTAGATCTCAGAGCAGGTCATTTATCTGTATCCTTTTTGAAGGCATGAAGATAAATGTTAGGATTAATCTCACCAGTAACATTTGATACTGTGTTAAAAGTTGTAGATGGATAATTTGATAATCTGAGAAGTGTTTTAACTTCCTTGTTAACAGTATAAAAGCGTCAGGCTTTAGAAGTTTTAAAATATAGTGCACTAGTTGTGTGAACTACTGTTTTAGAGCTTGAAAACCTCATCGATTTTAATTGCATTGAAAAGCATTCTTTTTACACAGATCAAAGAAGCTCATACAAGTTTGTAGCAACATGAGGGTGAGTAAATGGCAGAGTTGTATATTTTTAGGTGTACTGTCCCTTTAAGAAAGTTGGCTTTGAGATGCACAGAAGATGAAGAGGCTGAGAGCGAGCTGGACGCAGACAGAGGGAGGACAGAGGGACACGGGAGGGATGAAGAGATATTCAATTTCAGATTTATTGCTGCATTGCGGCCCAAATGCATTATGAACAAATCTCAGAGGAGACACACCAGTTCAGACGCTTTACACCAAACCTGACTACATCCACATCTGACGAAACACATTACTGATCTCAAGCTGCTAATTTACTGCTATTTTGTGTAATAAAACTAAGATTATAAACATTATGAATCCCGAAAGGTATGTTTTAAACTTTGTCATTTAGTAAGAAGTAAATCGACTCAAAACAGGTAAAAAAAAAAATCTCCCAGATTTATATTGAAGACCTGAAACATAGCTACAGAGACAGGGACAGTTCACCCAAAAATAATTTGCTGTAAATGTACTCACCCTCAGGCCACTCAAGATGTAGGTGAAATTATTTCTTCAGTAGTACATTAAAAGACGATGTTTAGCTGAGACTGTGGTCCTTGGTAATTCATCAAATGCAAGTCAATGGCTGCCGACACTTTAAGAGTCAAAAAAGCATATAGGCAACAGAAAATTAATAATAGCTTCTGATGATATATTGAGGTCTTATGAAGTGAAACAATCAACCTGTGCAAGAAACTGAACATTATGTACAACGTGTAATCCAGAGCCTCAGGCAAACAGGGAAATGCGATTGTTTCTTTCAATGAACTGATTCACCTGTTCTTTTACATAATCACTCAATGACATCATATTTACACACCCAATTATGATGTGAAATGGGGATGTTTTACATGTCTAACGCATATAAAGTGAATAAACTAGTCTTCATCAGCTCACTTTTTACATTAACCATGCGAAACCATGAAAACGTTCATTTCGCCCCTTCATTCAAGTGTTTGGTTCACGCATACGCATATCAGAGGCTCATCTGTCTTCAGTCCAAGTTGAACTGTTTCCTTACTTCAGTGACTGTTGAATCAGTTTATTACTCAGAGGATCAGATACGCCGCAGTCGTCAGGCGTCTGAATGTGAGTTTTGATTGAGTTATTTGTAGATCTGTGCTGCTTGAGTTGCAAACTGTTTCAAACGGTTCAGTCTGATTTGATTCAATTAGTTCACTGAAAAGAACCAGTTCAAAATAATGATTCGTTCGCAAATTGAAGAATGATTCACTCAAGACTGTTTGACTGAAGCTCTGGATTACAGGTGATAATGTAGTAAATAATGCTCAGTTTCTTGCACAGACCGATCGTTTGCTTCATAAGACCTCAATATATTGTCAGGAGCCAAGGGTATTCATTTTGTGTTCCTTGATATGATTTTTTGACTCTTAAAGGGCTGGTAGACTTGCATTTTATGACTCACTAAGGCCTACAGTTTCAAATAAAAATCTTCTATGCTGTTCTACTGAAGAAAAAAGTCCCCTACACTGACTACTTAACTATGCCTTTAAGGTTGCAGAACACTTTTCAAATGACGCTGGCAATAATGTAGAAACCACTCCAAACACTTAAGAAATTGCATAGCAAAGATCGATTAAAACATCTCAACATCACGGAGGCCACTTTTCAACTGCATGCAGCCACTAAAATTATATTATAAAAATCTTTACAGTTCTTTCGTTTTTCTTTGTGGGTGTTTTGTTTCTGGCTGTAGGTTGGTCTTGCGGTTAACTTCACCTCTCAGCTGCTCATTTAACACCACTCTGAAAATTCATCACCGTCACCATCTTTCTCCCCGGCCACGATTACATTTCTTGTTTGTTTTGTATTCTGCTCAGTCGAGTAATAGCTGATTTTTTTGTAGTCTATCCGCAGATCTCTGACAACAAAGTGAGAGGAAATGATCCCGGACTGGTGCTCTGGGAAAGAGGGAGAGAGGAAATGGAGGCCGCTCTTATCTGCCGGACCGCTCCGATTCCAAAACCCCTGGGCTGAAGAACTGGATCTGGCAGGTCCTGGGTTTTATCCCACACTACCTGCAGGGCTCAAATAGCCTCGGTTGGGTTTTCATGTGCTTTTATGATGCATGATATGGATTGAAAGCTTGTGTGAGATTTTGTTCTGAGAAAACATACTTTCGTCAGGTGGCAATCGCTCCACCAGTATAACTCTTTCATTGCCAAACTCAGTCAATAGATGACTTTGAGTTACACTTAGACTGACTTTTGTTTGCCACTGACATATTTAAAGCAGTGTTGCTATTACTAACTAAACCAATAAACCAGTATACTGCAACTGAACTAAAATTAAAAATGAAAAACAACAAAAAATAAAAAGTTAATTCGTAAATATTATAATAGTATATAAATAATGCTAAAAATTAAATTAAAACACTGATTTAAAGGGATACGTTCACAGAAAAATGGAAAATTATGAATGTTTAAAAAAACAATACTTTTATGGTGCTTTTTAAGCATTTGTGTAGCTTGACAGTGTCTTGTCTCCATTGTGAGCACTCTATTTGTGTTTATTTTGGGGTAAAGTGCTACTGTAAATGGATTTATGGTTATCTGTGTGCAGGTGTTTGTTTCAGTGGAGCAAAGGGGGTTCGCTTTACAGCTCAAGACTTTTTCACAAATCATCTTTGCTGTAAATGGTCTCCTGTGCTTTCCTTCACCTACTGTTCACTCACTGAAACATGAACTGCTCGGCACAGACGCCCTCATTGTCTCTTTACTGTATTTCTTCTCGTTTTATTTCTTATTCAAGATCAATATTTACCCAGCAGTCCCTGGGGCTCAGGATTACCTCATATTCTCCAGGTCCAGCTGTGCTTTCTCAGCGTCTCCATAGCAACCTCAGGAATGTGCACATCATGTTTATCCTACTGCCAGGAAAACAGAGAGAGAGAGAGAGAGAGAGAGAGAGAGAGAGATTAAGGAAAAGTTTCTCTCCTTGAGTCACAGGTACTTGAGTTAAGCTTGTTCTTTGTATTAAAATTAAAACTTTTTATGTCATGTGACACATGTAATGATTAGTAGTCACTTCACAATCAGAGACACTACCATTCATAAGTATGTTGATATTAATATTATAATAAAAATTGTGAAATCTTATAGCAATTTAAAATAGTTGTTTTCTGTGTGAATATATTGTAAAATGTAATTTATTTCTGTGATCAAAGCTGAATTTTCAGCATCATTACTCCAGTCTTCAGTGTCACATGATCTTCAGAAATCATTCTAATATGCTGATTTGCAGCTCAAGAAACATTTCTGATTATTATCAATGTTGAAAATAGTTGTGCTGCTTCATATATTGTGTAAACTGTGATGCATTTTATTTTTTAGGATTGTCTGATAAATAGAAAGTTCAAAAGAGCAGCATTTACTGGAAAAATAAATGTTTTTATGATCAGTTTTGATCAATTTAATGCGTCCTTGCTGAATAAAAGTATTAGTTTCTTTACTTACAAGATGACAACTTCATGGAAACTTCTCAGAAATTTCAATAGCAATGCTCATAATAGCAAAATGGATCCACGAGTGTCTCAAAATATTACATCAATTCACCTGTTGCAAAGCACTGAAAACCTAAAAAGTGTGACACTCAACACAAAGTGTAATGAAATGCTACCTGACTGCCTTTAGCTAAACTGACTGCCATTTTGGTTGTTTTTATATGATCTCACATCATTTTAAATAATTTGTTACATCATGTCAGAAACTCTTAATTACTTGAATTCTGAATGCTGCATAAGGGAAGGGGGAAAGGGAAGTGGTGTGTGGCCAAGTATGGTGACCCATACTCTGAATTTGTGCTCTGCATTTAACCCATCCAAGTGGATCACTCAGTAGTGAACATACACCCGGAGCAGTGGGCAGCCAATGCTGCGGCTCCCGGGGAGCAGTTGGGGGTTCGGTGCCTTGCTCAAGGGTCTCACCTCAGTCGTGGTATTGAGGCTGGAGAGAGTGTTGGTTATTCACTCCCCCCACCTACAATCCCTGCCGGACCTGAGACTCGAACCCACGACCTACAAATCCAACTCTCTATCCATTAGGCCACGACTGACCCTGCCCCTGTTAGACTGCCCCTGTTAATGTACTACTGTTAGTTTTGGTTCTAATGTTATTGCAAGGATTCCAAAAGCATTCTGATTATGATACTATGTTGCGACCGAACTATTTTTATCAGCAGAGCAAAAATAAACAAAGTAGCTGCTGCTATTTTGTGTCTGAATGTCAGTTACTCAGTATTAGCTTCTTTTTATTGAACTGTTGTAAAAGAACCTATCACAGGCTGGATATCATGCGCTGAAAATTATATTGGCAGAACAACACTGCTTAAAAAAGCGTAAAGAATTTACTTACTGATTCATTATTTTATTCTGAAATGAAACGCAAGTCATTTGGACATAAAATAGATTTTTATCTTTTTATCTGGCATGGTGAGGTCATGCCACCATCATCTCGCCCAGGGATCCTCAAATCTGGCCCACGAGATCCACTTTCCTGCAGAGTTTAGCTCTAACTCTAATCAAACACACCTGAGCATGCCAATCAATGTCTTCAGGATCATTATAAAATCACCAATAGGTGGGTTTGATCAGGGTTGGAGCTTAACTCTGCAGCAGACTGGCCCTCCAGGGAAAGATTTGAGGAACCCTGATCTAGCCTTTAATGATGATGGAGTGTTTTGGTTTCTGTATTTAGCAGATCAGCATGAGTGTTTCTTACGAACTGAGACCACATAAATCAGCAGCCGCTGACTGTGTTCTGGGACAAACTGCAAGAAAACCCAGCATCCTCCCACACGCATATCTCCTCCCCTCTACCTCAGCATTTCACATCACACTCATCGTCCAAACGCTTTGCCACTGATCCAGTGCCATGTGGAAATGTTTCTGCTTCATCAGAAACTCATGTTTTGCGGTCAGGGATCTAAAGTTTGAGTCCTGGACACCTGGAGGACTTTATAAGTAATAGATAGATGGATGGATGGATGGATGGATGATAGAACGAAGGATAAATAAATGATAGAAAGTTATGATAGATCTAATAATATAATAATGGATGGATAAAGTGATGGATCAATAGATGTATGATAGAACAATGGATGGATGACAGAATGAATGAATGATGGACAGATAGATGGATGGATGATAGAATGAAGGATGGATAAATGGATAGAAAGATGGATGATGTATGGATGGATGGATGGATGGATAGATAGATAAAACAATAGATGGATGAATGATAGATGCATAGAACAATCAATGGATGGATAATAGAAATAGATGATGGTTGGGTAAAATGATGGATTGATGGATGCATCGATAGCACGATAGATAGATAGATAGATAGATAGATAGATAGATAGATAGATAGATAGATAGATAGATAGATAGATAGATAGATAGATAGATAGATAGATAGATAGATAGATAGATAGATAGATAGATAGATAGAGATGGATGGATGGATGATAGAGCAAAGGATGGATAAATGGATAGAAAGATGGATGATGGATGAAATGATGGTTGGATGCATTGATAGAATGATAGTTGGATGGATGAATGATAGATACAGAACGATGGATGGATGGATCAAACGAATGAATAACCAATAGACAGATAGATAAAAATATATCTGAAATCATATAAATTCATGCCCTTTGATGTAAACTGTCATGTTCTTGATTTAGATAACTCTTGGATTGTGATTCTCCTGTAAGTGAGCAGTGGGAACTTTGTCTTTTCCACGGCAACCGGCAACTATTTGCACTAATTTGCAAAAGAAAAGCTGTGGAAGTATAGTGTGCTCTGGGGGAATGTTATATTTGGTCTTTCACAGTAATAGAAGTCTCATTATTTAGCCTCTCAGTGCACCGGGAAACCGAGCAAACAGACCGAGTGACCCTTTGTCAAGCACCTCGTTCCCTCTCAGGATCCTCGCGGCCCTCGCAGCACGGAGAGGCCATGCAGACGTCCCTCAAGTGCCCTTCAGTGAGTTAGTGAAAGAGATCTGGAGGCATTAAAGAGGACACACTCGGGGTGGAATTGAGAGGCATATTAAAACAGCAGGGACTGAGGTCATGGACTGCTGCCAATAGGATCTAACTTCACGGATCTGACCAGATTTCAAAATTGAGTTTGGTGATCCACGCGACTCGGACAAACCTGGCCACCTCTTGAAAAGCAATGCAGTCTGGTCATGTGCTGTTTAATCACCGCGCATAGGCTCTAAAAAGGATGGATATGCAAAAGTCATTTCTGAGTCCTGCAATGTTTGATTTGGTCAGTGATGTGGACTTCATGGAGATGATGCCAAACACATCCCTTTTGACCCCAATGGAGACCCAAAGCACCGACTGCAATGGACTGTTCCAGGACTTGACATCCATCCACGAACTCGACATCTCCACAGCTCGATCAATTGACTTTTACTCGCTGTCATCGAGCACCGCGTCTCCGGTGAGCGCCAGCAGCGGGAAACCCAGACGCAAACGGGTGATCAGCAGCGTCCAGCGCCAGGAAGCGAATATCCGCGAACGCAAACGGATGTTCAGCCTCAACGAGGCGTTTGACCGGCTGCGCAGGAAGGTTCCCACCTTCGCCTACGAGAAGAGACTGTCACGGATAGAGACTCTGCGCCTGGCCATGGTCTACATCTCCTTCATGACGGACATACTCGAGAACAACTGAACTTATAATCAGTGTTTGAGTCGCATTGTTTAGATGAACGTTTATCAAGGTATTTAAAGTTTATTATGAGGAAGAAAAAAAAACTGATTAAAAAAGAAATTCTCTGTCACTTTTGGCCTACCTTAATGGCGTGAGCTCTGTATGTTGTAATGATTGCTGGAGTTAATCATATTAAAATATGGGCTGGAAAAGTATTTAAGGCTGCAAAAATAAAAAAAAATTCAAAAGCCATTTTCGCACCTTTTTTCCACCTAAAGAATCGTTTTTTTGTGTGTGTGTGTGAAGAACATTCTAAAAATCTAAAGAACTTGTTGTTTTCCACTATAAAGAGCGTTATGTATAGAATAGAACGGATATGAAAGGTTCTTAATAAAACCATCGAGCCATGCAATGAACCTTTATTTTTAGAAGCGTATCTTTGGGACGGTTTTACAGCTGAAAGGTGCTTTAATCCAAGATTTCTGCAGGAATTATTCATTATGACATTATCTGACTTCTAATTCTTTTAGATATTGCGTAATATATATCAGAATCCGTGTTGGAATAATGTTTTGCAAGTGGACAGTTAAATGAAATCTCATCTGTAGGAGTTTGAAATACCCCCAAAAGAAACTTTTCATGTCCAATAGTGGTATTTTGGCCTATAGACCTACAGTAATACTATATTAGAATTATATTTTTAAAAATCCCCAAAAGGTCCTTTAGGATTGTTTCCAAATATGATGATTTACAACAGGAATTCTACATTAATTGTTGCATTTGTTTTGGATTTTGAGGTGGATTGCGTTATAATTATATTTTATAAATCACATATTTAGCATTGGTTCCAAATTATGATAGATTTTCAACAGGAATTTTATATAAATTGTCTTATTTATTAATTTTGGATTTCTGAGATGATGTTTGAGTGGTTTTGATGTGTTTATTACAATAAACAAATACATTTTTTATAGCTGTAAATCAAACAAAGTGTAGTCTATTTTACAAGAAAGTGCTATCAGTTTTTCTACTTCAAAATTTCACATTTTGTTAGACGCTGTTTGTTTGTAGTGGTTTGTGAAATGTACTAGCAATTTTTCAGTGAAAATAGTTTCTACAGCAAATTATTTTTAGTGTAGATATGTGGGGTTGTTTCAGGACTCTTGACAGATCTCACCGGACACCTATTACAGGAAAAGCAAGAACAGGTGCGTCGCCTGGACAATCATTTCCCAGAATGACTATATATACGAGCACTTTTGAATTAACCTCTGCATTTTTAAACAGAACATTCCAAGTAATTTTGATAATTTATATATGCATTAAAATAAAACATATTTATCAGTCATCAATGTGTTTTGAGTGAATCTTAAAGTCACATCACAGATGTGAGCTGCGCATTTACGCACGATGGCACGCTTGGATAAGTTTCGTCAGTGCGCCCCCTTGCGGAATCTCTAACTCTCTGGGTTTTTTTTTTACACTCAAAAGGGAGCATTTCCGCGGTCTTGTGACATTAGAAGCCTTTTAGTGGTTTGAATTTGAATGTATAATGCTGCTGTGTTATATAACATTTACAGAAACTTCAGTTTGTGCAGACAAAGGAGACGCTTTGGGTGTATGGAGAGCGTGTTTGTGTTGGACTGATGCGGCCACACAGTTTGTGCGTCGTCTGCGCTTGGCGACCCGCTGCGTATGAAAACGCTGCAGAAGGAAACCTGACTCTGCAATAACACTAACACAGACATGCATTTCAGAACATGTTCAAATAAACAATGAGGTCTACTTAGCCAACCCAGATTCGCTCTTTTCTTTTTAACAGTGACTTGAGGTGGATTTTAGCCCGCTGGCTGAGACGAATGACAGTTCTTCACAACTGCCAGCGCGCAAATTGGCAGTAAACTATGTCAATACATTAACGGTATGATTAATGCTATAAATGTAAAGCATCGCTACTGACCAAAGAAAACCTTAATTTGAAACTTTTTAAGAGCATTTTTGGTCCAACATTTCCAGATCGCAAATCAAAGTCTCTCCACTCATTCCAGAAACCACACTGAAATCTGTCCAGCTGAAAAGCCCTTTTTTAATGATTACATATTAATCACTCTAATGGGTATGGCAAAATAGCCAAAGATTCAGTACCGAATGTTTCAGTATTTTATGTTATTATACTTCACGACTTTGACTATTTCTAAATCTACTCTAGTTTGCTTCTATTCTGTATTGCAGTTCAAACATCTGCAGACGACTATGAAGCTAAATATGTCATCAGTTCATCAGCTCATTTATCAAAATTAATCACCAGCCTACCATAAATTTGTCATCGTATGTTTCAATATTGAATGTTTCAGTATTTTGGTTGGATCACACTGATACGTTCACTGTTTTGACATGATGGATGTTTGATATCATTTTTAATATGTTTGGCAATGTTAAAATCCAAAAATAGATTCTATTCTGTTCCATATTTGAATTCCATAAACATCAACACGAATATGTCATCGGCGCGTACGTTGTGTTTCGTTTAAACGCAGCACTGTGATTGGTTCAGATGTTAGCCTTAAAGAACAGCTTCTTGTATAACGCAAACCTTTTGGATCGCGCTCCTCTCCCGCCTCTCCCCTGTTGCGTCACCCGCGCTTCTCGTCCAATCGCAGGCCACCCCAAAAAGTTTGCGCGTTCCAGACTATAAGAGTCTCCAAACTTCCCTTCAAGTTTGAGAAACACCTCCGTGACGCACAAGAGGAGAAAGGGACCCCGTTCTGCCGGACAGAGGGAAACTATATTACTTGCGTTCTCCAAACATCAGAGGTGATGTTTGAAGAAGAGCCGATGCAAGAGGAGCCCAGCTCCCCGGAGTCTCCAGTGGACAGTCTGGGGAACAGTGAGGAGGAGCCAGACAGGCGAGAGCAGAAGCGCTGCAGCAGGAAAAGACGCCAGAGCAGAAAGAGCAGCGAGGACGCGGATAGCCCAACGCCCGGGAAACGGAGCAAAAAGCGCAGCAACAGCGGCAACGGCAGCGGCAGCGGCAGCCCTCAGTCTCTGGAGGACCTGCAGACGCAGCGCGTCATGGCGAACGTTCGCGAGCGTCAGAGGACTCAGTCCCTAAACGAGGCGTTCGCGTCGCTGCGCAAAATCATCCCCACGTTACCCTCGGACAAGCTCAGCAAAATACAGACGCTCAAGCTCGCGGCTCGGTACATTGATTTCCTGTGCCAGGTCTTGCAGAGCGACGAGCTGGACTCCAAAATGTCCAACTGCAGTTACGTGGCGCACGAGAGACTCAGTTACGCGTTTTCCGTCTGGAGAATGGAGGGCGCGTGGTCCATGTCAACATCCCACTAACGCACTGATGCGCGCTTTCGGAGCAGCATGGTATGCGATGCAAAACTTCACAAGTCTCTCCGGATCGTATTCACAGTCTGGCAGTCACAAGTTTGGACACATTCATTTTAAAAGCTTAAGACCTAAAAGCTCGTGTTTAAATGTTTCACATTGCTTTTTTTAGACAAATATTATAGGGTTAATTCAGGATAATGGCAAAAAGTGACCCAATTTACGTTAATTCAACCCTGTATATTTATTTGGAAATAGAATTTGAGTAACCAAGATGAGAAACCAAGTTGCACCTCATGAAGCTCTTTGATAAGTGTCCAAAGTGAGCTGAAATCTATAGACAGAAGAAGTTTTCATTTGTGTCACATGTTTTAGTTACTAAATTATTCCCATACTTCATAATCTGTGCTATTTCAGTTTTAATGATTTTACTATTATTCTGCAACGTAGAAAACAGTCATAATGCATACTGTGTCCAAACTTTTAGCTGCTAACTGTATGTTCCTGAAGAGCATTTTATGCCTAAACGAATCTTTGAACATGGTTCCATAAAAAAAGGCTACTTTTGTACTTAAAATTGTACTTAAAATGTTCATGCAACCCAAGTTTAGGGGCTCTTGGCAAACGTTATGAAGTAATTTGTTTTCTGGGAAACAAAAATACTAACAAATGGAATGCATGTTATTATTAGATCAATTGCATTCTCGTGGAATTTTCAACACTTTCATCTTTGTTTCTTCAGATTTTCGGCCTTGAGCATCGAGTCACTGGAAGAGCGACACCAAACAGCATAAAGCGAACACGAGGATTATAAAGGGAAGGTTCTGGAGCGTCATGACGTTGTTGCGAGCACTTACAGTTGTGAACCACACATGGACCAGGAATTACAATCAGATCTGTGCTGTTGTGACGGTGAATGTGGAAAACATGTGCTTCTGTCTGTAGACCCACAGAGAGACTGGCTGCAGGAAGAGACGCCGCGCTTCTGACAGCAACCGGTCATATTTATTACAGAACGAATGAAGGAAATACGGAAGAAACTCGGCTCATAACACTTTCTTTGACTGGTCCTAGAAAAGACATTTATTTATTTATTATTGATTGTCACAATGCAGAATAGATCTGGTGTCTATGCATTTTCTATTTTAAATACGATGTAAACGTGTATATTTTCTGCAATAAAACATGGTTTGAAATGTACTTATTTTTATTGCAGTTTTATGGATTTGAAAAGTAGCTACATGAAAACAAACGAAAATAAGCTTTTACACATAAACTACTGCAATAATTATTCGATACGATTTTAAGAATGAAAAAAGCTGTATACTGCTGCCTGATTTGCCGGTTTATATAGGCCTACTCAGCTCATTTAAATAGGCATTGCAGTTTAGTTTTTTTTCTATCAAGATGCTGTTATGGAAAATAAGGAAAGGGAAGCATTTTAAACTATAAACATTTCGAAAATTAAAATTAAGAAGATGTATTCTAAACCAGAACTGATTCTTATCTTTTAATTGTTACTTTTTAGTTATTTTCGCGCAAAATGTTTATTTTTGTTTAGCAGCAATGCTTTAAAAAAGCTAAACGAAATAAATTCAAAAATTGTTCTAATAACTGGACAAAATGGGTTACACAGAAATTATGTTTGCATGGTATTTTCTACGATAACACGCCAGGAGAAGAATAACTAGTAAAATATATATGTATATATATATTCCTGCAATAATGAAGACATTTGTGTCGCGGGTATTTGAACCCAAAAGGAGAGCATATGACAGGAGGTCTGCAGAAGCGTTTAGGATGTTGTGAAGAATCATTTGAAGGTATAACGGGCTCCAAACATGTATGGAATTCCCAGATGTCTATAAAACTGAGGGGTCGGGAAGGTCACGGAAAGGTGCAGCGGGTCAAAACCAACATTTTACAATCAAGACTCTTGTACTGAATCAATAAATTAAAGGAATAATTAAGAATAGGCTAATCCTATTTAAAAAATGCATTTAAAGTTGGAAAAGAAAAAAAAATAAGGACCGAGAGGTTTTGATATAATTATTGTAAAGTAAAATACTATCAAACCCAGCGCGATTATCTCAGACAGCAGCAAGAAACTTGCAAATCATTTTTGCCGTATATAATTTGAAGAAGTCTTGTTTTACGAGACCCGTAAGTAGGGTGTGATTCGGGTTAAGACGGAATCTGGTGTTCGTTTGTGCTGTCACTGATCTCTCCAAACGTTTGCATCGGTTTCCCGTCAGAAACACGTTCAACTGCCGCCTCGATCCAGGAGTTTGGGGACCTGGCGAGGGAGAGAGAGCTCAGGCACCTGAATCAAACTTATTTCTACCAGATGTTGTTCAGATTTTTCTTAACGTCACGTGAATACAACAGATGTCGAGTTGCACAGACCCGCCTTCACTGCACGCAGTCTGACACAAATATCCTTTGAGTTTCTTAAAAAGAAGTTCGACTCGATGGGATAATGATGGGATTGGACGATAAACCTGGTTTTTGTGGAACGCGTGTGTTTTGAAATGCAGCAGAAATTAAGGACGTGGAAAAGTCATTTCTGTTGGACTATTGCAGGGATTTGTCATGCATTGAGGAAATACTTCTGGTAATTATTTCTCTAAAACTTTGCATCATTTGCATCTGGACTCGGTGTGTCTCACTCCAGTCGTCGGGCTGAACATGGATATGCTGCTATTCTGTGTTTTGGCAAAGTATAAATTACAATTTCGAATGCAATGCTCCTGTTTTTTGTTTTTTTAATTCATGCTCAGAAAACAAATAAAAATACCTTCACTGCGAAATCAAGCATGCATTATGACTGCAGTTTATTTAGGCCTTCTGCATGATCGTCTGAAATGGCATGAAGTGTAAAAGCAAGAGTGAATCCAGTTAAACGAGTTGACGAATGTCGATGTAAAAGCATCAGTTCTGACCACCGAGCTGAATCGATTCACCTTCTTCAAACGAGCATGTCCTCGTTTAGTTAAACCTGAGTCTGAGCGAAGCTCTCGCTTCTGTGGAACTGACTGCATGATCTGTTCAGTTATACAGCAGTGCAATGCACCAGCATGAGTTCAAAGTGTAGGTAGAAACCTATAAAATGCAAATAATGTGTACCAAAAAAAAAAAAAAAAAGATTAGATCATGTCTAGTATTTGCATGGGTCAAATTCTATTTTTAAATGTACTTTATAAAAAACAAAACATGGCTTGACTGAATTAAACAGTAATATTTATATAATAAAAATTAAATGCATATTAAACAAAACTGCACTGAAATTATGCATGTCAACAAGTCAGAAGAAAACTGTAAAAATTCATATTTTCTGTTTATTTTGTCACACTTTGATGTGGGAAAATGACACTTTAACAGGTGTAATTTCTAATAACTATCTTAAATTAAAACCAAAGCCAAATATTCCATTACATATTTTTTTTATGGAATCAACTTTAAAAATCTTTTCATCAGCAATTCGGATATCTGCATGCTAAGATAGCTTTTGTTATGCATAACAATTGAGAAAAAAAAAATAAGATTAGTTCAATTTGATCCCAACCCCCCCCCATTTGAGTTCATGGTGAAGTAAAATTAAAATGTCTATTTTTAATCTTGAAGCGAGCACAGATATTGTTACTCTTTTAATGCAACCATTAAAGTATTAGTTTGTTATGTTTTAGTTTTTCTAATCTTATAAACAAAATTTTAGCAAAATAATATTCTATGTCGGTCTGCACAATAAAGTCAAACTCAATAAACTCAAACAGAATAAGAGGGTTAAAACACAATATTGATGTTTGAAGACTCTTTGATGATGCAGTGAGGTCAAAGGTCAGCTGTAGTTGTGTATTCTTGGACTGTTTGGTAACACGATTGTTAAGCTGAGATTGTCCACGACATGCTGCTTTAATTTCGTGTCTTTTTGGCTCAATGGAAACTTCTAGCACACAACGATGCCTCAAACTGCTCAGCTCAACAAAGCGTGTCCGTCCTGGAAGACTAGATTAATATACGATTTGATTTGAGCGAAGGCCTTTTCATCTCTGATTTACTGGGCTCTGTGCTGTAAGCGGAAACACGTGGATTCAGCTCTTTCAGTCACTGCTGCTCCGATCCTACAGAAGAGATTCTGATCATATTTAAATGATTATGAGCAGCCAGATCTTCTGTGCCTGTTTTAATCGTGTCCAGAGATTCATCGCTCTACATTTCCTTCATATTCAGTGCAGACGGAGAACTGCAGATCGTTCAGTCACAGCAATATCAGATTGTGCTTGGAATGGCATACTATCTTACTCATGCAATATTGCAGTCTGCAGCATATATATTATGCACAGCATGGTCATTTTCTTTGCATGCTTTGAAATAATAAAAGCCCTGTCTGATATTCTACAAAGTTCTGCAATTAAAATGTGGCTTAGTTTTTTAGTAGGATGCAAAACATTAACATTACCACGTTACAGACATTTTTTCTCTCTTTCACCATCGATTGTTTTGATGCAAACAAGGCTCCCAAATAAGAAACCCAGTGTTGAAATCTTAAAAATGCACAACCAAGACATTTTATTGGTGTTAAAAGTTGTCCCACACAATAACAGGAATGCAAGAACTTGAGCAACTTGAGCGTTGACCGCATGTTATTTTGTGGTAGGCATATTTGATTCAGTGTTTTGAATTTATTGTGGTATATTGTATTTCAGATAAACCCGCCCCTAAACAACACGTAAAAACACAATGTAAATGTTTGGTTTCTATACATACCTGTCAACATAGTAGCTGTTTACGACCAGAATAAGCTACAAACTGAACCCAAATTTATGCAAGTTAAAAAAATAAATAAGGATTCTGGTTAGTAACCCAAAAGGTTGTAGGTTCAAACCCCAAAAGGAGTGATTGTGCCTGTAGTAAAAAAAAGTTGTATAAATCACTTTGCGTGACTGTAAATAAAGAATCAAGACTCAAGTCTTACGAAATAAGAATCCCTTTGTTGAAACCTTAAAAATGCACAAACATGACATTTTATTAGTGTTCAAATTCGTCCCACACAATAGCAATGCAAGATATTTTCAGAACTTGAGCAAGTGTTGGCAGCATGTTGTTTTGTGGGTTGGCATATTTAATTCAGTTTATACAATGCTGGTCTTTTAACGTGGTAGAAAACCACCCCTAAATGGCACATAAAAACGAAAAAGGTTGGTTTCTTTATATGTCAGTCAACTAATGACAGTTCTTGGACAGAATAAGCTGCAATTGAACCCAACCTTATGTTGCAAGTTAAAAAATAAGCATTTTGGTTAGTAACCCAAAAGGTTGTAGGTTCAAACCCCAAAAGTAGTGATTGCGCCAGTAGTAAAAAAAACGTTGGTGTAAATCACTTTGGGTGTGTCGAATCGAATCTTTCTTATAAAGCCTCACAAAAGTGCATTACACTAATTCCAGATCTTAAGTGTCTGGTCACAGCCTGCCTCGCCACAACCAGTTTGTCCTGGTCCTCAGGTCCTCTGGATGTGTTTCTGGCGATATAATAGTGAGGTTGTTGTGTATATGTACCACCCAGGCAGCTGTAAAGCCACCTGCGTCTCGTGCTAGAGCGACAGGGCAGCCCACATCTACCTGCCCATCAGCCGGCGTGTGGTTTCTGTGAAAATAAACAGGCAATCAGAACGCAGTTCAGACATCACACGCTTTCATGCAGGATAAAAGAGCTGTTGTCTGATATTTATTTGTGCTTGCTGGTTGCCCCCTGAAATAAGATTCAGTCTGCCTGAAGAGGGTAAACACAATGCAAAGTAGAGAGAAAACTCTGATTTAAATCATCCTGTTGTTGCTGTCCAACAGATAGGGTGTTTCTTCAACTATGGGCGCTTTGGGAAATTAAACTCCCTTAAAACACATTTCAGATGCTCTAGTTTGTTTTATTTGTCTACTAAGAAAATCCAGCAGCGAATACACAAGCATCACAGATAAATTCTGTCATTTTCTCCCTGAAATATCATTAAAATATGTCATTTCCAACCATCTTAAATAATGTATGCTTATTAGTGTTCTACTGTGGAAATGATTTTTTGGATATTTTTGGAATAAAAGGGTCAGCTCCATTTTCCTTTTAAGGATTTAAGGTTCATTAGATTTTTATGTACCCTAAATAGACATTATTAATTAAAAATAGTGCATTATTTGGCAAAATAACAGCTTGAGAATATGGAAATAATGCACACTAAACATTCTGATAAGAAGAGTTTGCTTCACACATCATGTCTCATATTTCATATAGGCCTATATATAAAATTATGGATTTTCAACTACAAAAAAATGTAGGTAAAACTACTAGATAAGTATCTTATCTTAAAGACTTTTGAAATGTAGTAGAAATAAAATGATGAAAATGGGTTCAAATGCTTAAACTTATGAAAAAAAGTGCACTCCTTGACTGCATTAATGCTATGTAGGTTGCTTTGGATAAAAGCGTTTACTAAATGCATAAATATAAATGTTTAATGTGACCTATATACTACATTTAATAAAACTCAACCACTGGGAAAAAAAGTGCCCAAAGTTGAAGTAACACCCCTATATCACGACTGAAATGAAGGATGTTCTAGGAACAAGAGAATATAAAGGACTGAGTCACTTACTGACCTGTTTCAGTAAGATGTATGAAGCCAACTCCCCTCTGACTTCCTCTGTTTCTCTTCTGGATCAGATCCCTGCTTGGAACAGAAAGTTATGAGCATGCATTTGCCCTGCTTTATTCCCCTGAATAGCTGGAATACACACCAGGTCAAATCTATCCACTGGAAACTTTTAAAAGTGAAATATTTTAATTAGACTGGACCCTGTAACTAGCCCTCGGCATGTCCGTTTAAGCATTTTCACGCCACTCGCCAGGAAAATCTGATGGGCTGGATCAGATACATAGCACTGCGCTTTTTGTTCTTGGTTGACAAACACAGCGCATTGTTCTCGAGGTCCATGGTTTGGTGTTGTGTTCACAGATTCAGCATGAATTAGCATAATTGTGGTATGATCTGGATGTTTAACACATCAAGCCAGGGTTAAAGACAGACTTGCGGTGTTGGACAAGCTAGCCATTGATCCAAAACTGAGAAAAGTGAGACATCGTTGGAGTGGTGGCCTAGCGGTTAAAGTATTGTGCATGCTTCAGCACATCGGTCAAGTTCTCAGTCACAGTTTCCCATCTTTTTCTTCGATCTAATAAATAAAAAGTTACAAAAATAAAACTTCCTTGTGGAAAACACAAGTTTAAACCAGCCAAAGATGGTTTGCTGGTTTAAGTGAGATTAAAATGCAATTTAGTTGATGGAAATTTAATAATTAAGCCTTTAATTCCAGCATACAACAAGAAAGAGGGATCATGACATGAGACATACATTTTTCCTTGATGTTTTAACATATAGGCTGAGAGGGCTTTGTACCATTAAAACATCCTGCAAGTTTGTTTAAAACAAAATCCTCATTATCCGCCATTTCTAACTTGAATGTGCCAGACTTCCGGTCTTATATGCTTCCAGTTATTTTTAGCTAGGTACAAAAAGCGAGTTATGCTGCTTGATATGGCAAACACTTATTCTTATCATATTTTTTTAATGTAGGCCTACTGACTAAAAATCAAATACTTTTACGTCATCACGCCATAAGCCACTGCCATTCGAACACCTGTCCACACCGGACGTGTACAGTGGTAAAGTCTACACTATGCAGATGAACATTCAATTTCTGATGTGACGAGGACAAATGGAAGAGTATAGGAACTCGCAGTAGCTACTCTCTGGACAGGCTTCAGAAGCAACGGGAACAAGTGGATGGTTTATTTTTAACGCCGTCCCGGTTCGCATCATAGGATTATATGTTTGTTCGGACATTTGAACGCAGATTGTTTTGTAAACGAGGCACAGGTATGGAGAGTTCGCAAAGGAATGTTTGTTGGAAGATGACATGTATCGCAAACCGTAAGTAAATCTTTTCATTTTTATTTTAATTTTTTTCTGTAAATGAGGGTTTTGTATGGATAATGATTTCAAAACACTTGCTGTGAGGGGACGTTGATACTTTTTCTAATCTATGCAATGACATTAGCCAATCATAACAGTGGATGTTGATTGACCAGCCTTAGATGACCCGCCCACTTAAAATAGCATTTCAGATAGGGGGCAGAATTAGGGTTCATGTCATGACCCCTTTAATTTAGTAGGGCAATAAATTAAATAATTAAAACTAAAAAAGAAAGAAAAGAAAAAATCTAACTAACCAAGTGGTAGGTAAATGAATGAATGAACGGCCTAGATCTGAATTTCCATATGTCCTGCTAGTCATTAAAAATCATTCTTGTAGTCACAATGCCAATGCATAAAGTACACTTCCAATTTACAAATTTGCACCATTTTTCAAGCACTAATTTAACATTAAATTAAAAATAATTTAAATAAAAAAATCTATTCTTGGAATGGTAGTTGTCAGCTAAGTGCCAAAAACCCTTAGAAAACCAAAAAAAAAAAAAAAAACTATACCAGTCTGACCAGTGGAAAGCAGCCAGGTAGCCAGCTAGCAGCAGTAAATCACCAATAAATGGATGTTGGATTTTGACAAACTAAAGCAGCGAGTCCTGCGCTGCATGGCGTCAGGGGAGGTTAACGGTTCAGAGTGGCTTTTTTTTAAAGATCTGTTTAATGCATCTTTGTCAGGCTCTCCTGGAGGGGATCTGTGGGGGGTAAATGCAGACCAGCATCCCCCTGGGGGGTAATTAGCCTTCACTGACACCTCCAAACATTCTGCTGCCCCCCTCCAGGGCAGAGCTTCAAGGCTTCATTAAGCCTTGTTGACTGGTGTTACCCTGACAGAAATGCTAAACAGATACACACGTGTAGAAAGTTCATCATGAGCGCATGATTCGTGCTTCTTTTCAATGTGTCAACCAGTTTGATACATGCATTGTGTCAAGGCTACGAAAAAAGCATACATGCATGCATATGCACTGCAACGTTTGAAATATGTATCTATAAAAAGTCACTTCCTAGGTGTGTGTGTGCATGCATGAAGGTCTTAGATTTTGAATGTGAACACATCTAAATTTAATTAAAAATGCAATGTGAAATGCAAGAAATTGCAAGTAACACTTGAATTAACGTGAATTTTTAAAGTATTTTTTAAAAAATCTTTGGTTTATTTAAAAATAAAAAAGCAACATTTACAATGTACATGGAAAAACTAATGGGTATAGTAAAAAAATTATCTGAGAAATTACTAGTAAATTTTGCAAACAATTATGGAAAATAAACTTTGGTTTATTTACAACTTCAGAAGATTTTTTTACAGTGCACACTGAAAAAAAGTAGACACAATTTTCACTTAGAAATTGCTAGCAAATTTCACAAAAAGCAGCCAGTAATACACAAGATTATACATAAGACTTTGAAGTAGAAAATCTGAAGTAGTATTTTCTTGTAAAAAGTTCTCCAGTAAGCTTTGTTTTATTTACAATAAATAAAAAGAATGTAATCTTTTACAGTGAATAATCTTACATATTTCCCGGTGACACATATTGCAATCTGAAATGCCTCATATTGCAATACATTGCAATTCATAACGCATATATGTTGCCAAGTGGCACTACAAGCTATCAGTAATATGTTTGTAATAAAGCTGTTTGATGCTCACTTATGAGGTTCCATGTCAGTCGTGATGCTGCCTTAGTAGGGAGCTGCCTATGTAGACACTTGGCAGTAAGGCAGCTCATGCTGAGTCACTGCTATGGCATTTTAACTGTGTATTGGGTTACTGCTCGACTCACTGTAAGAGTGATTCAAACAGTTTCACATCCTGACTGTTACTCGGAGCACTTTAGAGGAAACAAGAAAATTGCTCTGTGTTTGAAAAATCGTAAAGAAAATCTTTCCGAATGAGTGAGCTTGTTTTTTTATCCTTTACGAGAAAATGTTGTGTACACATGCATGTCATCGCTAAAGTATGGCAACGTGATTCACGAAATGTCAAAACCATCATTGAAGCTCTGAGATGGGAACTCTTGCATGCAGTCCGCCCACCAGAAACGATTAAACTCCACATGCTGCATAATTCAAAAGGGAAGAAAGCGGAATTAGTAGATGCTCGTTTTAGTTTTAATGCAGGTTCTCTCAGTGGTGCTTGTTCCGGTGGTTGGTTTAAAAAACATTCCTGAGAAGTGAGTGTTCAACTTTTATTAACCCTCATTAATGGGTCAATTAAAACTCGATCTCTCAGATCCAGATTCATTAAGCTTTATTTATTTGATTTGGTTTGTATCCGTGTTTGTTTGCTCTTCTCAAATGAGAGTTCAGTTTCACTAGAGGAACATTTTCCTACGAGACGGTGTCTAATTCGTAAACAATTCATTATTTTGATTAATTGAATCAGTTCACAAAATTGTTTGGGCTGTGTTTCCCAAAATCATCATGATCATGAGCAAAAAGTTGTACAGATTAACCTTAAATTTGCAATGTAACAATTTAAAATGTAACATAAAACCCTAATGTACAGAACAGATAAGAAACAACTAAGAAGAAACATTATTTCAGTGATTAACTGTCAAATGTGAGCTGTTGCAATAGGAACGTCAATTTATCGGGGTTTTTTTTTCTTTTACTATTCTAGTCCATGTCGCTTTAAATGCTAATGAGCTCTGCTGACTCCACCCCTCTCTTCCGTGGAGTGATGAGCAGTACTGTAAACTTCAGCTGTGAAACTGGCTAATTAGCACATTATTAGGAAAGGCTATTTGCAAAGATTCATAAAAAAAAACCTTTATACTCACTTCTTCTGTAGATGAAGCTGGATCACGAATGATTCGCGAAAACATAGACGCATTTAGGCAGATCGGGATCGGCACATTCCCTTCAAAATGAAAGTAACGTTAATCCTCTGTGTCTTCAGCAGCTCAGATGTCGGGAGTAAATGATGACTGCTATATTCATTATTACATCCAACAACAAAACACCTCAATCGCTTAATCTGAGACATCTTGTCTTCCCCTGCACTGGAGTCGACACAATGGTGGACTCTCAGCTCACTCAGGGCGGGGCTAAGGTAAGACGCACTTGTCAATCAACTATCGTGGGAGGGGCCTGTACAGAACAACGTCATTCTGACAGGAATCTCATAACAGCCTGATTTGAGAAAGGGGATTATAAAATAGGGATTCAAAAAAATAAAAAACACTGGGTGGATTTTTGTCATTATAGAATAGATGTGTACACACACTTCCAACACACATTTATGTTCAAACAACTTGTAAAGTGAATTGTGCATCCAATGACCCCTTTAACCATTAAAAGTATGATAATTTACAGTGTAGAAACCGTTGGCGCCAATGCTCTCTTCAATCTACTTAGGGCTAAGCTTTCGGGAAATGCAACCCTGACCAGTTTCTTCACAAATCAGATTGAATCTGATCTTTCATTGTTTTTCAAAACACAAAAGAAGACATTTTGAAGAATGCCTTCATTGTATGGAGCAAAAAACAAACGCACTTAGACATCTTTCAAAAATATTATCTTTTGTGTTTAGTAGAAGAAAGTAAGCCTGTTTTGAATGACATAATTTTTGGATGAACAATGCATTTAAAATGTAGATAAAATGTAGGTAAATGTCCAGAAATAATGTTCCTTTGTATAATGAGCCTAATTTATGTATATTTCAAAATAGTGTTCTTTGGGTATGTTTACATGCACTCATTTTCATCAATCTGAATGAATACAACCCGATTTCAGATTCTGAAAATTCTATTCATGAACGCAAACTTTGCAATCCCATTCACATTTTCTAAAACCAAAACTCCAGGTTGAGGGTGCTGGTTTCTGGAGGTCAGGAGCAGGTATCTCCTGCTGCTCTGCATGCACCATTTACTCCAGAGAGAACGAGAAAAGTAAAGACAGAAAACCTGAAACAGATGGTCCATCGCCCCATGCAGTCTTAACCAACAACAAGCGCTGCTCCAGCACTTCATCGCCCCTGCGTTTTCTGCTCCCCTGCAGGGGTAAAAGAGCCTCTCGCACCCTCAGCCCCTCCGCAAGGGACTACACGGAAGTGTGAAGCTCAAGTTAAAAGTTATGGACAGATAACAGGTTTTAAAAGCCCAAACTGGGTATTTATGTCTCAGCAGGGTGTTGTAAATCCTTCCTCATTAGGTCTCCGTTCCTCCCTCTTCCCAGGGAGCTGTTTGTGTGTTAAATTAGTTTTAGTGGTGTTTGCTCAGTCAAGCATTACTCTTACTATTGCTCATACTTAGGGTTAAGATTTCAAGCTTTAATCCGGAAAATTAAACTATATGTTTGTGTAACTCATCCAATGCCATTTGTGCTGCAGTGATTAAATAACCACCTAGCAACCACTCAAATGACCATAGCAACGTGCAAACAACACAATGGCAACCTCTTGGCATCACGGCAGCGAGTTTCAAATCTTGCTGATCTTGTCTTCATTAAAACCCGCAATTACGTCCTGTTTTGACATATTTAACTGAAAGTCCAAACTATAATTAATGAAAAAAATAATAAAAACTTTCCCTTCATTTTTTTCCGCCTTCTTTTCTCTACTGTCCTGCCAATGCTGCCTTATGAATTCTTTTGTGAATGGTCAAATTCAGATGAAGGCAAACCCAAGCTTTCAGTTGCATTAAAGGGATAGTTCATCCAAAAATGACTATTTAAGAATGATTCTTTTCCAAGCATATATAAGTTTCTTCCTTCTGTTGAACACAAAATAAGATATTTTGAAGGATGTGGGGAAATGAATGTTTATTCCATTATTTTAGTGTTTTGTGGTACCATGATTTTGACTTGTGATGTATGTTGATTCATGTGATTTTCTCATGATCACCTGTGTTTTTTGGTAGTTGTCAGTGTATTGTAAAAGCAAAAACAAAAAGACTTCAGTAGGTTGTTATTTTACCATTGTATCAGTTAAATAAATATATGTTTTTCTACTGTAAATTTAAGTTCAGTCTGTAAAGCCTAAGAAGTTTCTGCTGTATTTTTATGGTGAATTTCTGGCACCAACTGGCATACATAGTGCAACTCTTACAAAATGGTTCTCTTTAGTTAATTATTCAAAAAAAGACAAAGGGACAGATTTACTAAAAGCTTGCGCCAGTGCAAGCTGTCTTTTGGTGTTAAAATAATACTGTCAGGATTTACTAAAGATGTGCAGTGAAGAATTAGCGCTGAAAAGGCATGGACACAGTTATTTTAGCACCTCACCTAATTGAATACGCATTTGTGGGAGTTTCCCTTTCAGACACAAAATTTATGGGAGGAGATAAACAACGCAATTTACTAAGATTTGTGCTTGCCAAATTACTGGTATTTGCGCCATTATTTAGCGCCCAAAAAAATGTCTTTAAGCAGGTGGTAATTTGCGCTGCTCTTGGTAGATTGAACTCATTATGGAAATTCGATGTTGTTTCTGTGTTTTTTAATGTGTACCTTCTCAGTAAATCACATGCAGAATTTTCCCCTCCCATCAGTGCATTTATAGAATTATGGAAATGCTAATTTGCCCTATTTAGTAAATCTGACCCTAATTTACTTACAAAACAGCTGCAGAAAATTGAATCATTAAAGGTGAAGTGTGTTATTTCTGCAGCATTACTGCCACAAAATGCAAAATGGAAATTAAAAAATAATTGTTTTCTAATGGGTTTCCTAAACATCTTTCATTGGTCGTTCAAACAAATAGTCCTGCCTCCAAACTCACACCATTGGTTGAGCCACTGTTGCCATGTTGGGCTCAAACAAATTGAGCAATTTTAAAAAATGAAAAAAAAACACCACAGTGTTTCAACCTATGAATGTCTAACTTTTATCTCTGCATATTAAGCTGAGATAGGGAGGTATTTTAACTTAGAAAAACATGACACATCACCTATCATTAATCATTATATTCAGTGAGGTTCCCATCTCGGTTTGTGAGTTTCAGACATTTTTCTGCACCTCCTTTTGGCGACCTTTCAACCTTCCCTCCACATTAAAAAAAGAATATGAATCGAATGCATAATGACTGTTTTCCTGTGCCATAAACTCCAGGGCAGATAATTAGAGTCTCCATGGCAACGGGCCCAGCAGCAGGCTGAATTTTTGTTTGAAAACTCGCTTAAGGCTGAAGTTGAACAAACTTCAAACAGACGTACATGAACATGAGAGCGAGAAAGACAGAGAAAGAGACTGAAAGGGAGAAAAAGAAGGAATGAATAAATGGATTTGAATGAAAACAGAGTAAAAGAGAGAGAGAAACCGAACAGGTTTGGACTAGGTCTGGATTTCATTAGAGCCAATTACCTTATCTGTTTCATCTCTGGAGTGACCCGCAGGCGCGCTGCTCCGGACACACGCTAATACACACACACGCATGTAACTATACACGCCAAACATATTCACACACACACCGCATGAGCACATACCTGCAGAGAAAGAGAAAAAGCAGCCACTCTCCACCGCTCTGAACTTCAGCGTCGCTTAAAAATGCCATGTTAGATTATTTCTTATATTGAAATAGGATGAAATAGTGTTTTTCTCTCTCAGAGGTGTTTATTTATGTAATGTTCTTCAGTGAAGGTGTTGATCTTTCCACTGTATGGCATCTGAAGTGTCAATCAAGGCTGGACTAACACAACAAACTTCATTTGGAGACAAATACGACCGTGTTTTGCTGCTCAAAATGTTGTTAAACATCTGTGTAGCACCAAAACACCTCAAAATGACACGTATTATTCTTCTTCAGAAAATGCAACTGGTACCTGCCCATGCAAAACTGGTCGCCACTTAAAATAAACATAATTTTAAGGTAAAAGACTATAAAAATGCCACCATTAGTTAGTTAACAGTAAGTTTTTTCACTCAATATGGTGAAAAAACTGCAATAAATCTAATGTGACATTTAATGTAATCATTTGTCACACGTTTCTATCCAAAGCGACTTACAAAGTAGATGCAAACAGACCAACGAGAGAGCAACAATATACAAGTCTCAGTCTAGCACAGTGCACATAGCAAGGATTTTTTTTTTTTAAATAAATAAATTAGACCGAATACAATAGAATAGGTAAGTGCTAATACTAGTTGGTCAGGTCATGGCGAAAAATATGTGTCTTTAGATGTTTTTTAAAAATGGCTAATGCTGCTCGGATTGAGATAGGCAGGTCGTTCCACCAGCTGGGGACAGTCCAGGAAAAGGTCTTTGAGAGTGATTTTGTGCCTCTTTGGGATGGCACCATGAGGCATCGTTCATTTGCAGAACCCAAGCTTCTGGAGGGCGCGTAGGTCTGAACTAGCGAGTTATATTGGTGCAGCGCTAGTGGTTGTCTTGTAGGCAAGCATCAGCACCTTGAATTTGATGCGAGTGGCTATTGGCAGCCAGTGCAAGCTGATGAAGAGAGGTGTGACATGAGCTTTCTTCGACTTGTTGAAGACTACTCTCGGTGCTGCATTCTGGATCAGTTGCAGAGGCTTGATAGTACATGTGGGAAGGCCAGCCACGAGAGCATTACAATAGTCCAGTCTGGAGAGAACAAGAGCTTGGACAAGGAGTTGCATCATATATAATATATCAATGCATATCACCCCTAGTTTCTGTTTGCTTAGCTAAATTTATACTTGCCCTCGCCAAATATCTTTCCATCGCAGTGATTCAGCTGAATGACGTGTAATGAACGAACCAGTGAAGGAGACAGAACAAAATAAACAACGACAAAAGAGTCGGCTCGCTAACCTCCACAGATGCTAATTCTGCCTAATGAAGCGTGACACAATCAAACCCAACCGTGGTGTTTAAATGGCTCCCCGTTCAGGCAGCAAAGAGGAAACTGCTGAGATAAACACGGCGCGAGCGATAATGTCTCATGCCAGGACAGGGCGCGCTACACACGTGATGTTGCTAAACGTTAGCATGCTTTTCTTTTTTAATTCAAAGAGCAGAAGACTGTGAAATACAGCGATTACTGCTCAAAGAAATGAGCACTGCCCAAACCTCAGTGGAGATTCACTGCCATGTTTGATTAATGGCTTTGAATATGAGCGGAAAACAAACCTTATGCTATGCTAACAAAGTCCTATTGCAATTGAGAAGCATGGATAAAAGGAAAAAAACTCAACTTACACCAGTCTAAGATATCATATTGGTAAAACCAGCACCTTAGACTGATTTGAGATGGTTTTCATCTTTAATGCATGAAACCAAGCTTATCCTATAAAGCACTGGAGTAATGACATATTTTTGTAGGCCAACGTGTAAGTTTCCATCATCCTGTTTCCTTCGGAAAAAACCCCCCAAAAACAATTTGGATTCCATTGGCTTTTGGATTATTGCAGAGAATAAGCTCTGTGACCAACACAAGTTTTTGATTCTTACACGTTTTGCTCAAAATGATCACAACTTTTATGAATTTTGAAGCCTAAATACAATCGGCAGAAGTAAAAGCTAAAGTTAGTTTGCAGATGCATGACTTTAGCTTCAACAGTACTAACCTTCTTACTCTTTCAGTCTTTATTTCAAATCTACAAGTTACAGAGTTTGAGTTAGAATAGTTTGCAAGAGCTCAATTATAAACCCAGTGAGGCTGTGAAAGTGACTATTGAGTGAATAACAACCTCTGTGGTCCCATTTAGACACTTGTTAGCAACCACATTTTTCAAGACAAACAAGAGGTTCAAAACTGTATTACTGATGTTTTTTAATGTCATAGAATAAAAGGTAAAAATCTTGAGCTTGTGTTAACCACAGACCATATTTCAGGCATTTAACCAAAAAATTCATAAGAAAAAAACATTGACTTCAGAACCGGAAGTTCAAAAATGCAAGTTTTAAGAGTTAAATTTGAGTTATTTTGTTGTGTTCTTGTAATTTGTTATATAATATATAAATATATTGTTACATCCCAGGATTTAAGTGGGAGTATAAGTGGGAGTGTCCCTTTTTTTGTGTGTGCTCTGTTTGTTTTTCTCTTTTCTCTCTCTCTCTCTCTCTCTCTCTTCCTCTCTCTCTCTTCCGCTCTCTCTCTCTCTCTCTCTCTCTTCCCCTCTCTCTCTCTCTCTCTCTCTCTCTCTTCCGCTCTCTCTCTCTCTCTCTCTCTCTCTCTCTCTCTCTTCCCCTCTCTCTCTCTCTCTCTTCCCCTCTCTCTCTCTCTCTCTCTCTCTTCCGCTCTCTCTCTCTCTCTCTCTCTCTCTCTCTCTCTTCCCCTCTCTCTCTCTCTCTCTCTCTAAGGTTGATAAGGATTAACAGTTGGAGTTCAATTAGTAGATGACTTTGTTGATGACTGCACTCTCCTGATTGGTCCATCAGATGAAATGTTTGGGAGATAAAAGGCAGAGCTGAGATGTATGGAGTGTGGAAGCTTGGAGCAAGAGCACCTTTTGCTGTCTTTTCTTTTGTGTTTGTGGTTAATGTGTTGATGTCAAAAGTGTTTTAATCCTCTTGTGGGAGGTTTCATTTAGCCCAAACATGTGATTTTTGTACTTTTTTTATTTTTTTAAATGTTTTTATTAAGACTAAGATTTGTTTTGTTTTTTTCCTTTGAGGGAAGCTGTAGGGAGGTGGTTGCCATTTATTTTGTCTACACTTTTTCTCCTGTTTAAGGATAGTAAGGGAGGTAGGGTAGTATTTTGTACTTTTTTTCTTTTATTTGCTAGATTAGGTAAATTTCTTTTGAGAGTTAGTATGTTCTGATATGTTGGCCTTGACCCCTCCTGCAGTTCTGTTTGCGTCCTTGTGTTCAATAAATCTTATATTGTTTTGTATCGATTATGGTGTTGCGTGTGAGTCAGTAGAAGGCAAAAACTCCCTCCATTCCTCCACCATTTTCTTTATTACTCCTTCCTGTTCCTAGACTGGGGAAGGAATGTAATATAATTTGTCAATTTTTATTTTACTTCAAGTGACTGGATTTTTTTTTAGTCATAGTTAACTATAATAGCCCTGTGCAAAACCAAGTATATTTGACTTTGTAGCACAATGCATCTTCTTTATGTGTTACTTCCTGAGGGTCTTACATTAGGGAGAGAGAGAGAGAATTTGACGTTTTTTCACCCCCATCACAAGTACTCTGAGTTCTGATGGCTTCCATGTGTGGTGAGTCCAGCTCTCTGTCCGATGTCATATCCTGTTCCAGGCTGGATGTGCTGTAAGGGTCTGCCGTGTCACAGTGAGAGAGGGGGAGTCTGGGTAATGATGGCAGGAGACCATGCAGGTGTTCAGCTCCCCTTCCAGACATGCATACCAGTGTCAGAATTTAGCTTTATTAATTCAAGCCTGTGTTTGCCCCCTGGAGCTGATTTCCAGGGGCATTTCTAACTATATCAAAAACATACTGTATGTCATTCAATTTTAAGTAATCAATGCATTAAAATATCTAACTGAAAATATTTAATGCATATAAAGTTACATATAAAATTAAATCAGTATCAGCTCATGTTTAATACAATAAGAAATTAACACATTTTTACCACCATATTTTGAATTTCACTATTATCTGATTACATGTAATCTGGATTACATAATCAGATTCCAAAAATGAAGTACTTGTAATTATATTATATTACATTGTAAAATACTCAGATTACAGTTACTATTTTATGGATTACATGGATACATATTATTCACACAATGGCAGTAAATTCATAATTTATCGATTCACCCCAATTCTTTTTTTTTTTCTCTGTTTTTCAAAATCCTGCTGTAATGTAATGTTTAGTGCATTGCATGATGTTGATAAGGAATGGAAAAAAAATAAATATTATGTCAGTTATTTAACCAGCACTGCATACAGATGATATCCTCAGTGCTAACAGATAAGAACAAAAAAAAACTGACCCTATTTTGCAAGTAAATACTTCAGAATTAATCAGTTTTTCACATTTTCATTAATTTATCCAGACAGGTGATCTGTTGACTTCGCATGAACCTCAGAGTGATGCTGTCGGTTAAATGGTTGAGTAATTTGAGTGAGCTTGTGTAGGTGGACGTGTGTGTGTGTGTGTGTTTTGAGGGTCACTACTGGTTCACTCCAAAACCACAGTATTGTCCACCTGAGCAAACAGGAAAGAGGTGTGGGTGCATGTGAGGGCAGAAAGACGGCTGTCACAGAGAGACGGATGAGGATAGACAGCTTATGACAGACAGACTGAGGAGGAAGAGAAATAAAAGGCTGCTTTTACTTCATTTTTGGATGATTTCATAAAGCCTCGATGGTTTTCAGGTGTTCAGACGCTAGGACAAGAATATGGTCAGATGGCAGTACTGTACGAATTCATTTAGTTTGCTTGCTAAATGCATAAATGTAAACGTGAATGCTGCTCTGCCTGATTGAAGCTGACATGTTAACACATTTACATGTATTTACATTAGTATTTCAGCATTTAATGGACGGCTTTCCTGTAGCTCAAACGTTGAGCATGATGCTAGCAACACCAAGGTCATGGGTTAGATTTACATGAACAGCAAGAACTGGTCACGTAAATGCGTAGCTTCAATGCAAAGTAAGTCACTTCGGATAAAAGCATCTGCCAAATGCATGAATGTGGATGTAACTTCATAGCAATTTAAAACTTACTTTAAAGTTCAGAAGTAGGAGAAACATCTCAGGGAATAAAATTCGATGCTGATGCTGGGCATTTCGAAAAAAATCAAAAAGAAAAAATCAATTCAATTTAAATTTCACCAAAATGAAAACTTTCATCCTGTCCTACAGAGACACTTTTCGTTATTCAGTTGTGTCCGGATGGTTCAGTGTGTTGTTTCTCTCAGAAATCTCACGTGAGGAATGTAAAGTGGCTTGTGAACATCCTTTAGCTATAGCAGAGAGATGGTGGATTGTATGCAGATGTTTCTGAGATGCGCAGCTCCTCCGTCAGTCAAAGCACAACACACACAGCGGGAGTCCTTTGAGTCCTGCCAGCCGCTGACACCACGTCAACACACACACACACACAGCTTTACTCAACTACAGAAGCACTTGAATTTCACACAGCAGTGTTAAACACAGGTGTCATATGAAACAAAAGCAGAAACAGACGAAAAAAAACAAACATTCAAAATGTGAAATACAAGCCATCTGATAATGCAAATTTCACTGATATGGGAATATGTGTGGTATATTGATAATAATGCAGGTGTACTGTAAGTATAGTGTAACTATATTAAACAAATAGAGTGTAATGACAATGCATGGTCTCTCTGGAATACGAACACATGGCCCAAAAGCTTATCTCTTATTGGTCACTGAATATTTTTGGCAGATAGTGGAGGGAAAAATGATGCAAAGGACATTTTCTTTTCCTTTGTCATTGGACAGATATTGTTCCCTGTGAACAGGTTCTTATCAGTTATTTTAGTATCATTGATATAATTTTATAGTTTTTGTTAATATTTTAATTAGGCTTTATATTGTTTATAGTAGTTTTTATTTTTATTTACTTTGTTATTTTAGTACTTAAAGTTACTTCAAGTTAAACTAAATGAGAATTGTCTTGGCAATTAGCTGAAATATAAAAAAAGTCATTATTTTTTTTATTTGAAGTAATTTTTTTTATGGTTTTAGTTTGTTAACGATGATAACCCTGATCAATATGAATTCATTATTTCAAAAGTTTAGGGTCAGAAATTTCTTTTAATGTTTTTGAATGTTTTAAAGTCTCTTTCGTTCACTTAGGCCACATTTATTTAATCAAAAATACAGTATAAACTGTAATATTGTGAAATATTATTATAATTGAAATATTATGCCATTTTTAAGGTTGCTAATATGAGTCTCCTAAAACAGGTTTACATGCATCCAAGGTCAAAAAACACTTTAGTTTTCTCAAAAATAGCTTTAATTTTACCTCGACTTGTTTAGGCGATTTTTTTGATAGACAATAACTTTATATATCGTGCACTTTCGGCTTCACAACTTTGCAGAAAGTTTATGTTTCCATACTGCTACATGACACACTGCATGAAAGGCAATATTCAAAAAGGCATAATAGGGGTACTTTAAAATAAGCGTTTTCTATGTGAATATCTGTTAAAGTGTAATTTATTGCTGTGATCAAAGCTGAATTGTCAGCATCATTACTCCAGTCTTCATGATCCTTTAGAAATCATTCTAATATACAGAAACATTTCTGATTATATTTTTGTGGAAACCATGATACATTTTATTATTCAGGATTCTTTAATGAAAAGAAAGTTCAAAAGAACATTATACATGTCTTTACTGTCACTTTTGATTAATTGAATGCATCCTTACTAAATAGAAGTATTAATTTCTTACTGATCTCATACTTAGTGTACGGTAGTGTCTATTTTATTGCGAAGAAACCTTGTGTTTAATGTCCAGTTAAACTGCTCTAAACTGTACATGTTTATCAGTGTGATGTACCTCAGGGCAGAAAGATTTCCTGTACAAATACACAACAGTGATTGTATTGTTTTCAGATCTGGAGCCAAATTGGATTTGTGAATTTTTTTCTCTATAAAAAAATACATCCAGAAATACCGGCCGAGTGTTTGCGGTGAAGTCCACCGTATTGTTGCTATTTTCTTTGCCGTGTTGCTCTAGTATATTTTTTCCATCCTTGGGTTCCTGAACCTCCAAATCCACATGAAACAAACCTGAGTCCTGCTGGATTAGAAACAAAATGCCAATAGAAATAACCAAGATGGAAAGCATACAGTCTTGCTGTAATACCACCCTCATCCTCGACCCCCAAACAACCAAACCCTCCAGCCCAAAACTGACTCACAGCCTCTCTGGAAAACAATATTTATTCTTCATCTCAAAGTTCCTTTTGGAAAAAAAAAGGAAGAAAAACAGTCGTCTTTGTTCTTTTCAACTAAAAGTCTCACTGGCTTGGGTTTTGACACAGATGGCCGTCACGGTTTGGAGCTTGAAACAATCCAGACAGAACTGGATCAGTAGCTCCGTTCGAACATGTCGGACACAGAGGTAAACAGTTGATGCTCGTCAAGCATGTTTGCACGGACAGATCCAACAAATATTACAGTAGCCATGTAAAAAATGTCAACCTGACCCGATTAATTCTACACACTCAGAACGGATCTTCCGTTAAACTCTCCGTCAGTGTTTTTTCTAGCATGTGAGTGCCCTTATTCATGCATAGAGGCCGTGCATGCTGGGAAGTCACGTGGTTTCATATTTGGAGCGATTCGTCTTGTGGAATTATTTCGTAATTTCTTGCACAGCTGGAGTTGTCCAGGTTTGAATTGTTGTTTTGCAACCGAAAGCTTAATTAACCAGTTTATCATGCCGGGTTATGCTGAATCTCTCAGCCTGTCTCCACGTCTATCTGTCGCTCTCTCTTCATACCACTTCATTCATCTCCAGTCCGCTCTGTCCACACCGTTCAGATAAGCCAGCTCTATATTTTTGAGAGAACTGTAAATTGTAGTTGTTGAAATGCAGGAATAGTCCAAAGCATCGGATAGATTTGCTCTGGCTGAGATTTATAGGGTCATATTTATCTGCAGCCCCAATGGACGGGTTTAAAAATAGTGAGGCTCAATCCAGCAGCACAGGAGATGAAATGTAAACTCCTCGAAAATCAAATGAAGCAATTTGATAAAGGGCTATTTGAGCGGAACACAAATTTTCACGCTGACAAGATGTTAAAAAACATCACTTTATGAAGTGTGCAACCGGGTTTTACTGTTCAAAATGTTAAACATCTGACCAGATGCCAATGTAGGCCTTAACAGGGTTTTGCTCCATTCAGAACTGAATTTTAACTGAAGTATTAGTAAGATTCAGAATTGCCATTTGAATTTGAATGTAAGAAAGCAGAATTTAAAAGAGATTTTTAAAAAAGTTATATAAATTATAAATATGTATAAATAAAAATATATACAATATTAATAAAAAGTTGTATGTATGTGTATATATATATATATATATATAAATTACCTTTTATTTCCTTTTTTTCAGAAATAGAATTTTATTTTTATTTATTAAATCTCTCTCTCTTTCTCTCTCTCTCTCTCAGTCATGTCCAAAAATATCGGATCAAAAAAGGCTGTGAAAATTCACAAAAATCTAACCTTTCATTGGATAATAAGCATTTAAAATGGGGGGAAATATCATTATGAAATAAATGTTTTTTTCTAATACACATTGGCCACAATTAACGACACCCTTTATTCAATACTTTTTGAAACCTCCATTTGTCAGTTTAACAGCTCTAAATGTTCTCCTATAATGCCTGATGAGGTTAGAGAACACCTGACAAGAGATCAGAGACCATTCCTTCATCCAGAATCACTCCAGATCCTTTAGATTCCCAGCTCCATGGCGGTGCTTCTTCTCTTCAGTTCACCTCACTCAGTTTCTACAGGGTTCAGGTCAGAGGACTGGAATGGCCAGCAGAAGCTTGGTTTTGTGCTCAGTGACCCATTTTTGTGTTGTTTTTGAGGTTTGTGTTTGGATTATTGTACGGTTGGAAGATCCAAACATGGCCCATTATAAGATTTCTAACAGAGTCAGTCACTTATTGATTTTTTATCTGTTGGTATTTGATAGAATCCATGATGCCATGCGTCTAAACAAGATGTCCAGGACCTCCAGCAGAAATATAGGCCCACAACATCACAAATACAGCAGTATATTTCATTGTACACATGGGGTACTTTTTATCCCTGTGTTCACCAAACCCATCTTGAGTGTTTGCTGTTAAAAAGCTCATTTTTAGTTTCATCTGACCATAGAAGCCAGTCCCATTTGAAGTTCCAGTCGTGTCTGACAACTGAATATGCTGGAGTTTGTTTTTGGATGAGCTAGGAGAATTTTTCTTGAAACCCTCCCGAACAACATGTGGTGATGTAGGTGCTGTTTGACTATTTTTTAAAAGGTTTTCTGCCCCCGAGACTCAACTATTTTCTGGAGTTCTCCAGCTGTGGTCCTTGGAGAGTCTTTAGCCACTCAAACTCTCCTTCTCACCGTGTATTAGGACGATATAGACGCACGTCCTCTTCCAGGCAGTTTCATTACATTTTCTGTTGATTGGAAATTCTTAATTATTGCCCTGATGGTGGAAATGGGAATTTTCACTGCTCTAGCTCTTTTCTTAAAGCCACTTCACTAATTTGTGAAGCTCAATTATCTTTTGCCGCACATCATAAATATATTATTTGGTTTTTCTCATTGTGATGGATGATTAAGGGAATTTGGGCTTTGTTTTCCCTCCTATTTATATTTCTGTGAAACAGGAAGCCATGGCTGGATAATTTCATGTTCATAATCACCCTGGAGTGCTCAAAACTGTGAATATGAATGGGAATATACTTCAGAGATATTTTACTCTTAAGAATTTCTACACAGTCCTATTGTGTCCAACGTGTATTTGAGAAAAAAACATTCATATTTCATAATGATATTTCCCCCCATTTTAAATTCTTATTATTCAATGTAAGGTTAGATTTCTTTTTTTTTTCTTAATAAAAGATACTATCTAAGCTAATAGACGTCAGATACTATAAGCTTAGCCACGTTTCGTACAAACAAAGGATGTAACAGTCCCTTATGTCCCGTTGGAAACTAATCCTGGCTCTAAGATCGTCCATTTTATTCTCCAAGGATTGGACATTTGCGAGCAGAATGCTCAGAAGAGGAGGACTGTGAGCCCTTTTCCTGAGTCTGTCTCGAATCCCAGCGCGTTTCCCACAGTGTTTCTTGATCCGTCGCCTCGGGGAGTTATTGTTTATCTCTGCGTTCCGAAGAATCTCCAGAGGCCACGCTGGATTCGTGGCTAAAGTGTCCTGGAACAGGTCAGTGTAGCAGTTTCCAAAAGTGTTTCTATGTTATAGGTGATCAGTGCCGACGTGAGATGTGTAAAAAGAGAAAGTAAAAGTGTAAAAAAGTAAATTAAAGCAAAATCTAAGCGGAGCGGCCTGTATGGCGTCCGAACACAGCAGCGCCATCTTCGAAATATATATAAATTTATGTATGTAGTGTGTGTAAAAACAAAATACAATTTTTACATTTTTTATAAATCTCTGTTTTTTACTTTGAAATTAATAAAATATTTAAGATTTTTCATAAATTAAAACTGTTACATAGAAATATTAATGCTGTCAAATGATTAATTGCGATTAATCGCATCCAAAATAAATGTTTTTGTTTACATAATATATGTCTGTTTGCGTACTGTGTATATTTACTATGTACATATAAATGCACACACATGCATTTATATATTTAAGAAAAATATCAACTATATTTAATTATATTTATTACTAATAAAAATAAAATAGTGCATACACCCTATTTATATTACTTGTATTATATAATTATATAATTATATAATTTTTGTATTAATTATATTTAGACTTTCCTAGAATGCATTACCTGTGTTGATCCCTGTTCCTGTCATTTCAGTTCAACTTCCTGTGTTTTGTGGCCATTTCATTATAAATTCACACTATGAATTGAAAAGGAGCCAATTCTTTGATTCTGAATATTGCACAGCCCTGTTTAACACTAATGAAAACAAAGGATATTTACATTTTTGTTGAGTCTAAAATATGCAGGACTTTCGAGTTTCAAAAATCACAGGCCGCCTTCTAGCACTCAACCCTGCAAATCTCCTGTAATTCAGTGCCAATCAATCTGTGATGAGCGCTGCATACAGTCCAGACGCTCCAACTTCACGGTCAAGCTCGCTTTGAACATCTGCATTCGTGATGAACTTGGAAAAGCCGCAGATTAAGGTTTCCGTGTGGTTGCAGTTCAAGGAGCAGATTCCCAAAAAACTGAAAAAAGAGCTTTCCGCTATAATCAAATGCTAGACTGCAATAGCAAGCGTCCTGTCTTACTGAGCGCCTGATCAAAAAGCAAAGTGCTGGGCTGAGGAAGGGCTTTCCGCTGGCGCTCCTCTCTTACACACAGAGGGCATTTGTTCTGCGGCGGGGGCTTGATTTGTGGTCACGTCTGAAAGCAGATCTGCTCCGTCTGACCCGTGTTAGCAGGAGGGAAATCAATGCGCTGATTAGGAGAGCGGATCGAGTTTCTGATTATAACCGCAGCGTGTAAAAAACCCCCAAAAAACTACAGACATTGAATCCTCATCTCAGCACAGGAAGATTCCCAGAATTCCTTCAACTGACATCACAGCCTGATAACGGCAAAGACTGATTTGAGTTGTCGAGTTCATGGATGTGAGCGTCTCTTGGACGTAAATGGCTGAAATGAAAAGTGAGCTGAATTAGTCAGCGCTCTGGCAGTGACAGGATAGATTATCTCGCTCAGTGTGAACGTAGATACAAATTAGACGGTGCTGTGGCTTGGCGGAGAGCATTAGGGCTGCAATATTTGGCCAAAAATAAATCAAATTGTCATTATTTTGATAAATATTACATCTGTGATCTGAATTGTGATATGAGAAACATCTACTGCAGCGTCTCAGACTGCTGCTGCTTACCAACAATCAGAGGCTTGAGGTGGACTTAACTTTTGCAACAACATAGCAACAAGCTTGAAAAAACTCTCAAAACACCTTTGCAATTACATAGCAAGCAACACCCAAGCATTGTGGCAGCCAATTTTGCATGGGCACCATACAAATATATCTTTTTAATTCTATATTTTGCAATTATTATTAAGAAGAGAGTAAAGGATCTGGAAAGCAAACTTGTGCCAGATTCAGACTTCTTCAATGAGAACTGGGTTGATTTTCACATTTGGATTCACTGAAGGAGCCCAGAAAATGGTTCAGAATCACACACAAAAAACTAATCATATTTTCATTATTTTGATAATATTTCCATGATTTTACTTGTGATATAATAAACATCTAACATCTCATACTGCTACTATGTAGACAAAAAAGCTGAACAAACCTAAATAAATTATACCATAACATAGCCTAAAATAAGAACACACAAAGCAACTTAGAAATTACAAAGCTATTGTAACCAGTGTTGGGGAATGTTACTTTTAAAAGTAATGCATTACAATATTGTGTTACTTTTATGGAAAGTAATGCATTACATTACTTTCACATTACTTTTTTTCATTTGGAATCACAGATGTTACATTCATAAAAAGTAATTTTTGCTAAGTATGGTTGAACTGGATCATCAAAGGTCAGCATCAAAGACGTGCTTAATAAAGTGGGCTTAAATACTTGTGTTATGAAATATTTAATTATTGCAGGTTTGTGTAATATTTTGTGAAATCTAAATCTAGACTGGTAAAAAAAAACATTAAAAGATCATAAAAACTGGAATGAAACACTCTAACAACTTACTTGATCATGTATTTTTGGTTCACGCTCTGTGAGAACTGGGTTCACTTTCACTCAGTTTACTTTTGGATTAACTGAAAGAGCCTAAAAATGGTTCAAAATCACAAACTCTGTATTTGTGCAGTGATACTTGCCTTTGCACACACACACCCCAAAATAGATATTCAGTGGCTGTTTCCTTGATTACAGTGACAAATTGACAGCTAACAGAGATGCATAAAGATTACATAAGCTGTATCTGCTTCCAATAAAGAGGGTCGCAGTCTAAAGTGCATCTCAAAGAATGGGAGAGAGACAGACCGAGAGCGAGCCAATGAAGCGCTACCTTGCTTTGGGCTATTTGTGTTAGTAAGTAAGTTAAGTATAACCTCTTTAGCCTCGGCATACCAGAAAAAAAACTAATTTTTTGATGTGGCTCTTCAATGAAGAAAAACAAACATGGATGTATTACAGAGGCCAGAGCACCGTTGATTCCAAGAGATATGTGCGTAATTAGATTCATGCCATATTTTCAGGTCTTTTATTAAATTATAGGGAGTTTCAAAAATATTTTTGTAAACTGAATTCCTGCCTCTTTGGTTTTTAAACATAAGAAATGGAAGACTATAGACTGATGATGAATGATATGGGACACTTTCATTTTTTTAGAAAATAAGTCAAGAGCGAGAGAAATATCACAGTTGAAAACTTACTCAAAGAGAAAAAGAGAAATGCTAGTTGAAGTGAGACAACTAAAGGAATAGTTCACTCAAAAATGAAAATTAGCAGAAAATGTACTCACCCTCAGGTTGTCCAAGATGTAGATGAGTTTGTTTCTTTACGGGAACAGATTTGTAGAAATGTAGCATTACATCACTTGTTCAGCAATGGATGCTCTACAGTGAATGGGTGCCGTCAGAATGAGAGTCCAAACAGCTGATATAAACATCACAATAATCCACAAGTAATCCACACCACTCCAGTCCATCAGTTAACATCTTGAGAAGACAAAAGAAACAAATCCATCATTAAGACGTTTTAACTTTAAACTTCTGGCCAACGCTTCCTCCAGTAAAATGGTTGAATCAGGAGAGAAACGTGCACAGTTTACAAGCAAAAACAGTCCAAAACAGTTCTAAACAAATATGTGAGAGGATTTTGATGTGATAGTTTTGATGTTTGATGTCATTTTTTCACTGGAGAAAGTGTTATTATGGATTCATATTTTAGCAGGAAGCAATGGTTTGAAGTTAAAAACTTCTTGATGGATTTGTTTTGACTGGAGAGGTGTGGATTATTGTGATGCTATTATCAGCTGTTTGGACTCTCATTTTGACGGCACCCATTCACTGCAGAGCATTCATCGGTGAGCAAGTGATGTGATGCTACATTTCTCCAAATCTGATGATGAAACAAACTCATCTATATCTTGGATGGGCTGAGGGTGAGCAAATTTTGGGCAGTAAAAATGATCTTAATGCAGTTTCACTTGGTGAGCATGTACTCTTTAGCATGAAGAACATGAGCTGTTGTCAGTTAGTAGTTAGTGCTAACTAGCAACAGCACATAATTGCATGCAAAATAGTAAATGCTCATTGAGTAAAGCAGCATTAAGATCAATAATGACATACCCATCCTCAGCCTACAAGCTCCACTTTTCACCACAATGATGATGCAACATAACACAAACCATTCAAAATAACAGGACACTGTTATAATAAATATGTTAATAATAATAATGTTCCAATAAAAGCAGCCTTTTTTTCTCATCTTGCACAAAAAACGCTTGAAATAGTACTTTATTTCAACATTTGCTCTCCCCATGAAGTCCCATGCAGTGCATACTGGGAACTACAAATCCCTGGCCAAGTTATGCCAACAAATTGATTCCTGCCTCCAGTTTTCTAATTTAAATGGATTGCAAGCAATAAAAAAGTTGTGATAAAATGATCAAGAAATGTTGCATCAGTAAACTGAATAAGCAGAAATGTTGCATCAGGAGGACTATTCCTAATCTCACAGACTATTTAAGACAGATCTGCATTGATGAGGCATAACCGTGCCAATGTGCATTGGCTGAGAGACTGAGGACGTGTTTTTGATGGGATAGGGGGAGGTGGAAGTGACCTAAACCTGAATGGATGAAGATCTCTTTGGACTGGAGTCTGCCTCCCATCCACACAACGTCTCTCCATCAACCAGCAGATAAAACTTTTCTCTTTTGACCTCCAGGAGTGAGTTCCCCTCCTCCAGCGGTCTTATCTCCCATAACTTGAGAGGGAGTGCTGATCCTTCAGAAGGGTTGAGATAACAGCGTGGCCCGTAAGAGCAATCAGCCTGACAAACTCATAAACCAGCACCACTAAAGGCTCATTCATCTTTCTATACATGAGCTCTGTGTGTGTGCATGTTTGTTTCATTGACTGAATTCCGTGGTGCAGGACATTTAAAAGTTAAATGCAATAATTCAACTGAAACATTCAACATTTCCTCACACTTGTGTGCTTCCATAATTGTATGCTGTTATATTATTAGTGGAAAACCGCTCTTGCCAATGTTGCCATAGAAAACACTTCAAGGCAAGACTGTCAAGCTTTAAAACGACAAAAAAGTAGTCAATACAACTTGAAACTTGTATGGTGCACTTGTATAGAGTTCTGGAGTAATAACATATTTTTGTAAACCAAACCAGAAGTTTGCATCACCCTGGTTCCCTCGACAAAAACCCAACAGGATTTTTCCATTGGCTTTTGGATTAATGCAGAAAATAAGCTCTGTCATGTTCATGGTTATTTTACCAAATGAACACACCTTTTACAAATTTTGATGCCTAAATACAGTCAGCAGAAGTAAAAAGCTAAACGTAGGCTATTAACGAGCTGCATCACATTCACACAACTCCGTCGCCACCAATTAAGCTTCTGACGAATCCATTTACAAAATAAGTTATAAGAGTTTTCAAGAGCGCATTTATACACAGTGAAGCTGTGAAAGTCACTAACCTGTTTAGTTTAATTTAGAGGTTTTTGTAGTCCCGTTTAGCCACTTGTTAGCAACAGCCTTTTTCAAGACAAGAAAAAGCTTCAGGGGGATGTTAATGATGTATTTCAATAAGACTAAAACGTGAAAACATCTTGAGCTTGTGTTAAACACAGACCTTATTTCATGCATTTAACCAAAAACCCATTCAACAAAACCATTGACTTAAGAGCAATACTGGAAGTTCAAAAAATGAAGCTTGTTTCTGGGTTTTGGCCTAAAATAATAAGTAATCCCCACAGCACTCTATTCAAAGCTCTTAATTAGTCCGTATAGCGAGCTGGCAAATACATTTGAAGGAAACATATCGGCCCCTTGAGTACTGAGGTTCATTACCACCATTGTAACTCAATGGGACCACACACCTACAATGAAACATTGTTGAGTCATTCATTTTCATGTCTCCAACTTACATATCTTATATTGGAGCATGACCAAACCTCTCTATGGCCACTTTAAACTTTGATTCAGAGGACTGCATAAAGCCTTCAGATGTTATTGTCCATTTTATAGAATATGGAAGTAGACAACAAACACAGTGAGTTTTGACACAATTTGTATTGTTAAAAGTGCTATACAAATAATAGTGACTATCTAAAGTGCCCTTATTGCGCCATTTTAAGGTTCCTAGCATTGTTTTGGGAGTCTCCTACAATAAGTTTACATGCATGTAAGGTCAAAAAATGCTTTCATTTTCTCAAAATATGTATTTAATATCACCTAATTTTCCAACGATTCTCAATTCGTTCAAAGTAGTTCTTAGATTCTGTCTCTCTAAACCCTTCTTTTCTGTGGGCCTACTCCTCTGCTCTGATTGGTCAGTAGTGCTGTCAATCGATTAATCGTGATTAATCGCATCCAAAATAAAAGTTTTTGCTTACATAATATATGTCTGTGCACTGTGTACGGTCATGGCCAAAAATATCAGCACCCTTGGTAAATATGATCAAAGAAGGCTGTGAAAATGAATCTGCATTGCTAATCCTGTGGACTTCAGTTGAGGATCCAACAAAAGATACTTAAAGGAACAGGCACAAGACAAAAATCTAACATTTCATTGGATAATAAGAATTTAAAATAGGGGGAAATATCATTATGAAATAAATGTTTTTCTCTAATACACGTTGGCCACAATTAACGGCACCTTTTTATTCAATACTTTTTGAAGTCATCTGACCATAGAAGCCAGTCCCATTTGAAGTTCCAGTCGTGTCTGATAACTGAATATGCTGGAGTTTGTTTTTGGATGAGCTAGGAGAATTTTTCTTGAAACCCTCCCAAACAACATGTGGTGATGTAGGGGCTGTTTGACAATTTTTTTTTTTAAGGTTTTCTGACCCCGAGACTCAACTGTTTTCTGCAATTCTCCAGCTGTGGTCCTTGGAGAGTCTTTAGCCACTCAAACTCTCCTCCTCACCGTGCATTAGGACGATATAGACACACATCCTCTTCCAGGCAGTTTCGTAACATTTTCTGTTGATTGGAAATTCTTAATTATTGCCCTGATGGTGGAAATGGGAATTTTCACTGCTCTAGCTCTTTTCTTAAAGCCACTTCACTAATTTGTGAAGCTCAATTATCTTTTGCTGCACATCAGAAATATATTCTTTGATTTTTCTCATTGTGTTGGATGATTAAGGGAATTTGGGCTTTTTTTCCCCTCCTATTTATATTTCTGTGAAACAGGAAGCGATGGCTGGATAATATCATGTTCATAATCACCTTGGAGTGCTCAAAATTATAAATATGAATGGGAATATACTTCAGAGATATTTTACTCATAAGAATTTCTAGGGGTGCCAATAATTGTGTCCAACGTGTATTTGAGAAAAACATTTTTCATAATGATATTTCTCCCCATTATAATTTCTTATTATCCAATGAAAGGTTAGATTTTTGTGATTAATTTTCACAGCCTTCTTTGATCATATTTACCAAGGATGCCGATATTTTTGGCCATGTCTGTATATTAATTATGTATATATAAATACACACACATACAGTATATATTTTGAAAATATTTACATGTATTTACATGTATATAGTTATAGTCATATAATTTATATTATATACAAATATATTTAATATATAAACATAACATATTTTTCTGAAATATATACATGCATGTGTGTGTATTTATATATAAATCATAAATAAACAGAGTACACACATATATATCATGGAAGTGGAATTCAAATTACTGATGACTCATTTAGGCTGTTCAGAGTTGAATAAAAGACTTATATTAAGGTTGTCAGGCATATAAATTGGAAGTTACATTTCTAATCTAATGTGCATTAATAAAAGAAAAGATTTATCATTTAATATCCAACAAATTAGATGAAAAGCAACAGTCATCAAAGACATTTATGTTGAGAGTGTAGTGTTTTTACCTTATGATTTGACTTAGGGTCAACGTTTATGTACTATTTACTTTCTAAAAGCATGTTTCTGGTCTTATGGTAAATGATTCATCAATGCACTAAATGTGTCATCTTTTATAATCAAGATTTGATAACTTGCTCCTTCTCTGAAACAACTTTTCCTATTTGCTGACGTCACAAATGCCTCCAACCACTTTGCTCCATTTTGCTAAGCAACGCCCACTTTTCAAGATCCAATCACTTCCTGAAGTTAAAATCAAGTCTGAGTGTATTTTTCTCTGTTTTGTCAGATTACTTAATTTTGACTTTAGGTGTTATGAGAAAGTGGAATTTTGATGTCAATTGCACCTGCTTCCGCTCAAAAACCAAAATGAAATGTCCTTCTCTGATTCCCACCGTCATTACAAGACTTTTGACAGCTGCACCCGAGAACAGCGATCTTAAGTTTTTTTCCTGATTCATTCATAAACAGCAGAATGTTTTGATTACTCAGTTGCAGCAATGTTAATGTAGCCTTTAAAATCTACAGTGATAAAAACTCATGCTGACTTTTTAAAGAATGAACCTGTTAGGCTTCATTACGAGTATTTTCAGTTCTGTCAGTCACTGAAAAAAAGAAACGGGGAGCAAAAGTTTGCGGTGGTCTGCCCCAAGCGCACGGCTTATTGCGTCATTTATCCTGTAAAACTCAATTTTCTCCATCCATGCTGAAGCCGTAACTGTTGCCTAACTGAACAAAGCCACGTATTATAGTAGACTGGCGCTCCCAGCCGTTTTGGACGGCATGAACAATCGGACGGCACCAGACGAGCACGTCGCTTGGCAGGTTCAGAGTCGAACAGAAAGGCTTCACTGGGCCTGTGTTTGAGTTCAGGGTGGTCTGTTTTATACTCTCTGCGTCGAGTCTTTCCCTTTAGCCTGCTGCCAGTGCTGTCCCACACCGCCCGTGCGGTAATAATGTACGGAAAGAATAACAGCCACGATACATTACTGCTTCATAGCTGAACGCCTGCGCACGCAGGAACACTGAAAGAAGAATAATAAACCAGATTCCACATGCACACGGCTCATCATCTCTCCAGCGTTCACAACTCTACTCTGTGCAATATTACTGCTGACAGGTGGACAACGTAAAGTTGCCACCAAATCATTTTTCACGAACAAAAGTTGCAACTGGTTTTGCTTACATTGGACTTCAGTTGAGGATCCAACAAAATACACTTAAAGGAACAGGCACAGAAGTTGCCATTAACTTTTTTTCATTTTTGAATTCTATGGCAGAAAAAAATAACAGTTGCGAAATGAAAAAAAAAAATTAGACAAAAATCTGAATTTTGAGATATAAACTCAGAACTGCAAAGTGTAAATTCAAACTTTTGAGGAAAAAAAAGTCAGAATTCAGAGTTTATTTCTTGCAGTTCTAAAAAAGTATTTTATTTTGGAAATAGGCTCCCATAGTCTGTCACATTCCTAACAAGACCAAAATAAATAAAATAAACAGCAATAACAAAAAACATAAATCAAATCAAAGTAGTTCATATGACTTGAATGAGTTTGAGAGCTTCAAAAATGTTGGTCTGTTCTTGATAAACTATTGCATAGGAACAAATATGCAATATATTATACAAATCTACTTTAATGGTGCCTTTTTGTCTTAATGTTAATCATGACTGAAGAATGTATACATTTGTGATGAAACGGAAGTAGTGACAAATCTTTTGTTCTGTATTGCCTCTCGTTTTCACTGAAAGGTTCAGTTATGACATTTGAATAGGATTAAACATAAGTATACATAGATGAACTGTTCAATATCTATATGCATTTAGAAAATGCATTTCATGCCAACTTGCAGATTACTGATTTCTCTGTCCTAACGATGCACATTTATTTGTAGTTTATTATTTGCACTTATAAGTATAGCATCTTATAAGTACAGTATATCACTTATAGTATAGCTGCAGCGTTTTTTCTTACCGACAGAACAAACCTGCGAACCACCAGGTGAGAACTGCTGTTCCCCACTTGTTTTTTTTTTGTTATAAAAGATCTTTTTAAACATTCAGTGAATCAGCGGTGGTGAACATCAGTTTTAAATATATTTCCCCACGGCCTGCGATGCAGGATTTCTTTCTTGCGTTATGAATCTTCAGGGGCACGTAATTCTCTACATGGGTTTTGGATGATGTCATGTGAGCCCCATTTCAAAGCATGAAAACAAACTGTTTTATGCATTTTACACTCTTTTATGGCAGTATAATTCTTAACGCAGCATCTCGCCGCTCCGCAAGGTGAGTCTTTGAGCTTTCCGAACGTGTTGATATCACATATTTTATACACAACACAAATTTATTACCTTTCACACCAGGGTTTCTCTGCAGCACAGGTCATGCTGCAAGAATGTGCTTTCCTTTGTGTTTTTTCTTCTCTCCCTGCCGTCTTGAGTAAAAGGGAATAATAAACTTGTCGTGGGACCTCAGTGTCAATGCAGTAACAGGGATGAATGTTTTGCTTGTTTAATGATCAGCTCCGCAGCATTTCAAGACTAATTGTGAGGTACACATAAACCGAACACAAGCAGTTTGTCTTGATTATTTGCCTTCTGGTGGAAGGGGGTACGGTCTCCATAAACCTGTGTGTTTATGGTTCATGTGCCTCCCTGATCTCCAAAATCACAGATATATTCTGGTTTATCAGTTGCTTTACAATCAGTTTGCATTCTTTCGTTTTGGCTCTCCCTCAGGTGACATAGTTAGTTACATCAGTAATCTGGATCAGATGCAGCTACTGAAGTGTGTCAGTTTTTGATACTTTTTTTCTCTATTAATCTTTTCAAATAAACTCAGACTCTGGAGTCTCTCGGTAGTGAGTGACATTGTTTCTCCACCAGAGTCAATCCGTGCAACATCATTAAACTAAATGTCAGGAAGCTTCTCTTCAGTACCTCGACCACACACACATCACGAGGGGTTAAAATAGCCCAAAATGCTCCGGAAAGAAAAAATTATTGGCAGTTTTTCCACTTAAAAATTTCAGGTTTAATTCAATGTGTTACTTGCTGTTTCTTTGTAATTGTTGGAAAAATGTAGCGATTTCTGAGTGACAATTGTTTCTACACCTACTTTTTTATGACTCAGACAACATCAAAGGGTTAGTTTACCCCAAAATGAAAATTCTGTCATTAATTACTCACCCTCATGTCGTTCCAAACTCGTAAGACCTCTGTTCATATTCAACAGAAATTAAGATATTTTGATGAAATCTGAGAGCTCTCAGACCCTCCATAGATAGCAACACAACTGCAATGTTCCCAGGTCCAGAAATGTAGCAAGGACATCGGTAAAACAGTCCATGTGACATCAATTTTGCGAAGCTACGACGAGAATACTTTTTGTGCGCAAAGAAAATAAAAATAACATTTTATTCAACAATTCTTGCTGAACGGAAACAATGCTGATTACGTTGATTAGCTGCGTTCTGGGGAAAGCACGCACATGCGTCGTGGTACTCTCCAAAATGGCAGAAGACGGTAACTCGGAGAGAAGAATTGTTGAATAAATTGTTGAACGAAGGTCTTACGGGTTTGGAACGACATGAGGGTGATTAATTAATTACAGAAGTTTAATTTTGGGGTGAACTATCCCTTTAAATTCAATAAACATGGCTTGTGTTGATTGTGATGCGAGGTGAATTATTGACTGCTGAAAACCAAAAGCTCAACTGATGTTTAGAAACCAAACACTGCAAGCACTTCAGCTGTTGTTTATGCATTTATAAAATGTCCCTTTTGCACATGGTAAATTTTGTGCATACTTTTGGGCCTCTGCAGTTCATGGCTATATAGATAAATGATGAGCATTTTAACTGTATTTTGTGCTGAATTCTGCACACTATTAAAAACACACACTGTGAACACACCCGGAGCAGTGGGTAGCCATTTATGCTGCGGCGCCCGGGGAGCAGTTGGGGTTCCATGCCTTGCTCAAGGCACTGAACCCAGTGCTAAGGACACTCAAGGACACCTCAGTCGTGGTATTGAGGGTGGAAGAGAGCGCTGCACATTCACTCCCCCCACCTACAGTCCCTGCCGGACCCGAACTCGACTCGAACTCGCAACCTTTAGGTTATGAGACCGACTCTCTAACCATTAGACCACGACTTCCCCCAAACTGAACTAACGCGATGCTTGATTAAAGAACCTTGATTTATAGGAGTGAACCTTCCTGTTGTGTTGGGGTCAATTTGATGGACACTCGATTTTCAAGTTACTTGAAATACTGGTTAAACTATCTATTTCTTCATGAAATTTGGTGAATATTTCTAGTTTAGGGTCATGAATGTGCTTGCAAAGTTTCATCAGATAGATGTTTTTTTTTTTTTTTTGGAAAAGCTGTACAAATTTTGTAATAATATCTGTGTTGGGGAGAAATAGATCCTCACTGGTTTCATTGCAATTTGCCAAAAATCAACACTTTGAAAAACACTGAAGAGTCAGGTAAAAAAAAAAAAAAAAAAAGTAAAACCTTTATTATAGCTTGTAGAATCCTAAAATATGAAATACATGAAAATGTATTAAATTTAAGACAAAAATTGAGACTTGTCTTCTGAATCATTTCTTTATCTAGATTAGTTTCACAGTCAAAAATGTCTGCCAAAAGTTATTGTTTTGTTTGTTTTTTGGATCTAAATTATTAGACTGTTGCAGCACTGAAAAGAAGTGTGAGAAACCCATTTTACCATCACAAGGGTTTGTTAAAGATGTAAAACCAAGTACAAATAGCGATAAATACTACTTACACTATACAAATCGAGATATTTATACTTATGGTATGAGGTAGTTATTTGCACCTCAGTGCACAAATAGTCATTGCAAGTAACCATGACCAAAAAAAAAAAGTTTGTGCAACTAATTTTGAACATAAAAGTGTCAAATTTACCCCTAAAAACAGAAATAAAGAAAGCTATTCAATTTCTTACATATTGTATATTTTCTAGTCTCTGACAGCTAAAATGTTCTGCTTTTACGCAATTTTTTAGTGTTTTTCACCATTTTTTGGCAAATTGCATGGAAACCAGTTTGACTCCCAAAACAGTTTTTGAACACAACAGGAGGGTTTTCACCGAAGGCTTCTGTAGGAAACTCAAAAATGTTCTTCCATTGCAACACTGCAAAACCCCTCTTTTGAAAGCTTTACCGCCAAAATTCAGTTTGACTGCTGGGTCTCCTACTCAGATTTGGCACTGAATTGAACATGTTACCTGTATCCACCAGAATAGCTGCAAACCGAAGTAGCCCATGTAGCATTTAATCTGCGGCACTGGAGTTTGCTTTCACAGCTGGCTGTGGATGCAGGTGGGCCTGTTTTCTGCCGGTGGGAAACCCTGCTGAGCCTCAAGATGAATGGCATACCCCTGCAGGAAGGTGGAAGGCTGTCTAATTGGGGGTGGGTGGAATAATTCCTCTATTTTGAGGCATTTCCTAATCTATATTTGAATGATGTTAGCACTTATTTGTGGAGAACCAAAGGACCCCTTGCTGGAAATAAAGAGCTGATGTCAAATTGAGGTCTGACTGCAGTGTTTTCCAGAAAATAAGTGTACAAGAGCCACATGGCAGAAAACGGGACGCTTTGAGTCGAGCAGGTCTGAAAGCAAACCAAAGGAAGGAGTTGCTTTAGAGCCGCTGGAAGAGCTGCTTGCGTAACTGTTTGGGAAATAAATATGAATTTGATGAAGGATGTACGGCTTATTTAAATCTTTCCTTTTCTAGATGTTTGACAGTCCAACAAGGTCGTAGATTTGATGATATATGAGCATATATTCTGATAAACTGCATTTTGCTTTGTTCAATGCAAGATAAGTTCTATCAACAGCATAATCGATTGATGAATCAGAAAATATTTAAAAAAGGAAAAAGTAACAAGTGCAATTAAGTTTCAGTAAAAATACAACTATTACACTAATGCACTTACACTGAATGAAAACTGGAAACCATTTTCACTCAGAAATTACTGGTCAATTTTACAAATAATTACACAGAAATGGCAAATAGCACATTGAATTAAACGTGAAATTTTGAAGTAGAAAAACAGAAGCAATATTTTCTTGTAAAACATACTCCAGCAATCTTATTTTTTAAATATTTACAACTTTGAAAAATTATTTTTGAGAGTATACAACAATAGTAAATATGGAATTATGTAAGCAGGGTATTGTATATTATGCCATAAAGGCTGTCAGTAGAGCTTAACATGTATTGAACCTTTAGAAATGCCGAGTCTCCATAGAGGTCTGTGATGTGATGGCCGTATATCTGCGTCAGACACATTCCCTTGATAGCAGCCAGAAGATCACAGGTTCTCTTAAGCACACTTCAAAGGGTTAACCTGATCCCACAGCTCTGCCCGAGCACAAGAGGTTAACTTACGCTCCCTCAACATCAGCCTGAGACGTGAGGAGCTGTGGGAAAAATGTGAGGTAAAGACAGCGAGGTCAAAGCGGAGAGATCGCAGTCCTGTTCGCTCGGAATTACCTTCAATAATGAGACGAGTCTGAGGAGGTTTAGATAAGTTTTACAAACAACTTTTATTTTAAAACTATAATGTCAACGTAAACATGACCTTTGACCCAAGGTTTTTCATGCAGTTATTGTTTCAATCTAGCGTAACAGTGGATAATAAACGTTATTTACAGAGCAGTGAAGTAAAAACAGGCTCTTGTTGTACTTTTATGGCCACATGATTAAGAATCCGTCAATCATTAGTGTGATTAGTGACGGCGATTCATTCATCTGTGCATCCGTACAGCTCACAGGCCTTCAACACAGTGTATGATCACAAAATGATATTGCAAAATTCACAAAACTTTATACATCTCTGTGCTGGCGTCATCGTGAACTGTCAAAATCTTGAACTTTAGATGTTAATAAACATGAAATATCAGTGTTTTTTTCTACAAACATCACATGGAGAAAAAGTTTCTGAATTGACACCATTGGCGATTCACAGCAATTGTATTGATTCTGTTCACAAACTAATGAGACGACAACAACACTGACTGATCTGAATCACTGAATCGTGAATCTGACATCGACTGATTCGCTGAATCATGTGAATCCATTACTGACTGAATCACTGAATCATGTGAATCCATTACTGACTGAATCACTGAATCATGTGAATCCATTACTGACTGAATCACTGAATCATGTGAATCCATTACTGACTGAATCACTGAATCATGTGAATCCATTACTGACTGAATCACTGAATCATGTGAATCCATTACTGACTGAATCACTGAATCATGTGAATCACTGACTGTCCGGACTGCACACAGCACAAACACAGACCCCATCATGTGAACAAACACTGAAAACCCAAGGCCGGATTCACGAAAGAGTCTTAAGAAAAAAAATCTCTGTCATTTTCTTCTTATTTTCAAACTTAAGAAAAAAGTTATGAATATTTTGTATTCCCAAAAACATTTCTTCAGAATGTTCTTATCTTTTTACTCAAGTATTTGCTAAAGACAAAACTCAGAAGAATGATTTCCTGGAAAGACTGTCCTTAAAAATCATTATAAAGTTCATATTCATAAAGTTAGGATAACCTCCAACTTGTCTTAAATTAAAAAATGTAACACGATTAATTCATTTATTGGGTTCCTTCAAATATATATATATATATATATATAAACTCACTACTATTACTAGGGATCAGAGGTATTATAGTTAAATATAACTACAACTGCAACAAAAAAAAAGAGTAATAAATAAAAACTAAACAAATAAAAAAACGATACTTGAAATGATGAAAACTTTAACTGAAATAATTAAAATATAAATAAACTCAAATTTTTTTTTCAGCAAGTCTCCAAGGCAACATTTCTGGTAAACTGAAACAAAAATTTATTAAAAGATTAATGAAAGACTTTTAAAAAAAAAAAAACGAAGAAAAATTACAAAAAATAAAACCCAAACAAAATGACTAAAACTTCAACCAAAAGTAAATAACAACAAAATACAAAAATAACAACAAAATTACAAAATATTAATAAAAATTATAATAAAATTTTAGTGCTACTAAAACACAATGATTGATAAACAGTGGTTGGTATAATGATTATACATGAAGTTAATATTTGCTTAGTTTGAAATTGAGTTAAAACCCCTCAAATGGAGATAATTTTAATTTTATAATTACTGCAATTTAATTTATAATTTTCAGCAGCTTCAGCATCTAGAGTATGAGGCATATATATTTGATTTATTTGAGTTCTCGTACATATATCTGAAAACCTTTCAAGAATTGCACATTCTTACAGACTTCTAGAGTTCATCTTAAGGAATTTCTTGACTTATTTCTTAAGAAGATTTTGGTGAATCCGGCCTCTGGATGACAGCATTGCCTTTTAGTGCTAAATCCCATCTCTTCCATGTTAATGTGAGTTTTTGTCTGTGATCGTGAATAGAAATGAGCGACCTGACAGTTTTCATTGCAACAACAAGTGTTTTCAGCAATTGTAGGTACGTCACTAAATTGTATTGACATTAGTCATTGGTCGACCACCAGAAACAAGACAAAAAACAGCAACAGTTTCACAACGAGGGCGTTGTTTAGTATCATTTCAGACAGACGTTTAAACGGCAGCAGAAAAGCTCGCTAGCATCATTTCCTCTGGTCACATGAAAAGCAGCTGCTGCGCTACTATTGGTGTAATGTGGGGGGTAAAATGAAGCTCTGTGGTCATCGCTTTTCTTTATTTAGCTTCACACACAACAACAACAACAACCGATGGGGAGATCATAGCAGAGACAGAGGTCAGAGGTCACAGACAGTGTCCCACTAACAGGGCTGAGGACGGACACAATACAGACAAGCACATGTTCACTCTCATACCTGCCCACTTTCTCTTTCCTTTCAATATTTCACTTCACTTTCATCCTTTCTTACCACTCGCTGTCTCGCTTTCTTCGGGTTGAACCTCAAACAAATCTCCAGGTCACATTTCACTCACATTTGACTTTCTTTTGCTTAAAGTAAATGGAACGTCTTTGGTAAGATTTAAGATTAGTTTTGCATTGCGATGACAATCACACATGCCTTTCCCCCCAAATCTCTATGTTATAGCATTTTTATAGCAATATTTGTTCTAAATATCTGACTTGAATTTATTAAATAAAAACAAATTAATGAAAATTTTGTGATTTTTTTTTTTTACTGTACTACAGTAATTATTGACCAAATTTTTAAGCATTGTAATAAATCTGAACATTTTTCTTTTAGGTTTTTTAAAAATAATATGAAACCCAAAATGAATTTTCTTTATGGAATTTTTGCTTGATTTAAGTATTTGTTTTTAATGCTTAAATAAACATAAAATGTAGTCATTTTACTGTATCACTGTGAAAATTTTTCTTTAAATTTTTTAAAATTATGTAATGCAAAATTAATGTTATATTATTTGTAGTATTTATTGTACAATGGCAGCATTTGTTCTAAATATTTGACTGAATAATGCTTAAACAAATTTAGTATTTTTTACTGTATTACAGTAAATTACAATCTTACCACCCTGATTAATTTTTTTTTAAATATGTAATGCAAAATTAATATTATATTATGTGTGGCATTTTTGCACCATGATTAATTTATACTTTAAATAAAAAGAAAATGTTGTATTTATTTTTACTTTATTACAGTAAGTCCAATGTCTCAGTATTGTAATGAATCTGAGCATTTTGCTTTCAAGTTAAAAACTGTATAATAATCATTTTAATTAAGAATATATAAAAGAATTCACAATGCAAAAAACTGTAAAGCTATATTTTCTTTAAGCAAAATATTTTGTCATATTTTATAAATTTTTCTAATATTTTATTAAAAACAAATAACTATTTATTTATAAATAAAATATGACCTGAAGATGTTTTTGACAAGTTTTGTGAGATTCAGCCCTTCCTTCCTTCCTTGCTCTCTTCATTTGTTTCTCTTTTTCAAACATCAGTTTCCGTCATGTTTTCCAGACAGTGTTCGGTGTCGCTTGGCTTCATCGGCGCTGAACTCTGCTCCTGTTCTTCACCTGTATGTCTCCGTGTGTCCTGCTCTCTCACGTCCCAGCTCTCTTGCTCTCTCTCTCCGTCCTCAGGCTCAGTTTTGAGGTGGATGACTCTGGCGAGGGCGGCCGCGGGTTCGCTCGGAGAATTTCTGAAGCTGCGTATGACTCCAGCAGGAGGCGATGTGATCTCTGCAGATGCTCCCTCTTCCTCCTCCTCCTCCTCCTCCAGATGGGTTCTGGGATTCCTCAGCTGCTCGATGGACTGAGACAGAACCTACAGAACAAACACCAGAGAGAAAGAAAGAAAAATAAGTTAAATAAGAAAACATTTTAAGAAAAGCAAACATTTATGAATGACTGACTGACTGAATGAATGAATGAACATATATATATGGTCATATTTTAGACAAGTAATGCTGTCAATTATTTATAAAGTTTATTAAACATGTTATTTTATTTATTTATTTATTATTATTGTTTTAATCTGATTTATTTACGAACTCACACGAACTTACACATACACACACTCATACACCTCCCTAACCCCATCCCACGCCTTCGTCGCTTCATCCTGTCAGGCGTTAACGGGTCCGTGGGTTTGCGCTGAATGGCGGCTGGCCGGATGGCTGTTTCGTCTGAACTAGGATTACTATGCAAGTTATGTTCCTGTGTTGACTGTGCTTTATGCTGAGGTTTTTTGTCTGTTCTCGCGCTGCGTTCTCTTCCAAGAACGCAGTGCGAGGACACTTTTTTTTCTCCTCTCTTTCCTCATGTTATGCTGTATTTCTTCTTCTCTATTGCATTTCGTTGCCTTGTACCTACATGTGCAATGACAATAAATTGAATCCAATCCAATCCAATCCAATTTGTTTGGTTCATATGGAGAAAAGGTTTTGGGAAAGTACTTCTGGAGCTATAAACAGTGTGTTTCACTATTGCACTCTATTTTTATTCCAGCATTAACTGTTCAGTTATGTGTCATAATTAATTAGAAGTGACACATTAATATGGTCTTTCATTGTTTTTGGGATCTTCTTGTAAAAGTGGCTCATTAAATCTCTCTCCCGAACACGCTGCCGCTCTGGCCTCAGTCCTCCTGTAAACGGGTAAAATAATACCAACCCCAAAAAACAGCAGCTGTGTGAAATAAAGAGTGGGTAAATTATATATGCGGATACATGTGTGTGTTAAAGTGCCGCCAGCGTCTGCCTGCAAAATCCTCTACTAGACCTTCAGGAAATGAAAAAGAGAGAGATAGAGAGAAAGTAATACTGAATAGTGGAAGAAAACAAAGTGTTATTAGGAGGAAAAAAAAAATGGGTGTATGGGGCATTGAATGAAAAATAAAGTTACTGCCCAGTTTTGATTTAGTAATGAAAACTGTGCAATTTTCCTAAATTAAATTAAATTGTAAAATATAAAATATGTCTAAATGTTAAATGAGTTAAAAGCAGCCGCATTAAAACATCCTGCTGGGATTTACTCACTTCCTCTCCTTGTATTAAATCACTTCCTGTCTCAACGAGGCATCAATCAGATCAGTTTACACCATCGTTTAAGAGAAAAAGCCCTTGAAAACTCCTATGAGGACCACAGACAGACTGCAGGATACACAGGTTACACACAGCAAACACACACGCACACACACACACACACACACACACTGGAATCTGTTGAAAACGCTGCAGTTCTTCAGCACTTCTGAAAGACACATTTATGTGCTTCAATCCATCCATCATCATGTCATCGCTCTGATACTCTCCTTCCCTGCGTCCAGTGTGAATTATACTAAAATATCCAGTCTTCGTGTTTTTAAAAGGAGTTTCTATTTGTAATTCAGACAAAGTCTGTTGAAGTTGGCTCATGTGAGCTAAATTGTATTTTGTCGCTGTTAAGAAACTCTCTTAAAAACATTGGAAACAAAACACTAAAGTCTTTTTATGGTATATTTCAGATATGTACTGTAAATCTATAGCACAATGATAAATCATAATGGTCCTTTTGTTTTGATGACATGCTGTCCTTTAAATGATGCTAGCGCTCTATGCTTTCCTTGTTTTTGAAAATGCAGTTTCTCCTGTAATATGGGATGTTTTAGTGCTTTTTAAGACCCAAACTTTTTCTAAAAGTTGTCAAATAAAGGAAAATTGTTGAATGTTTGAATGCAAGTCTAACAGTTAAATGTGTTAAAAGCCCCAGTAAAACATCCTGCTGGGAATAAAATAAAATAATACAAATTTTGGCTTAATCATGATTCTTAATTCAAATTTGAAAAAACTAAATGTTCATACTCATTACAATACTAAGAAACCGGAAGGGAATTACTGTAATATTGTATTTTATATTTCCTGTACATTTTTTACCTGACAAGTTTAATGAGAGCCCTTCATTTCTTTATTCTTCTTTTAAACACCAGTTTCATTTTAAAGAACAAAATTCACTTTTACATGCTGTTTGAACATAAATGTGTGTTGGCAGTGTTTGTACACACCCAGTGTTTTTTTTTAAATCCCCAATAATCATGGTCACTGTCTCAAATCAGGCTGTTCTGTGATTCTTGGCAAAGTGACGTAGTTCTGCACAGGCCCCTCCGGCGATTGTTGATCGACAGTGGTGTTTTACCTCAGACCCGCTCTGATGAGCTGGCATCACTCCATCATTGTTTCGACGCCGGAGCGATTGTAGACAAGAATGTCTCGTAAGCGATTGAGGTGTTTTGTTGTTGAATGTAATACTGAGCAAAGCAGTCGTCATTTACTCCCGACATCTGAGCTGCTGAAGACACAGTGGATTACATTTGTTTTTGAAGGGAATGCACCCCCCCCCCCCCCCCCCGATCTGCCTAAACACAAATCATTCGTGATCCAGCTTCACCTACAGAGGAAGTGACTATAACGTTTTTTTTTTTTACGAATCTTAGCAAATCGCCTTTCCTAATAATGTGCTAGTTAGCAAATTCTGCGGCTAAAGTTAATAGCCTCAGAGAACTGTTCATCACGGTGGGGATGAGCAGAGCTCATTAACATTTAAAGGGACATGCACCGAAACGGGTCGCTGTGAACAGAGCTGTTTTTGAGAAGGTAAAAAGGGTGATGTTTTAACACTACCATTGAGAAATTTTAACCAAAGAATGTTATACATTTTTCATTAAGACCCTAAATAATCATATCAACTTGTGGAAAATGGGCATCCGATGACCCCTTTAAATAAAGACCCAATCTTTTGTTTTCACTTCTCGGTCGGGGTTGCATCACAGAATGCTTGGTGGAGCTGTGTGTTAGATGAGTGAGGTGAGGTTACCTGGCTGATGTGGACGTGCTGGTGAAGCTGTTTCTGTTTCTCCATGAAGTTTTGGTGCTGTTGCTGCAGCATGAGCTGAGCCAGTGTGCTCTGCGGCAGCGGCGCCGACTGCGTTCGGTTCAGGGGTCGGTGCCGTGGTAACCTGGCACGGGAACTCACTGACGAACGCTCCTTCATCAGCAGAGGAGATGAGGAGAGCACAGGAACACTACCTGTGACTGAGAGAGAGAGAGAGATGAATTACACATCTGAGAGGCGTAAAAATAAAAGAAATGAAATTCCAATTATATTAGATTAAAAAAATTACATATACATATTACATATTTACATAATTATTTTATTTTTTATTTAGTCTTTTAGCAGACGCTTTTATCCAAAGCAACTTAGAAATGAGAACAATAGAAGCAATCAAAACCAACAAAAAGAGCAACAACATGCAAGTGCTATGACAAGTCTTGGTTAGCCTAATGCAGCCTAATTTTTTTAAAAGAAACAAGTAGATAGAATAGAAAAAGAAAGATAGTGTAAGTTTTTCAAGAAAAGCTAGCAGTTACAGAATAAATATGCAATTGATAGAGGGTCAAGTGTGTGTGTGTTTTTTTTTATTTTTTATAAAAAAGCAGACAGATATATAAATTAGAATTAAAATAGAGAGTGCTAGAGTTAGAGGGTCAAATAAAGATGGAAGGGATGCGTTTTTAGCTGATTCTTGAAGATGGCTAAGGATTCGGCAGCTGGGATTGAGTTGGGCAGGTCATTCCACCAGGAGTTAATGAAAAAGTCTGTGAAAGTGATTTTGTGCATCTTTGGGATATACAGGTACATCTAAAAAAATTTGAATATCGTGAAAAAGTTCATTTTTTCTTGTAACTTATTTCAAAAAGTGAAACTTTCATATATTTTAGATTCATTACATGTAAAGTAAAACATTTCAAAAGTATTTTTGTTTTCATTTTGATGAAATTTGATTTAAGGGGAAGTCGTGGCCTAATGGTTAGAGAGTCGGACTCATAATCCAAAGGTTGCGGGTTCGAGTCTCGGGCCGGCAGGGATTGTAGGTGGGGGGAGTGAATGTCCAGCGCTCTCTCCACCCTCAATACCACGACTAAGGTACCCTTGAGCAAGGCACCGAACCCCCAACTGCTCCCCGGGCGCCGCAGCATAAATGGCTGCCCACTGCTCCGGGTGTGTGTTCACGGTGTGTGTGTGTGTTCACTGCTGTGTGTGTGCACTATGGATGGGTTAAATGCAGAGCACGAATTCCGAGTATGGGTCACCATACTTGGCAGTATGTCACTTCACTTCACTCACTTCACTTCATGATTAGAGCTTACAGCTCATGAAAGTCAAAAATCAGCATCTCAAAATATTAGAATATTTACATTTGAGTTTCAATTAATGACCAAGACTGCTGACTTGGCAATGATCCAGAAGACGAACATTGACGCCCTCCACAAAGAGGGTAAGTCACAGAGGGTCATTATTGAAAGCTGTGGCTGTTTACAGAGTGCTGTATCAAAGCATATTAAATGCAAAGTTGACTGGAAGGAAGAATTTGGGTAGGAAAAGGTGCACCGCAAGCTTGAGAATACTGTCAAGCAAAGCTGATTCAAACACTTGGGAGAGCTTCACAAGGAGTGGACTGAAGCTGGAGTCAGTGCATCAAGAGTCTCCACGCTCAGACGTCTTCAGGAAAAGAGCTACCAAGCCACTTCTGAACCAGAGACAACGTCAGAAGCGTCTTACCTGGGCTGTGGAGAAAAAGAACTGGACTGTTGCTCAGTGCTCCAAAGTCCTCTTTTCAGATGAAAATAAATTTTGCATTTAATTTGGAAATCAAGGTCCCAGAGTCTGGAGGAAGAGTGGAGAGGCACAGAATCCATGTTGCTTGAAGTCCAGTGTGAAGTTTCCACAGTCAGTGATGATTTGGGCTGCCATGTCATCTGCTGGTGTTGGTCCACTGTGTTTTCTGAAGTCCACAGTCAACGCAGCCATCTACCAGGAAATTTTAGAGCACTTCATGCTTCCTTCTGCTGACAAGCTTTATGGAGATGCTGATTTAATTTTCCAGCAGGACTTGGCACCTGCCCACACTGCCAAAGGTACCAAAATCTGGTTCAATGGCCATGGTGTTACTGTGCTTGACTGGCCAGCAAACTCGCCTGACCTGAACCCCATAGAGAATCTATGAGGAAGATGAGAGACACCAGACCCAACAATGCAGATGACCTGAAGGCCGCTATCAAAGCAGCCTGGGCTTCCATTACACCTGAGCAGTGCCTGATCACCTCCATGCCACGCCGCATTGATGCAGTAATTCATGCAAAAGGAGGTCCAACCAAGTATTGAGTGCATAGAAATGAACATACTTTCCAGAAGCCTGACATTTCTGTTTAAAATATCCTTTTTTATTGATCTTATGTAATATTCAAATTTTCTGAGACACAGAATTCTTTTCATTATTTTGTAAGCCATAATCATCAAAATTCCAAGAAATAAAGGCTTGAAATATTTCACTCTGTTTGTAATGAATCTATATAATATATGGGTTTCACTTTCTGAAACGAGTGACAAAAAATATTGGCCTTTTTCACGATATTCAATTTTTTTTAGATGTACCTGTATATCAAATTATTAATAATAATATTTTATTAATAATATTATTATATTTTATCTTTCCTAATTATGGTTTACTTTATTGTATTTTAATGTTACTATAACTGTAATGCTACATCTATCTATTAAATCCTTATTTTATTTAATTTTTATTTCATTGTTAGCAATTCACTCCATTTTGCACCACTTCAGTTTTACTGCATACCGATTATTTTTGTTTTATTTTCATTAAATGCAGTTAAGACACTAACTATTTAAATTACACATCTACATAAAATCATACAGCACACTAAACTGAAATTTAGATCCAGTCTGTGAAAGAATAAGTTATGAAAAGGAAAATGATATTATAGAGAGTTAATTTATTTATTGCTAATTATTGTTCATTGATTTGGAAAGAATCACAGTATTATTTGACAATAATAATACTGTCTGCTGCAGTATTATTTTACTATTATTGATATAATATTAGAATAACAATAAACATGAAACACACAACACTATCATACTTTTTATTTTTATTTAACACACATACTTATTACATTTCAAATGTACACCTAACATACCTGTACATACTAAATTGTCTATTTTGTATACTGTGTTTGTGCTATTTTGCACATTGTATATTTTGTATATTTGTACATTATTTTTTTATTATCTGTCTTGTCTTGTTGCTGTCATTCTGTCGCACTGTGGAGCTTCTGTCACCAAAACAAATTCCTCGTATGTGCAAACATACCTGGTAATAAAGCTGAATATGTAAATAATATTATTCAGTATAATTATATAACAATAATATAAATCATAAATGTATTATTAATTAAATAATATATTCTGAATTATTACTCATATATTATTGATAATATATTATTACTTAATTTAATGTTTATTTTATTTCAAGTAAAGAATGTTTTTTATGGTTTTAGTTTTAGTTAACAATAGTAACTCTGGCTTTCGCTGATCTCTGTCACTTTAAGAGAGCGTGTACTTCCTGTGCGCTCCGCTCACCAGGTGACATGATCCTCTGCTGTCTCTGCTCCTTCAGCAGGAGGTGCTGCAGGAGCGCCTGCTGTCCGTTGCTCACTTTAGCCTCCATCGAGACGGGAGACACGGCGGCTGCAAGACCTTCTACGCTCCGATCCTTCAGCGCCGTTCCCGTCTGAAAGAGACAGATCGCACAAACACTATTAATATTCAACATTTTTATGCATTTAAACACAAATTTCCACTCAAGCATGAGCGAGACGTCCATAACAGCATATGAAATATTAATAACAGTGCTTTTTTAAAACACATCCAGTCAGCGTTTGCGTCCGGCGTCGTCCATAATTTGCCCGTTATCATCGAGCCACGTTTAGAGCTCCCTAGTGAGTCATTCAGCTATTTTAAAATGTGAAAGTGTTGAAAGTATTCGGTAAGAGTGATCCGTGTTTTGATTTTCTGGCATGTTACGCGCTTTCCTGACAGCATTTCTTTAAGATTTTAACAGCCCGTGATGAACGAGATGCTAAACTCACGCCTTGAAACCCTAAACCGAGGGCCTGTTTATCTAAGGGCTAAAGATCCCGCGGGTCAGAGGTCACGAGCACCATTAATCCACACAAGCACTCAGTGAAAGCAGAAAATGAGATGCCCTCTGCAAACAGCAGCTCATCTCTGTGAAAACACGGCTCATCTCTGCTCTCTATAAAAGGATCGTCTCCTAACACACGCAGCACATTCCTCATACAGTATTTTGTGCTTTCACCACAAATAGATGCGACTCTGTGTCTCACTGTCTCCTAAAAATACCTTGCTTTTTCTGCAGGATCTATTCATATCTGTTGCGCAGCAGAAGGAGAGCCGGCCATGCTGCTTTTGTCTTTAGGCCTTGTATTTCTCAGAGGTTGATCTTTCAAAGCTCATGAGACCTTTCAGATTTTTCTCCTCTTGAACGAGCTGAAAGTTGTCATACAGTAAGAGTATGGAGTTATATAATGAACGCGGAAAAACCAATAGGGTACAGTATTTCATGAAAAATGTCTGAGCTCAAAGTGAGATCTGAATTTTCATTGCATACTTGTGTATCTTGTGAGCTCTGAGTGCAGTTTGAGACATTAGATGCATAATTTGCGTACTTATGCACTATTCTGTGCCGTTTTGTAGAATAAGTAGTGATTAGTGTTCGAATCCTGCTCGGGGCGGGTCGAGTAGAACCAAAGGGGTTAGCTAGGGTTAGCCCAGTTGCATGCAACAAAACAGTTCGTCGCCGCTAGTTGTTTGATCCTGCCTTGGTGTGTCCCGGCCGTGATCTAGTTCAGAACCACATTATATAAAACGTTTCGAGGTCTTTGTTTTTGTGTCTATGTAGAGTTTGACGTGTCTGTGATGGACAGGAACTTACGCAGATGTGTGCGTGAGCAGGGTGCAGAGTCAGCGTGAGGTTCGGCAGAGAGGGGGACGTGTAGAGATTCAACAGGGACATGGACCCGTCCGTCTGTAGGACGCCCCCCTGAGACAGATAGCGCTGGAGGAGAGACAGACAGAAAGCATTACATCAGCTCTTGCATAATGCAGCCGAACACAAACACAGCAACAACAGTACAGCATGAGATCAAGAACATCTGAAGAAGAAGAACCAGTAGATCTCCTATATCAATGACGTAACCTCTCATATGAACTTACTCACTGCATGTCACTAGGTGTGATGTGACAAAATCACAGCCAGAATACATTCTAGGATTTATTAAAGTGTAAAATTATAAGGAATGGAATTTTAGACCAATGGGATTTTCAGTTTAGCGCTTTAACGCTTGATGGTTTCTAGAGTATTGCTATGCAGTTGCAAGGGTGTTCTAGGTGGTGACTAGCATATTATATATGTTTTACTGTGTTGCTATGCAGGTATGACAGTTGCTAGGGTGTTCTGAAAGTTCTCTAGTGGTTGGTAGGTGGTGGCTAGATTGTTGTGAACGATTTTTAGTGCTTGGGTGTTCTGAATGTTCTCTGGTTTTTGCTAGGGTGTTGCCAGGTGGTTGTTATAGTGTTCTATGTGGCTGCTAGGGCACTGTGAGAGGATTTTGTGTGTTGCTGGGTGGTTGCTAGGGTGTTATGATTGTTTGCCAGTGGTTGTTAGGGTGTTGACAGATGGTTGCTATAGTGTTCTATTTGGTTGCTAGGATGTGAATGGTTTTTGTGTGTTGCTGTGTAGTTCTGGGAGGTTGCTAGGTTGTTCTGAATGTTCTCTAGTTGTTGGAAGAGTGTTGCCAGGTAGCTATTATAGTGTTCTATGTGGTTGCTAGAGGTTGCCAGATGGTTGTTATAGTGTTCTATTGGCTACTAGAATGTTGTGAATGATTTTTGCGTGTTGCTATGTAGTTCTGGGTGGCTGCTTGGGTGTTCTGAATATTTTCTAGGGGTTGCTAGGGTGTTGCCAGGTGAATGTTATAGTGTTCTATTTGGTTGCAAGGATGTTGCCAGCTGGTTGTTGTAGTGTTGTATTTGGTTACTAAGATATTGCCAGGTGGTTGATATAGCATTCTATTTACTGCTGGGATGTTGTGAGGGGTTGCTAGGGTGTTGCCAGGTGGTTGTCATAGTGTTCTATGTGGCTGCTAGAGTGTTGTCAGTGGTTTTCTATTGTGTTGCTGTTCTGTCCCCTAGTAGTTGCAATGTGGTTTCTAAGGTATTGTGAAAGGATTTTGTGCTATGCAGTTCTTTATGATTGCTAGGGTGTTCTGAATGTTCTCCAGTAGTTGTCAGGTGGTTTCTAGAGTGTTTTGGGTAGCTGTTCTGCACCATGTCAGTCAACATCAGTTAACGGTGTGAGTGTTAATGATATGATGTCATCTTTAGGTCATAGTTTTGTAGCTCATGAAGCAGTGAAGTCCCCCGCTGTAGGGCTGTGAGGATGAACTCAGTCGGCTGTGTGCCTACAGGAGGAGAGGAGAGGAGCGTTCTGGCCCACGGCCCGTGAGGAAATGCTTGGGCAGAACTTCACAGGAGAAACAAACCTCACCATCCTAGAGCCCCTCACCCCCTTCCCCAGCCACCAGCACAGCCAAAACCACAGCGGAAAAGAGCTGTCACAGTTAGTTCAGCACAGCACCGCCGTACACATACACACACAAACACACACACACACACACACACCTCAAACTCCATCTAACTCTACTACATGCTGCACTGATGTTCTGATGTGATTTTAAAGGCGGTGTTTGTTTGTCAGGCTGATGGTACGAGTGCCCCGGGACGGGGTCTGTGTACTCTCAGCTCCAAACAACGGATCATTGGGGGCCCCACTCCTTCACCCCAGTCTGATAAGAGTAATGAGACGTGGGATCAGTTTTGTGGGCTGTATGCTTCAGTTCTCAAGAATGCAATCAAAGGAACAAAACTGCACGCAAGTGCATCAGACTCTGATCCACAGCTGCCGCTGTGCTGAAGACCACTAACCTGTTTGTGAAGAGAGGATTTATTTTGACTTTACAAGCATAATATTCCACAAAATCAGCAGTTCTTTAAAAGACACTGCAAAAATGGCTCAGGGAAATGCTTATGCAATATTTGTTTGCTGATTTGCCACTTCCTTTGATATTTTGTTAACCAATGTCATGACATTCAGACATTTTTATTAATATTTGCAGCCCACAATTTAGTAATTTGTCATGTGATGAGGTTAGTCATAACAGAAGCTATATAGAGGTTTTGTTCAGTGGCAAAAATGGTCTGTTTAATTTTGGTGTATAAATGGGGATAATATATATATACATATATTTTGGTGACCAAATCAAATTAAATTGACAAAAGATAAAAGATACAAAACACATAGAAAGCATATTAAATGCAAGTAAAGTGCCTGCTTTAATGTTTCAAATAACTTTTGTGAAAATAAAATGACAAAATATGGGTAAAATAATGTTCCATTGTCGTTCAGCATAACAGACATATTTATGTAAAAACAAATGTTTTATTTAAAAACAAACAAAAAATATTAAAATATAAATATTTATATATTAAAATATATAAATACGTGAATACAATACTAAAATACTACTAAATTGTATTCTATTTTAAATGAATAAAAAGTTCTCTCTGACATATGGGTAAAACCAAATAGTTTGCAGGATAGTGGTAAATATTGTTAAAGATTCAAAATGACATTTAATTAGTTTTTTATTTAGAAATATATATTATTTAATATGTGTGTGTATATATATATATATATATATATATATATGTAGAAGAGAGTTGAGCATATTTGGTACCTCGATTTGAGTGGTGCTGGACCGGTATGACGCTCCGTTCTCATTGTTGCACAAGCCAATGGGTGAGCTGGGTCCAGAACCTGCAGGGCTCTCATTGGCTGATGAATCTAGAGGAGAGGAGAACAGGAAATATAAAAAAGAGACAACAGCGGTCAGCTCTGATACTGACTGTGAGCTCCGCCCACAGCTGAAGCTCATTGGTCTGTCTGTCAGACATCAGGGCTGCGTTCAGCCCCGAAAAAACGATGCAAAACGTTTATTAAACGGAAACGGAGGTGCGTTGAACACCCTGTTCTGATGACGCAAGTGTTGCAACTATGGCAGCTGAGAAGGTCATTCTTTGTGTTCTTTTTGAAGAATTTTTAGAGCCTGATGAAATCGGTATAAATACGTGTTTAATACTGCAAAATACGCTCTGTGTTACAGTAACTGCCCTTGCCGTCCAGAATAAAAGAACATCCCAATGGAGTGAAGGGATTAATTATTCCCTAATTATTGTGATCCAACATTTGCCTTGCATTTCAGGATGAAAAGACATTTCAGGTGACGGATAATCCACTTCTTACCTCCGAGACTGTTATGATCTATATGACCTTATTATTTTTATTGTGAGTATTAGGCTTATCATTATTGCTGATCACTGTTGTTGTGCTATGATATTGTAATATGTACCATTATATAATCAGAGGAGCATAGAAAAGTTTATGAAAGTGTCACTCCACAATACAATAGCAAAATATATAAATATATATAGCATTTTTATGTTACATTAATCAGTGTCTAGCACACCTTCCTGATGAAAGGATATGGACCAGAAGACATTGCAATTACTACATGATATTTAGACAGACTTAAAGAAGTTCCAGGTCTATACTTGTGCTCTCAGTTATTTTGCCTTTAATGTAAATAAATGTGCAAACAATATACTTGCTCTTGTGAATTTATTTTGATGTTAATTACATTTACTTACAAATTCATCATCATCATGTTTATATGCTATGTTACTATAAAACTCTTACGAAAACATGTCTTCTAATATCTTGTATATGACACACCCACCAAACAAGAGACAACATATCTCAAACCCCGTTGCACACCATTTCCAGGAAACATGTCGTTCAACCCGGAAACCGTAGCGAAACGTTATGCACCGGTGTGAACCTGAACGTGCCCCAGTTGTGTCTCCTGATTGGCTGAGATTCACATACAGTAGTTTGCTGCAGACCAGTGTTTTCTGATATAAGGGCTGTTTATCTGTGTTTCAGGTTGCAGGTCGTTCGCTCACCTGTTAGTTCAAGAGTTCGTTTTTTCAGCGGCGTAACGAAGACGCTGCCGTCTCTGCGGCGTATCGGTCCGCTTCGTCTCTCAGAAACCTTCTGCTTGAGTCTGGAGCGCACCTTCAGATTGGGCTCAGACGCTGAGAGGACAGACAAAACTGATTATGTTAGTCATTATTTCAAATAATTCAACTCACTCCATTTTTATTATTTTTCAGTAAATGAGACTTAAAGTCATTTTGATTCTCAAGATGTATCTTGGAATATTTAGATATTTGTATTGGTAAACAATAATAAAAACTTAAAATAAAATAAATCTGCTCTCCGGAAATTGTTAAAAATGACACATAAGACAATTCAGTTTATTTTATGACCTGTCAAATACAGATATAAAATGTAAAAAAATTAAATACTGTAAAAATAAAATAAAATAATAAAAATAGATATCTCAGCACACATATATACAAGTGTTCTGACAGGCAGCTCGCAGAACCTGCCGAGGGAACGTGTGGCCGCGGTCCAGCCGCACTGAGGAATTCTGGGATATCTAGCAGCTGTAATGAGGTAAGAAGTGGAAGATCAATTCCACTGTTCATCTGGAGGACATTAAAAGCATCTCCACTGGCTGTAGGAGTCCAGTACCTGCCAGCCTGCCAACCACAAACCTCCACGGTAGCCGTGTTTAAACACACACTGAGATATCGGCACTGACAGAGAGAGCAAGAGCGAGAGAGACAGAGAAATTTGGCTTTAAAAAAAGGGGAAATCCTCTTTTTTTTGTCCCACTGTGACCTGTGGAGTCCCAAAATTCCCTGGATTTTACTCAGGCTGGGATGGAAAGCCAGCCGCCCGATTGACGCCACCTACTGCCGGTCTGACCGCTGAGTGGGCATCAAACATACACACATCAGGAGCCCGACGTGATTACAACACACTGTGGGCTGAGAGCAGAGATGAAACGAGATGAGGAATATGAAAATAAACACACACACACACTTCCTATTGGCAAGACTGATTCGTGAGAATATACTACATTGTTAAAAAAGAAAAAACATTTATAACTTTAAATAAATAAATACAACTGAATTTAAATTTACTAAAACTAAATTTAATTGCATATAATTTTTTATTAATTTATTAATATTTTTATTAAATTTGATTTATAATATAAAATAAAATGAAATTGACTAGTCCTAAAAGATAACGTGTTGACAAAAAAATAAATAAAAATAAAATAAAATAAACCCTAAAAGTGTAATGTATAACAAAATAATAAATGAAATGAAATGTAATTGTATTTATTAAAATTTTTTAAAAATTAAAAAACATATTAAAAATTAAAAAACATATTAAAAATTAAAAAACAAAACAACTACCACCTACCTCAAAATGATAATACAATAAGATCAAATATAACAAAATAATTTTTTTTAATGTAATATAATTCTATATATAAAATAATAATAATTATATAAAATAAAATGAAAATGTATAACAAAATACAAATTAATTAATTAATTATAAATGTATTTATAATTAAAATAAAATAAAAAATTACTACATCCTACCCCTAAAAGATGGGTCGACAAGAGGTTTATGAATAAATTAAAAATAAAATTCTACCCTAAAAGATCACTTTAATATTTAATTAAATAAACAAAATAAAAAATAAGGTCAAATTGAATTAAAATTCAATACTATTTTATTCATAATAAAACAAAAACATGAATGTGAATCTTTTTGAATGTGTTTGACTTCACAATCATGCATATAGTTCAAGGATGAGGAAGTTTTACCACCACTGTAACCCTTCAGTCCTACGGCTCTCGTTCGGAAAAACACAACATGCAGTTTTTTGGCTGTTAAGCCAGATGTTACAAGCAATTAAAGAACCCCACATAGTTGATTAATTAATAAAATTGAAGACGGCTGACAAAAAAGGCAGATCGTAGTGAAAAGGATGCTTTGAGTTTCAGGAGCACTTGGACGAGATTACAGTAATGCTCAAATACTGTAATTTAGTCTCTCTGACACATGATTAATAAGAGCTATTACAAAAATACCGCAAAAATATTTGCCAAGCAGTTAGCATGAAGGATTTACACGTCTTTAATTCGTAGGGAAAATACGCAGAGCGGTCGGCATGTTTACGTTAGGTAACATCATTAAAGGGCTTCCTTACACAAACACCTGCGGGACGGAGCTACACCTGCCAGGCTTTTCAGTTCCATATGAACCTCCACACTGCCGACATTACCACATGCTTCTTATCTGAGGTCCCTCCTCGAGGTGCTGATTATTAACCACATAACAGAGTGCCAAATCAATACGGGAGATGCATCAAACTGTGTTTTTAGGCAGCGCTGTCTAATACCAAGATAACAGTTTTACTGTAGCAAGAAATACTTTTTTTAATGTCCAGTTCTTATGGACAAAATATATGTTGTAAACAGCTAAATATATTTCTTTAAAATACCAAAATATATTCCAATCTTAAAAAAAAAAGTTTTTGTTTACATAATATATATGTGTGTGTACTGTGTATATTTATTATGTATATATAAATACACTCACAGTATATATTCTGAAAATATACATTTATATTTTATATTATATATAAATATATTTAATATGTAAACATAACATATTTTTCTTAAATATATACATGCATGTGTTTGTATTTATATATACATAATATATATAAACAGCACACACAAATATATTATGTAAACAAAAACGTTTAATTTTTGACAGAATTTGACAGCACTTATAATATAAAATATAAATATAATATATATATTTAAAAATCTAAAAATATGTATTTTTTGCTGTATGGCTTCCGTGTGAGTTTGTGTGATTTTTCACCTGTTTTATGGTCCAGCAGGTGTAAAAAGGCAGCGAACCTCGTCTAGAGCACAAACGCTGCATGCTGACTCACGCTCAACATTGATACTTAAAACTAACAATATGGTTTTGTTATGATCACTAGTAGTAACAGTGGTGTTTGCTCTAGCAGTATTGGAGCGTCTCTCCCGCTGTTCTCTTTCCTTACACAAACACACCTGTCGCCTCAGCATCCCGCCCCCTTCACACCTGTCAATCATTCGGCCGTGAAGGTCCTGACCAGGGCAAAGAACAAACGCTACCTTCATGATCACCCACCACCCCAAATCTGAGCAGGAATCTACTGGGAATGATGCTGTTCCCGTGGAACTGGGCTTCTTTTACTGTTGCTGGAGGTTGTTGGGGGTTGAAGTGAAACACAATTTTGGAGCGATTTTGCCATGAAATTGGTGATTGGGCTAGTTTAGGCTGTGATTGGGTTAGTTTTGAGTAGCAGTTGGGCTGGTTTTGTTACGTAGACCTGGCAACCCTACCTCAAAATGTCAATCAAAACAGGAGCGTCTACAATTTTATACTGTTGGCTTAGATTTGACCATGATTGGGCTGCTTTTGTTACGCAGACATCAAACTGTGTTTCTCATTTATCATTTGTGACCCTGGACCACAAAACCAGTCATAAGGGTCAATTTTCCAAATTGAGAAGTATACATCATATGAGAGCTGAATAAATAATCTTTCCATTGATGTATGGTTTGTTAGGATAGGACAATATTTGGCTGAGATACAACTATTTGAAAATCTGATGGTGCAAAAAACTCAAAATATTGAGAAAATCCCCTTTAAAGTTGTTCAAATGAAGTTCACAGCAATGCATATTACTAATCAAAAATTAAGTTTTGATATATTTACAGTAGGAAATTTACCAAATATCTTCATGGAACATGATCTTTGCTTTATATCCTAATGATTTTTGGCATAAAAATAATTTTGACCCATACAATGTATTTTTGGCTATTGCTACAAATATACCCCAGCAACTTAAGACTGCTTTTGTGCTCCAGGGTCACATTTGTAAGTCAGTGGTGTCTAATACCAAGTTAACAATTTTATTGTAATAAAAAAAAAATAGGCCTATATATTTTTAATGTTAGTTTTGAGTAGCAATTGGACTGGTTTTGTTAAGTAGACCTGGCAACCCTACCTCAAGGATAGTCTACCATTTAATACTGTTGCTGGCTTGCCATGATTGGGTTAGATTTGACCATGATTGGGCTGGTTTTGAGTAGCGGTTGGGCTGGTTTTGTTATGCAGACATTTCTAATTTATCATTTTTAAGTCAGTGGTGTCTAATACCAAGTTAGCAGTTTTACTGTACTAATATATATATTATAGACCTCAAAATGGATAGTCTACCATTTCATAGTGTTGCTGCGATTGGGTTAGATTTGACCATGACTGGGCTGGTTTTGCTACGCAGACCTGGCAACCCTGAGGTCTACTTACAGGATGTTTGATATTTCAGTTTATACATAAAAACATTGTTTTTCCATGTTTTGCGAGCAGTGCTTAAACATCTTGAAACTTAAGGTATGAAACTATGGGAATGATTACATTAGTATTAAAAAATCCTTCCATTCAGGCACAGAGAGGTGTTTTGTGTTTTAATTGGCCGTCTCTGCTCTATCTTTGCTCGTTCTGATCTACGGTCTGAAACCGGAGCTGCAGGAAGTGGCCCTGCAGACCGTCTTGTCAGCGTAGACAAATTATTCAATTGACAAAAAAGCAGGCTGTTTTTCTTCACATTTTTTTCCCCCCGTCTTTGCGTCGTTCCTGTTGTTTTTGTATCCCCCTAATGTACCGGACGGGCCTCTTTTTAAAAGCTGTTACCTGAGTTATTGAGAGGGGATGAAAAGCCATCCCGGGGTTTTGCGCTGATCTCCGATGCGGCCCGAGGCGGCGCAGACCCCTGTGCTCAAGAAAAATGTCCCCGTGGGTTTGCGGTATTCCGGCCCGCTGAGCCTCCCTGTTTTTTGGCCGTGCTGTGCCTGGATGAAAACCAGGTCTATTTTTAAGCTTCCTTTGAAAGGGTTTTCAGTCTTATCATCGAGTCAGGCATATCACCTTCCTCTGCAAACTCATCTTGAAATCAGCCTCGCAACGAGACGCCGAAATATGCAGAAATTATCTGATCATGTTGACTCAAGTACCAGTTCCTGGAAAAACAAGCGTGTTTTCAGATGTACTTTTGGTGTTTGCAAAATCACGTTTACTATCACTAACTTTCAAAAGTTTATTTTTCTTTTTTGAAATAAATTAATACGTTTATTCAGTAAGGATGCATTAAATTGATCAAAATTGACAGTAAAGACATTTTATAATGTTACAAAAGTTTTTTTTTATTTTTTTTTATAAATGCTGTTCTATTTAAACTTTCAATTCATCAAAGAATCCTGAAAAATACCACAAAAATGAAGCAGCACAACTGTTTATCAACATTGATAATAATCAGAAATGTTTCTTGAGCAGCAAATCAGCATATATGATTTCTGAAGGATCATGTGACTGAAGACTGGAGTAATGATGCTGAAAATACAGACTTATGTCACAAGAATAAATTACATTTTACAATATATTACAATAGAAATCTATGGAATATTTAAGCCTGTTAAAAAAAAGTAATAAAAAGGTAATTATGCACATTTATCTTGCAATTCTGACTTTTTTTTCTCAGAATTCTAAATATATATTTTTTTTTTTATTGTAAAAATATTTCACAATATTACTGCTTTTACTGTATTTCTGATGAAGTAAGTGCAGCCTTGGTGATCGGAACAGACTTTTGAACGGTATGTATGTTACTTTTTCCAATATTTGTCAGTATTTCTGTAAAACACTGCAGGGATTCAAAGAAATTACTTAAGCTATATTTTCGATCACATAAATGCAGCTTTGATGAGCATACTATTCAAAAACATTATAAAACAATACCAACCACAAACTATTGAACACCACCATCACTAAATGCTCAGACTTTTTAACCTAGGACACAATTAAACATGCAAAACAATCCCAAAGACATGAGGTCAAAGGTCAAATGCCCACAATGACCATCCTGAACGCTCCTCTGAGGTGATTTGTCCCCGTACGACCCAAAGCCGCCTACTTCCTGTTAACCTCTGTGCTCTGATTAGGGGCCAGAGAGCCGGACCAGTCCATCTCTGCAACCCCTCCGCTGGATAATTGTTTGCAAACCTCTGCACGGGCCGCCCCAGGGCGTTCATCGGGCACAAGCGTGGTCATTCTCACCGCGCTGACCCTAAAGCTAAACAGGGTCACTCACAGCTGTGCCCATAGGCCACTGCTCCCAGTGACAAGCTCAGCTGACTCCTGACCCCAGTGATTAAATATCGATCAGATTCATCTGCAAACATTTAGGCAGCATCACCTCCGCCGGGCCCCGTGATGCTCCTGTAACGCTGCTATATTCTGCACGAGCCGCAGGAGCACACTTCAGCTCACTGGGCTCTGGTCCAAAACCTAGTGCGCACCCTAGATAGACAGCATCAGAACTATGCTGCCTTCTAAGATACTTCTTTTGGTCAAACAAACTTAACATATCCAATAAGAAGTATTGATTAAAAACATATTTTATTCAATGCTGAATATATTGAATATTTTAATATAATTGAAATTGGACTGTTGCCCCAAAATTTGAACTGGAAATATATTTTCTTAATATTTATTTATTTATTTTTATTAGAAATATCAAAAAATTCTTAATTCAAGATACATGTATGAGAAGAAAAATTACTTAAGATATTAAGTCCTATTTTCTTAAGAATGTATCACAATTAAGTGAGTTTATGCTTAAAAAAAAGAAAAACAACTGTTGTGTGGACAGAAATCTTGCTTTCCCTCTGAATTAAGTTTATATTTCTGGCCCCATTTTATTAAGCATAAACTGAATAACAATATTTTATATTTTATAATATTTTAATATTTTTGTAACATTTTGTAAAGTCTTTCTATTTCTATTTTATAATATAATTTTATTTTTCAAGTAAATGTATCTTCATTTAAAATTTAGTTTGTATATTTGTACTGGAATTTACATAAGATATTAAGTCTTGTTTTCTCTAAAATGTTTCTAAATTGCATGAGCTTGAGGAAAAAAATATGTGCCAGTGGGGTATGAAAAATAATCTTGTTTCACCTTTGACCTTAATTTTCTGATCTTATTGGCAGATATTTTTGTCTTGTTTTAAGCAACAACAAAAAAAGTAATTACCGGTAATTTAAAAAAAAAAAAAAAAAAAAAAAAAAAGACAGTATCTTATTATTTTGCTGCTCAAGTAAATGTATCTTGATTTAAGAATTTTTAGATATTTGTACTTGAAAAAAACACTAAGAATTTTTTTTTTTTTGTTTGTTTTTGTTTTGCGCAATAGACAAACACCCTACATACTGCCTTATAAGCCAGTTGCCTATGTCGGAAGTAAACAGCTTGGCAGCTCACTAGGTTTTGAAACAAAGCAATTTAATCTGGATTTACAGTGTAAGATCTCTATGTATATTCAGATTGCCCTTGCACTGCCCTTCTCAAAGACCGAACCTGAACACTTCCAAACATGTCTCAGATTAGAGTGATTTTGTAAGGATCATAGGACGGCGTGACCTCTGAACTCTGACCTACCAGTCTTCCTGAGAGGGAAGTCCTCTCTGTAGTCCAGGCCGGAGGTCAGAGGGTATTTGAAGGTGGGCGGAGTCTCTCCTTGAGGAGGCGAGCTCTGATCTGCAGGACCCGGGTGGGCGGAGCTGTGAGAGAGGACATCGTCACTATTTTAAGCAGTCTGAAATCTGCCGTGTAATGCTCTTGAATGGAGTTGCAGGAGGCTGATGTACCTGTACCACAGTTTGGAGCGGTTGAGAAGGTAACCGGCGCCGGACGCTGACAGGTCTTTAGCTGATTTACTCATCAGAAAGTCATGCAGCTTCTGACGAACTTCAGTGCTCGCCATCGCACCTGCACAAAACAAGTTATGAACAGACTTTATGACAACTTAAAGCATCAGATATCAGCCTATATGTGATTATTTTACAGTGTTTATGGAAATTAATATTTAATGGAATTGAACTCTACTAAAATGTTATTTTATATATGTGTTTAATATTTATATTCATGTTTAAATACACATTTTAAATATAGAGTTACATATTTATTTCATATATATTCAATCGATTAGTTTTTTTAGTAATAATTTTCCTTGTAATCTATTCGTTTAAAATTTAATTAGCTGTATGCTATTTATTTATGACATTATCTCAAACATACTTTTATCTAATTTTGTATTTAATTATTCAAATAGAATTTTAATTAAGTATAATATTTAATTCGTTTTTTATTTAAATATTAAGTATAAATTAAATATTTACTTCACATATTTTTATATTCTTTCATATTTATGTGTGTGTGTGTGTGTGTTTTAAAACCCCTGTATGCTATCTTTGACATTATCTAATCATATTTTTATTTCAATTTAAATATAATTCATAATCATTACCTCAAATACTTAAGTATACTTTCATATTTAAATATTAAATATCAAATTAAATATTTATCTCATACATTTTACTATTTGTTCTTATTTATGTATTTCATTGTTTATTTTAATACCTAATAATACTTATTTGTAATCTAGTGATTTAAAATATCTAATTTGCTGTAAGCTATCTCCTTTCTAAGTATACTTCACAAATAAAATGTTATTTTAATCAGCTGAAAACGTTAATATAACTTAAAAGCAATAATATTTGTATGTAATGAATTCAATGCATTTTGAGTATTTGATACTCTCAGCTCAGAAAGGAGAGACGTGTGCAGAAACAGCGCCCCCTGGTGGTGAATGAAGCAGTTTGCAGGATTAAGTCATAGGTGAAATATAACTGGACATTTAAAAAGACATGCAAAAACATAAGTACTGCCATTACTTTTATAAACCGATAGATGTCAGAGGTATATCATAAAGACAAATACTACAGGAGTTATCTCTAAAATGAAATGACTGTGGCAGAGGCCTCGTGTCAGGAAACGGCTGTTTTCTCACGCTCTTTAGATCGCTCCTTTCGTCTGTGGTGCTGGTGTTTCTGCGTCTCCCTCCTGTGAAGCTCCTTCTCGTCCTCCTGCACCTCCTCTCTCTCGTCCTCAGCCACCAGCCGCCGCTCCTCAGCGAACACCTCCTGCTGCTGCCGGAGAGTTAACAGAGCCTGCTGGAGCTGAAACACAGAGAGAAAATAACCATAAACATACAGTTTAAAGTATAAAAAAGTCATAAATGGCTGATGCTGATATATTAGTTGAGTCCAAACAACTGATAAAAACATCCCAATAATCCACACCACTCCAGACCATCAATTAACATATTCTGAACCAAAAGAAACTAATCCATCATTAAGATGTTTAACTTATTATGGACTCATATTTTAGCCAAAAGTAATGGTTTGAAGTTAAAACTTCTTAATGATGGATTTGTTTCTTACAAACATGCAGCTTTTCTCAAGACATTAACTGATGGACTGGAGTGGTGTGGATTATTGTGATGTCTTAATCAGCTGTTTGGACTCTCAATCTGACGGCACCCATTCACTGCAGAGCATCCATTGCTGAGCAAGTGATGCAATGCTACATTTCTACAAATCTGATGATGAAACAAACTCATCTACATCCTGGATAGCATGAGGGTGAGGACATATCCAGCTAATCTTCATTTCTGGGTGAACCAGTCCTTTACAAGTCATTGAAAATAAAGAGAAATACTGCAGCATTTAAATCCAGATGACCATTACTTTACATCTTTAGAGTGACTAATCAGCAGCCACACTGAATTTGTAAATTAAACAAATAAAAGAAAAAAAAAATACTATTTCAGTCTTTCATGTTTAATTAAGTGTGCTGTACTTGCTGTTTATTTTTAATTGTTTGTGAAATTTACTTGCAGTTTTTAGAATTTTTATTACCACAAAAAACAACTGTGCACGTACACACTCACTTCGCACTGCTTCACACACACACACACACACACACACACTGGGGTAATGCGATTAAGCACAGTAATTGTTGACAGAGCAGCTCTTTCCTGCAGGTCAGCCAAGTGACCTTAAGCCACACTGACCTGCTTCATATAGGAGGATCAGCTTCATCCGATCCACAAATATCTGACACAAACAGCGTCTTGATTTGAGTTTGACTGTCTGGCTTGGTGATGATTTCTCTCATTAGTTTCACCATTCATGATTATACTTTCTTAACATATGATAATTGCATACTTAGCATTTCTTTGCAGTTTGTGCTGCATTTGCATGTGTATTTACATGTTTTTCTGTCTGGGGTCACGGTGAATGAAGGCTTGTACCTTGATGTGCTCCTCGAGCTGGGCCTGATGTTGTCTCAGCAGGTTCTGATGCTGTTTCTGGAACTCGGAGATGAGCAGCTGTTTCTGGATCTGCTGTTGTCTCTGGATCAGAAGCAGCTCGCGCTGTAACTGCTTCTCCCAATCGTCTGAGTCACGGTCCCAGTCCAACATACCAACCTCCGACGTACTGCCCACCGCTGACAACACCTCTGAATCTGAGAGAGAGAGACAACATTTCATGGAATATTTTCAGATTGGATTGTTTTCTTTTCCAGTCACACTTTTGATTCATTTTAGTCAACTGGTTTGTTCAGATCAACAACAGATTCTCTGATTTGTTTGATTTTACACAAATCCTGCCAAATACTGTGAAAAAAATATATATAAAAATAACATACTTCCGTTCAAAAGTTTGTGGTCAGTAAGATTTTTTGATGATTTTGAAAGATGACTCTTCTGCTCACCAAGGCTGTATTTATTTGATTCAAAATCATTAATATTGTTAAATGTTTTTTCGATTTAAAATAAGTGTTTTTTATGTAATTTATTTCTGTGATCAAAGCTGTATTTTCAGCATTACTCCAGTCTTCAGTGTCACATGATCCTTCAGAAATCACTCTAATATACTGATGTACTGCTCAAGAAACATTTCTGATTATTATCAATGTTGAAAACAGTTGCGCTAGTTTTGTTGAAACAGTGATATATTTAATTTTTCAGGAATCAACAAAAGAACAGCGTTTATCGGAAATATAAATCTTTTAGAACATTATAAATGTCACTTTTGATCTTTTTAATGCATCCTTACTGAATAAAAGTGTTAATTTCTTTCAAAAGGTTTTTCTAACCCCAAACATTTGAACAATAAAATATATTCCCCACTTAAAGAATTGCCTATTAATGTAGCTAAAGGTACTTTTGACTGTAGATTAATACTTTTAAACTAGTTTGAATCTGTAGCTTCCCAGGCTACTTCAGAGTTTAAATTAGCTTCTCAGATATTTTCATCTAAAACAAGCTTCTGGTAAACATTGTCAACAGTTTAACTAAATTGCTCATCAAGCCTCTCTTCAAACTGTTGCTCCACCATGACAGCTGCTGACCTGAAACAGACAGTTTACAATCACATACACACACTTGCAGTGCATTATGATTTGTGTTCTGACACATTTAAGTGTGCAATGTGCGAAATTGAGCTCGTAAGTTTGCATTCACAACAAATGCTGTATAAATACTCCAGGTTTAATACTCATACAGATTGCAAGCTGATTGTGTCAGAAATGAAGGATCGCAGTGTTAGCTGCGTCAAAAGACCAATTAAACCCTTCTTTAGGTCTTTAAATAAACCCAAGGGCAATTAGAGGCATAATCTACAAGGAGGGTCTTTTTATGGGGTCTATTTCAAATGCCTCGAGCATAAACATGGAGGTATTTCAACAACCTCCCGTTCGAGGCCCAAATCTTATTTGAGCTCAATCTAAAGCGAGACAGCATGTGACTGATATGTTTGAGCTGCACTTAATGTATTTTTACTCATGTGAACGAAACAGTGAGAAAAGGAAAGGCGTTTGGCATGTATGTGTGTAGTGTGTGTGTTTACAGAGAAGGATCTGGCCTTGTGCCCTAAAAAAGCTGTGCTGTATAAACTCACTCATAAACATGCCCTTAATCTGCTGCCCGAAACAAACTCCTCACTAATAAAACTATTAGTGCATGTGCTGCTTTCCTCGTGTGTTCTTCATCAGGCCCACAAACACAACCAGAAGAATGAAAAAAACAACGAGATATATTTCAATATTTCATCTTTTAGTATCAATATGTCATTTACATTTATTCATTTAGCTGACGCTTTTATCCAAAGCGACTTACAATTGCTATATATGTCAGAGGTCGCACGCCTCTGGAGCAACTAGGGGTTAAGTGTCTTGCTCAGGGACACATTGTGATGGATTCGAACCCGGGTCTCTCACACCCAAGGCATGTGTCTTATCCACTGCGCCATCACCATCAGTATTCAGTATCAGATTCTCAATTGTTTCTTAGATGTTTCTTGTGAGGAAAATACCTCCGTAATCTCAAAAGTAAAGATTATGATTTAGCATTACAAGAAAAAAGTCCAAATTATGAAAAAGTCAAAATTATGACTTAAAGTGCAGATTGACAAAAAAGTTGACATTATGACATTATTTTGACCTTTCATGTCATAATTCTGATTTAGTATGTCGTAATTTTGACTTTTTATATCGTAATTAAGACAGTATGTCATAATTTTGACTTTTTATTTCATAATGACTTTTTATCTCATAATTATGACCTAATGTCATAATTTAGACTTTTTACTAAAAAAGTTAAAAAACAGAGTTATAAGACTCTGTATGTCATAAGTTCTACTTTGTATCTCATAATTGTGACTTTTTATCTCAAAATCATAACCTAATGTCATATTTTTCTTTTTATGTCATAATTATGACATATTAGATAAAAAGTGATAAAATAGAGAAAACTAACTTTCAAAACATTTTTGACTTTTTATGTCTTATGCTAACTCATAATTATGATTCCCAAATAATGCTTTTTTTTCTTATGTGGAGGGAATTGGGCTTCCATACAGAAGAGATCTCAATGATGTGCTCAGATTTGACAAGTCGGAAATCAAACACCAGAAATCTCAATATGAACTCATTCATTTCATACTGTATCTCCATACTCTTACAGTATGTCAATAATTCTCTCATTTTTATTTGTCCTCAAGAATTTTAGGTGAAACGTCTGATACAAAGTTGATTCTTAAATAAAACATGACCGAGCTCTCCATGAAGTCTCCTGAGCTATGAAAGAAAATCCCGGCTGCAATGAAACCTTCCTCTGGTTGCACACAGTTATTCTTTGATGGTAGGTTATGAGGGTAACTATGTAAGAGGCAACAGTAGAATTTGACTCAGAATATCGGCATCACGTCCACGTTCGGGCGTTGAAATAAAAACCGTGGCGTTGTGAAACCATCTCTCGCCACAGAGACTCCATCGGGCCCCCGGCCCAGAATACACAGGCCGCAAAAAGCACAGACCACCAAAACAGAACCACAACACTGGCCAAAGGTGTCAGTCGACAACAAAAGGACTGCAGCATGTGCTCTGAACACAATAATAGAGCCGAGACGCAACTCACTGACTTTCAGAAGCTCATGTTTTTTTTCTCCTGCTGTTATTCAAAAACAGAGAAAAGAGTGTGCATTATAAATAAAACCTTCCGGTATGTAGTTATGTGAGGAGATAACTCAGACGGAATGATAACCGGGGCTAATCTTAGCATCCTAATGCCTTAAGCCTAAAATACAGCGGCTAAGAATAGTCGAGCTTGAAGTCAAGAGGCCAGAACTTTCAACATGCAGCCGCGGGCAGTAACGGAGCGCGGAGGCACAGAGGGGTAAATAACTGCCCTCTCACGCCATTCCTAAAGCGGGACGCCGCGCACAAACACACCTGAGCACAACACTTGTCAAAAGAGCTTTCTTAGAAACGACAAATCAAGTATGAAGTAAACACGCATCCACCCACTAAACGCTGATTAGACCTGACAATACACTACCATTCAGAAGTTAATGTTCAAAATGAATGCTTTTATTCATTAAAAGTGACAGTTAAGACTTTTATAATTTCAAATAAATGCTGTGCTTTTGGATTTTCTTTTCATCAAAGAATCCTGAAAAATAAAATGTATCACGGTTTCCACAAAAATATTAGGCAGCACAACTGATTTCAACATTGATAATAATGTGTCTTGGGCGGCAAATCAGCATATTAGAGTCATTTCTGAAGATCATGTGACACTGAAGACTGCAATGATGCTGAAAATTCAGCTTTGATCACAGAAATAAATTACATTTTACTATATATTCACATAGAAAAAAGCCATTTTCAATTGCAATATTATTTCACAGTTTTGCTGTTTTTACTGTATTTTTGATCAAATAAATGCAGCCGTGGTGAGCAGAAGCGACTTATTTCAAAGAAAGGTAAAAATCTTACTGACCTCAAACATTTAATGTGCTTAATTTATTGGTTGTGTCCCAATTTGCATACTGTCCATGCTAAATAGTGTGCAAGATTACAGTTTGTGCCTCCAGATCACTTTTCATGAAAATAATCACTTTTGACCTTTTTAGCTGAAGAAAAATGGCAAAGAATGCAAGTTAAAAAAGTAGGCTAATTGATTGTGACAAAGAGGTCTTGTTTTACTTTACTTGCATCGCATCAGCAGCCATACTTTCAGTGCATAGTAGAAATATGCTAAATGGGACACACACGCCTGAGATAAACAACTCCTCGTAGACAACACATGCTAAAAACAGAGTAAAGATCACATCACTGCACTGTTAATAGGATGAGTGACAAGCTACTAGACTCAATAATCAATAGCTATTTTTGGAAGCATACTACCGTATTACTCTTACTGCAGTGCGAGAAGTATTTTTGTCTTGTTTTCCTTTACAAGTATCTAAATTCTTAAAGGGGACCTATTATGCAAAAATCACTTTTATAAGCTATTTGAACACAGTTGTGTGGCCGCAGTGTGTGAAAACAACCAGCCTATAATGGTAAAAATCCACCAACTGGTTTTTATAAAACCAATAAATCATAAACAGTCTCTCCAAAAACAGATTCTCCCTCTGTTCACGTCAGCGAGGGGGAACAGTCCATTACTGGAGATATATACAATGTCACAAGTGTTGTGTTTTGGGATGCACTAATGAACATAGGAGTCGCCATAATCTCCCCTCATCTGAGCCAAGGACACTGTGGTTAAATTTCATTTTCGAAAGAAATATCCCGGAAAAAATTGGTAACGTCCCCTATATGTTTAGAAATTAATACCAACGCTTTGTGCGCAAACGTCAGCTCCAGACAAAGTAAGTATCACGCGTTTGTTTTCCAAATTGCTTTTCTGAAAGAGCTTCTTGTCACTCTGTAAGGCTAATTGCTAAAGCTATCATTGTCTCTGTGTGTTTTCACTGATGCTGCCTTCACGTGCTGCCAGAATGATCGTGAATAGGAATGTGGTAGTTAAAAGTTGCATATGAAAGAAATATGAAGTTGTCGAGCTCATACTCAGAAGTGGGACTTATAACGTTTGTGATAGCATGAGACCAGCTATGTTGTTATTTTTACCCCGCCGTGCTCCCTGTCTGTGTAATTCATAAACGCGAATTTATTATGCACAGTATCATCAGTTGACTGACTTTGAAACCGAGTAGTTTTCTGTAAAGATCACAGGCTTGTACTAATAGGGGAATGTTTAATTGCAAAGGCTAGCACTGCTAATGTTAGAGCTTGAGCTCTTGAAGCTCCGCCCTCTTCTCCGGGAGCAACAGCTCATTTGCATTTAAAGCAACATACTCAAATACAGCGTGTTTTGGCTCACACCCTAAAAGTGGCAATTTTAACAAGCTGTAAAAATTTATCTGTGGGGTATACTGAGCTAAAACTTCACATATACGCTCTGGGGACATCAGAGATTTATTTTACATCTTGTAAAAGGGAAAGGGAAGTGGTGTGTGGCCAAGCATGGTGACCTATACTCAGAATTTGTGCTCTGCATTTAACCCATCCAAGTGTACACTCAGTAGTGAACATACACCCGGAGCAGTGGGCAGCCAATGCTGCAGCGCCCGGGGAAAAAGTGGCATAATAGGTCTCCTTTAAATCAAGATATACATTTATGTGATAAGGAAAATGGCATCAAGACTTTTTTTAAATAAATAAATTAAAATCTCATCATCTTTCAGTGAGGTAATAATCTTGTTTTCCTTTTGAATTCAGTTTATTTTTCTGACCCCATTGGCAGATATTTTTTCTTGTTACTAAGCATAAACATTTGCAAAAACCTGTAGCATACAACAGAGCACAATGCGTGAAGTACAGTATCCCACAATGCAATGCGCTCACCTTGACCGTCCATTTCCAGTGTGATGAATGAACCAGAAGTAACGCCAGCTTATTAATATCTCCTGCTTGACTCATTTTTAACCAGACCGACAAAAGATGGTTTTGCATTTAAAAAAGCATTAAAATACAAAATAAAAGGCACTCTTTTAATAAAATTCACAAACTATTGAGGTAATTTAGAAAGCTGCTGATTCAAATGTTTATCACTGCACAATTCAGACTACTATATGTGTTTTTTTAATAGTTAGTATGCCGTATATACTTCAGAGTATATATACAGTAAGCAAGCTAACATACCAAAACATTGCAAAAGGGAGTTTGTTTGAGTCCAGCTTCATTAAATGAATAAAGGTTTATGAGGATATGCTGATCTGAGATCAGAAACCTGCTGCTGGATTTAGAGAGGTTGAGCTGTAAAAGGCCTTAGTAACAGGATGAACAAACCTGCCGCCATTCATTTGATTTGAGTCACTTGCTTTTGTAAAAGCAAAAAAATAATGTGAGATGAAACAAATGATGAAACTGTCTGTGATGTCTGGATATAGATTTGACCTGGTTAAGAGCTGTTGAATCATCCACACACTCTGATGTGAAATTCCCCATAACTCACATCACAAATACAGCAGAGACCTCCATACCAACTCAAACTCTTCTCCTCGCTTCTCTCAAGAGCTGCTCTCCACGTTCGTTTTATTGCTCTGTTCTCTTACTACACAATGAATAGTTATCCTTTTTTTACTTCTCCTAGGGAATTTTAGGAGAAACATCTGAGACAAGGCTGATTTGTAAATTATGCAAATAAAATACATTTTAAAATGCTTAATATTAACATAATTTGACTTTTAATATTGCAGTATATCAAAGTTTTTACATTGCAATAATCAAAATTGTCATATAATTACATTTGAGTAATTTTAAAATAAATTACATAAAATGATTATAATTTAATACATTCATTAAATGAATACATTTTTATTTTTAACTAAATGTACTTTTTTATTGTACTTTATCTTATTGTATTATTGTAAGTAAAATTCAAATCAAAATTCAATTTAATACAACTTTTGTACTTTATAACTGAACTTTCTCATCAAATGATGTGAGCTGCTCCATGTTCATTTTATACTCTATAACATTTTTTTGTGTCTTTTTTTTATTTCTCCTGGGGAATTTTAAGAGAAACATCTGAGAAGAGACTATGATACTCAGTTAAGTCTCCTGAGCAACCTTTGAGCTCTTCCTCACATGTGACACCTGTCCGTAAGAAGGAGATCTCCTCAGTGTCTCAGTTGTTTATTTGATTGATTTTCTTAGATAAATCAGAAAAAATTGAATTTTCATTACTGCAATGTGAAAAACATTTATATATATAGCTTAAATTATAAAATACACAAATTTGAAATGAATTCAATTTATTTTGATTTGATTTTTTTGAATTATTAATAAAATAAAATACCAAACAAAACATAAAATGACATTCATTTTTATAATTTAAACATTTGTTTCAGTTACAAATTAGCCTTGATGTTTCTCCTAAAATTCCTCAGGAGAAATAAAAATATTTAAAAACAAAAAAGTTTATACTTAAAACAAGACAAAAAATCTGCCGATGGGGTAAGAACATTTAACTTCATTCAAAGGGAAAATAAGTTTCATCTTTCTTACCCCATTGCCATTATTAAGTATAAACTCACTTGAATTTGACAGATTTTTCAGAAACTAAACTTTACATTTTAAGTTACTTTGCTTCTCAAATAAATATATCTTGATTTAAGAATGTATTCATACTTGTAATGGAAAACAATACAAAAATACTTGAAGTTGAGAGCAAATGGAGACAAACAGCTCTAAACTGAACTCATTAGTTAAATATTGCAACGTTGTATCAGAAGTTTCTCTCGGAGCACCTGACAGACTGTGGCGAGTTCTTCCGCTGTACCTGAAGCGATGGCCGTGCTGTGAGAGTCCAGGCGTCTCCTCCTCCACTCTGCACCGATGCTGGAGTCAGATTCATAAATGGTCTGCAGCATAACTGGAGCTTCAGTGGCCCAGCGTCCTCTGCTCCGGTCCTGTCCTATGCAGAGTCCTTAGGGTTTCTCTGTCTGTTCCTCTAGCCGTCCCTGCTGGGTTTCATCAGGTAGATGAGCGAGGAGATGTCACAACCTGCCTCTCAACCTCTGCACAGGAAACTGAAGCAGCTCTGTCTCACGTTTTCTCTCTCTGTTACTCTTCCTAACCGCGCTGTCTCTCTCGCTCTCTCTCTCTCTCTCTCTCTCTCTCTCTCAGGTGCCAAGAATAGCAGCAGGACCAGCCCAGGACAGAAATAGGCCGGGCCAGACCAGGGGAGTAGAGCAGCGGCCAGACGCTCAAAATAGCAACACAAAAACACAGCTGTCTGCCTTCATCTCTTCCCTGCGCTCTCTCTTTCTCCTTTCATTTATCTCTGCATGGGTGAATCGCACGAACAAACCACCAGCTTCAGTTTCACCACAAAACCAAAGGAAAGAAATACCAATCTAGGTCTTAGGGAAAGAAAATGAAGCCTGAAAGGCGTTGGGATATTGTTTTCATGACCATTAAGCACATTTAACACTAAATTCTCAAGACTGTGAAAACAATCTTCTTTGCTGCTTAATTTCTGTTGCACAAAGCAAACATTAATTTACTTTAAAAAGAAAAGAAAAAAACTTATTAAATCATTATTGAAAAATTGACTGATTAAAATTTAAATAAAAATATGAATGTAATTTTACTTTTTGTAATGTATAATTGACCATTTTAACAATTGACAATTTTTTATAATTTACTTTATCAAAATTAAATAAATTCAGTTAACAATTTTGTTAAAGTCATTGGCTATATCACAGTTTTCACATTTCAGCAAATTCTCATTCTCATTATTGTAGTTTATTTTAAACTTACTTAAATTAAATTAAGTAATTAATTAATTTTAAAAACAAAAATATTAATGTAACTTTAGTGCTGGAAATATTTTTATTTACTTCAAAAAGAAAAAAAATCTTATTTTTAACATTATTGTCCAATTACTTAAATTACTTTAAATTAAATTTTAAATGCAAAATATGAATGTAATTTTAATGCTAAAAATAGCATTTTCCTTTACTTCAACAAGAAAAATCATTTTATTTTCATTATTGTAAAATTACTAAAATTACAATATAAATATTAATATACTTTTACTTTTTGTATTGTATTTCATTTTAATGTAATTAAAGAAAAAGTGAATTAAATTCAGTACAAATGTTGTGCTTAATAATTGAAGCAGTATATCAAAGTTTATCACAATGAATTAATGAAAATGATCATTTGTGAAGAAATGTGTGTTTATGTGTGTGTGGTGCATTTTGCATTGCGACAGTAATGTCAATAAACAAAAAGTATAATTACATTTGTTTATTGATATTTTACATTTATTCAATTCAAATTATTTCTTTTAATTTTGTCATTTTAAAATAAATTACCATTGAGTGAAAAAGATTTGTCATTGCTGCAAAGCAAAATACATATACTGCTTCGATTTAAAGTATAATTTAAATTTAAATGTAAATCTAATGAAATAAAAGTAATGCACAAATTACATCATTGTTTCTAATATAAATTGGGTCTTAAAATATAGTTCATTTAATGTCTTTCCTTTGATCTCTGGGTAAAATACAATCCAGACATGTTTCTTGAGTGTCCTCCTCCTCCTCCTCCTCTGACCCGTTGAATCTCTCTCTGAGTTTCTCTGTGTTGTTGTTGTGGACAGTCTTTCTGTCACTGTGTGTGTTTTTTCTGTTTGATCTTTGCTGTTATCTGCTTTCAGACGCTCTGTCTCGTCTCATCTTCACCTGTTTCTCTCAGCGGTTTAATCTCAGTAAAAGCATTAGCAGAACACAGATTTGGACACGATCTGTTGACATTAAGCAGTGCGCTTCCTGTTTCCCAAAGCTTCCTCAGTAAACAAACAAACAACAACAGGACGCTCAGACTAAAATCTGATGGATTTGATGGATTTCCTATGAAAACATGAAATTGTGGTGGAACATATGTTATGAGTATAAATCTCTCATCTGAGCACAAAGTGAGTCTTTAATATCTTTGAAAAAAAGTACTTTTATTTTTGTCAGCTTTTAGCATTACTCCAGCATTATGTTATTTAAAATAATAATAATAATAATTTAACATTTCTGTAATACAAAAAAACGCATTCTTGTTACTGCAATGCTAAACATTTTCATTTACTTCAACAAGAAAAAATCGCATTATTGCAATTCATGATTAAAAATTAAACATATTGATGTAATTTTGCAGTGCATTTATTATTTCAATAATTAATCATTTTAATCACACAAAAAAACATTCATATATATATATTTTTATTAATTATTATTATTATTATTTATTTTATTTTTCTTATTTTCCCATCTTGTTTCATTTATGGTGTTCCTGGTCAAAAATGACCAGCCTACAAAAAATAGCTTATAAATTTCTCATAATTATTGAATATTAGAGTCAATCTTTTTATCAACTTGTTTTCTGTCAGTTAGTACAGTGCACAACCTGTGCTAATTAAAAGAAAACAAGCTGATTGAAACCAAAATGTGTTAATAATATAGCATAATAAGAGATTTACAATTAATTTTTAAAAAACTGGTTGTGTTTGACAGATTTTCAACACAGCATGTTTACATATATTAAATATAAACATGCTGTGCTGAAAAAAAAAAAAAAAAAAAAATATATATATATATATATATATATATATATATATGTGTGTGTGTGTGTGTGTGTGTGTATGTATATATATCAAATATATATCATTCTCTCCTGATGCCCCTTTGAATCTCTTTCCCAGTTTCTCCCTCTTCACAAAACTTCAAATCTGATTTCATGGATTCTTTAAACAACATCATGAAAACACCGTTAAGGGCCCTGCGGGGAAAACACCTGACAATCAGCCAGTCCAGAAGAAAAATAGCACGTAAAACACTGCTTAATGACGTGGAATACCCTCAGGCCTGCCGAATGAATTAGGAAACGGAGGAAATCTTTTTGTAATCCAGAAAAAGCACAATTCCCAGGAGCGAGACATTCCTAATGTGTGACAGAGATGAAGTTCCTCTGTGGCCACAAATGCCATCGCAGCTCTGTTTTCCCAAGCAGTTTTAGTGCAGTTTGCTAAATCACTCGGCACCTTAGCAACCAACCAGCACACCCTAGCAACCGCATGTCAAAACAAGCAACACTTTAGCATTGCGCCTGTGAATTTTTCTCGGACAAACACCGCTTTCTTGTGAAAATAAAAGCATTTATTGACTTTCTAGTTAATAAGTGCATGCTCTTGATAATATAGTACATCAGTGTTACTGATTGCTTAATTCTTGAACACACACACACACACACACACAGACCTATCACTTTCCTGGTCTTCCTCTCCAGACAAAACAATGGCAGTGTTGTAAAATAGGTCATCTGCACAGGTCGGTGACAGAGAAACAGACACTCCCAAGGTAAAAGGGGACAGATAAAAATAACCACGCCAGCAAAACAGCCTGTTCTATCTATAAAGACCAGAGCGTGTTTGGAGCAGAATACAAGTGTACTGAAAACTGCATCATGCACAGTATGCACTATAATCAGTTTGAATGCTTGATGTGTTACTCTGGCATTATCTACTCTATTTGTGTAGATAGGAGTATATTTCAGACCTAAAATACGTGGAACTATGCATTATGTAATGATAAACATTTCAAACAGCAGCTACATTGTTGTCACATGACGTCACTGCATTACTTGTTTAAACCAAGGAATGGTAGCACATAATTACCTCTAATATAACAAAAAAAAAATCCTATTTTGCCTTTTTGATTATTGCATTTTGGCAGTCTAACCAATTCAGACACGCTAGATGGAGTCCATCTACATATCACACCTCATGACACACATACAAGGAATCAGACAGGACATGCATAACACACAAAAAATACACACATGCTCATGAACACATGCGGGGTTCATTTGCAACAGTGCCTTCTTGAGGCTAAAATACACAAGTGCATGCGACTTTTATATAGAGCAGGTGGAGATATGATGCAAAACAGATGTGTGTGCTTGAGCTACTGTTCAAAAGGGGTCATTTTTTAAAGAAATTAATACTTTTGTTAATCAAGAATGCATTAAATTGATCAAAAGTGACATTCAGCAGCATTCAGCAGCACAACGGTTGTCAACACTGATAATCAGAAATGTTTCTTGAGCAGCAAATCAGCATATTATAATGATTTCTGAAGGATCATGCGACACTGAAGACTGGAGTAATGATGCTGACAATTCAGCTTTATGTGACAAGAATAAATTACAGTTTAACATATATACTATTATACATATATACCATAATACTATTTCACAGTATCTCTGTGAAACACACTTTTAAACTTTAGTGTGTACATGTATATATTAGAATGTGAGGTTTGCTTGTTTATGTGTGTATATGTGTGTTTTGTAAGTCAGACTGTGTGGTGTGTGTGTGTGTGTGTGTGTGTGTGTGTGTTTTACCGTGTAATAGATTGTAAGGGAAGCTACATGCATACATCAGTGTGTGAGGAATGTTACTGGTCTCCACCCTGAGAGCTTCAAGGATGGATGAGCCAATATGAAGCTGAAGTTTTCAGTGATGACATCACTCAAACAATCACACCATCTGCGTCACTCAACACACACTCATGAACTTGTTTCAAAACCTCTCAGACGAGACTGTCACACAATACACTGACTACAATATCAGCTGATTCACATTGCATTCTTTGTGTTTCTTCAAAATTATTAATAAAAAAAATAGTTAAAAATATTAAATAACAACTTCAATCATTTGTTAATCAACTTCAATCTAACTTATCATTATATGATCAGATGTACACCATGTCAGAGAGAATCTGTCAGTTTGGGTCTCCCTAAAGCAGCCAAAGCATGTCTAAAGTGAGCCAACAAGCTATCATTGAGACATTCAGACCAGGTTTGTGTGTGAGAGGTCAAAAGGTTAGTACCTGCATCCAGCGGTGAGCTTATTATGAAGCCAGCCAATGATGAAGAGTGTACAGCATCGTGTGAGTCCTTTAACAGCAACAGCAACATAAACACAAAACACACTGACTGTTAAAGTCATTTAGAGATGCGAAATAAACTATCCAAACAGTTGATAAAAACATCACAATAATCCACAAGTAATCCACACCAGTCCAGTCCATCAATTAACATTTTGTACACTTCCTCCAGTGAAAAAGTCCATCTCCTGTTGTTTCTCACATCAGAATTAAAGCTGTTTTGAACTGTTTTGGCTTGTAAACGCTGCTTGATCTGTGCAGATTTCTCTCCTGATACAGACAACTTTTTCAAAACACATTAATGATGGATTTGTTTCTTACAAACATGCAGCTTTTTGCTTCTCAAGACATGTTGATTATTGCAATGTTTCATTCTGACGGCACCCATTCACTGCAGAGGATCCATTGGTGAGCAAGTGATGCAATGCTACATTTCTCCAAATCTGATGAACAAACTAACTCTTTTACATTTGGCTGATTTTTGGCTGAACTACTCCTTTAAGACAAGACACTACAGGCAAAAACATCTCTTGGGCTATTTGGCTTTTTATAATATGCTGTTTCAGTCTAGTGGAAAGACTTCCAATATACTCATTTAAATGTTTATTTTATTACATGTATTTCATGTTATATTTATTTCATGTTATTTACTAATGTTATTTAATGTTTAAATATCCATTTCAGCAGCAGTTACATACACCAAAATAAGACATGTTCACAAGTCTCTGAGGTCAAGTCCAAGTCAAGTCTCAAGTCTTTGTTCTATTTTTAATTTTACAAATTAGAAATGAAAAGGTGTCCATCTATTAATTGTCAGATAAAATGCTGCACATTTCAAAATTTAAATATGTCAAACAACAAAACTACATTTTAAAACAAACCCCAATTAATCAAATGAATTACACAAATGAAATAAATCTCATATAAACAAACTAAGGCTTTGTCTGTGCTCTTTTTCAATTTAAAATTAGAGGCAACCACTGTATTTTAAACACAACACAATCCAAACAAAGAGGCTGCATGCATCCAGCATGAGCAGTTTTTAATCTAAATTAGATTGTATAATTTCGAAATTTGAAGCAAAAACAAAATGGTCTGACTTTAGTTTTGTGAAACTATTCTACATAAAACATCTGTACGAAACAAAACAGCAGCCAGGCGAGTAGCCCCAGAGTGCACCCTGGTTAAGGCGGGGCGAAACGTGTCCCTCCACCCACCCCCAATTTCATTGGTTTATAATACAGCAGAGCTTATTGGTGCAGATGTTTGAGCATGAGCATACGCTGTTTGGCTGTACTACAGAAATATTAAGTGCTAACAACAATGATTTCAGTTATAATGAATTAGCAAATGTGTGTTTTTTTTTAGTTTTTTTTTTTATGACGAATTAAGATTAAGTTCCTGTCAAACGCTTGGTAGCGGCATCTCTGAGTACTTCGTTCAGGCAGAACAGAGCTGTATTATATGAGCGGCTCACGAATTAAGTCTGGGGAACAAATTCTTAATTCGTGGCCATGATATAGTCCTACCTATGCTATAGCACATTAAATGAAGGCAGATATTATTGCACTTTTCACAGAAGGCTACACGAACACTATTCCTACCTACACGAAGGCTATTCCATTGAGCAGTTTTAGCTGGGCGATGTTGATAAAAATGATCCACTATTTGAGATTTAGCTGTTTTGTAATCAGAATCAGAATGAGCTTAATTTCCAGATATGTTTACACATACGAGGAATTTGTTTTAGTGACAGAAGCTCCACAGTGCAACAGAATGACAGCAACAAGACAAGACACACATATACAACATAGACAATGTACAAAACACAATATATAATATACAGTTATGATATGTGATATGTCATATGATATGAAGTAATTATTCTAAATTATCGTCATTTGCGTATAAAATCCCAATTTAGTGCCTGCTTATCCTCAAGGAAATATGAATGAAGCGCTTATTCAGCCTGAAGAACCAGGAGTTTATTTGTAAACAATGACTTCATCTGACTAAAATTACCATGGTTACTAATTAGATAATAATTAAGATAGGCCTATGATACTAGTTAGCACATAATATTTCTGTAATATGGCCAAATCAATTACAAAATCGTACACAAAGGAATGCGCATGCTCGGGTCTACACCAATAAGATTTGCCATGTTATAAACCAATGTAATTGGGGGTGGGCGGAGCGACACGTTTCGCCCCGCCCCAATGTGTCGCCCCGCCCCAATCGTCCAGACTGCATTCTGGAGTACTTGAGACAGGCTGAATTAATGCAGATTCACTCTCTGCCAGCAATTAAACGTCAATTAAACATTGTTTACTTGGTTGCGCTGTAAACAAAGAAGCGCTGCGGTTATGAACACTACTTTAATATGCATTATATGGAGGCAAGATGAAAAGAAAATACCATCTAAACTTTTTTAAGACAGCCAGTTTCCCTCAGAGATACATTAATATAAACTCCTATACCAAATGACTTGTGTTTTTTAGGAGTCTCACGAATCACGAGTTCAAGTCTCGAGTCTTTATTGTGCGACTCGAATCCAAGTCGCAGACTCCAGTTTCCATCTCTGACCAAAATACTATAGGTTTTTACAGAGGGATTTCTACATATATCATTTACAGGATTTTATAAAACATTTTATTCCTAAAAACATGGTGAATTTTATTTTATTTTTTATTTTTTATTTTTTTATGGCTGTTGACAGTATTTTCTGATATGAGTGATAAAAGGAGATGTACAAAATCCATTCTGTAAACACCTTTGACTCTAATGTCAACAAAATGAAACGAGAATTTTGCTCTAATGTTCAGATTTCTGTTCTAGAAATGTATGCATATTTGTGCATATTTAATTAGATTATGCATCATTTTCATACTTATTAATGTTTGCAATTTTTACTGATATTTTGATATTTTAGCAGTTAGTTTTCATAATTGTTTCATAACCCTTATAAATAGACCTGTTGATGTAACCTGTTGATCCCCGTTGCTATGCAGTTCAGAAATGCATGCATGTTATATGCACAGCAATCAACTGAGATGCACTGGAGAAACATTTTCTGTGAGGCGTCCTCTGTGTGTGTGTGTGTGTGTGTGTGTGTGTGTGTTGCTGCTGTCAGGTCTATTTATAGCTCAGTGATGTGCCCCCCATGCGTCCTATGAGCAAACGATGCAGTATATATTCTCTACCTGTTACCAAGAGCTCCAAGTCCACCTTTTTTTAAAGACGAAAACCACAAAAAAATATTCTAATGTATTTAGATTTGCATTATAATTAGTGTTACATTTTACTATTATAACTGACTAACCTGTATAAAAAGCCATTATGCTAAATTTACTAAAGAACTGTTCTAATTAATACCATAATTGCATGCATGCATAGTACAGCGCAATGTCACATAAAATACATGACCCTTATTTTACACAAAAGCAATTCTCTGCTTCAAGTCGGTGCAATAATTATTATGTTTAATAATTAACAGTGCACTCGCTCACTTGCTCACTCATTCTATCTATCTATCTATCTATCTATCTATGAGACATGCTCTCACCTGAAGGAGTGTTTCTCTGTTCCCGCTCGTTTGTAGGATGCAGCGATAGAAAGGACGGCGATCACACACTCATTCATAAAAATGCACAGCGGATCTTCAGCGCGCGCGCGCTCGCGAGCACGGCAGCTAGACGCGAGATCTAAAAATAGCGCGACAGAAGAGATGCAGCAGAATAACCCACACTGACTGTTCCTCACATCACTATACTGCCTTATATTTGCTACTCAAGACATGCTGACAGGGTAAAGAACATAACGCAATGACTGTGACATGACCTTATACATCATAACCACATTTAAGCATTCTGAGACTAAAGCAAATTTTATTTTGCTTTATTGTCATTTCATTTAGACTATCAGGATCACCTAAAGTTTAATTGTTGGGAAAAAGATAGATAGATATATAGACAGACAGACAGACAGATAGATAGGTAGATAGATAGATAGATAGATAGATAGATAGATAGATAGATAGATAGATAGATAGATAGATAGATAGACAGACAGACAGACAGACAGACAGACAGATAGACAGATAGACAGATAGATAGATAGATAGATAGATAGATAGATAGATAGATAGATAGATAGATAGATAGATAGATAGATAGATAGATAGGCCTATAGATTGTTTTTTGACTACATTTTTTAAACATGCATTTAAATATAAATATTAATACTGAATTAGAATGTTAAAGAAATGATGACTTTTATAAATATTAATATAAATGTTATAATAAAATATTGCTGTCAGGAAAAACTGCTTTTCTTAATTATACAGGAACATTCTCGTTATCATATTCATTCAAATGCAAAAATAATATACAAGTTAGCTTGTATAATCCATAAATCATGGAAAGGAAATAAATTAAGTGGGTATTAGAGCATTTAGTACATTTTACCATTTTAATGCATTCCGTTTTCGTTAAATCATTTGTACCATTTAAGTTATAAAACAAGTCTGTAGGCTCATATCCACAGAACAACAGCCTTTTATCAGTATCACTTTCATAAAAAATAAATAAAATCAATTAAATGTGCATTAACCTGCACTTATGGTATTTTAATCATCCTGATCTATGGTCATAAACCTATATAAGGTTCAAAGTTTGTTTGGGATCATTCAGTGTGACGTCATGAGGAACCGGTCTTTATCCTGTGGAGGAAATACTGTACATGGCACTTATTTCTGCCTTGGACTGAGAAAATCCAGATTTATGATGAATAAGCTCATCTGGATTTTGAAATGGACCGGAAATGTGCAGTGTGACCCGACAGAGGCTTTGCGCACCTGGAAACAGGTAAATGCACATTCATGATGCATTAGAATTAAAAATTAAGCTTTTACACCTCGCAACGTGTTATTACAGTGATTACACGGTGTGACATGTTGCGGAATAGCCTACTTTAGACGTGATGAGAGGCTGTGCGCTAGAACACGTTCAGTGTTTGATTGTGTCACATGTTGAGAGTAATGCACTGAGAGGAGCTCAGAACTGCTGGATCAGCATCATGCGTTCAAATGACGCACGGGTTGTGAACTAATTTGATGTGAAATATTTTTACTATGTATAGATCGTCGTAAGATAACTATTAGATAAAGGTGTGTCGTCACACGCTGACCAATCACGGGTTACGCTACAGGTATAATTGTTGACTAGTATGCCCACTCTACAGTAAGTGCTAAGGAGTTAGAATACCATGGCTAATATTATAAATATGCGTTTATATGAGGCACTATTTTAAAAATATGTACTCTCATATTATTTGATAGTGAAGTTTAATTTAGGCTAATTTCACAAGGTGTACTTTTAACAATAAATTAAAATCATAATAATCGCTAGGCGAACCAATCGGAGCCTGTGTCTCCCATCACGTGACCTTTCCTCAGAAGCGCGCCGGAGTGTGCGTCCTAGTTTTTACGTTGAGACTCGTTGGCTTGTCGAGCTCGCGCTCATGGCGGTTGCAGGCAGGGCGCGCGCAGTCCTGAAGCGCTTCGGTTTATGAACGTGAGGAAAACGTTAAAAATGTGGCGGGGATAAAGTGAACGACCTCGGGTTTTGCATTTTAAATAATGTTTGCAGAGGTAAGTCGCGATTTTCCCTCACTGCTTGGTCAGCGTGCTGGTTTCGCTGTATTTCTCGCTGCTGTTAGCCTAGCCGTGGGTTACCTGAACAGGTAAATAAACACACACACGTTGAAGCACACACACGGTTACACACTTTGACACACACGCGACTTGTGTGCGGGATTACACGTATTAATGCGATGAGATTAGATGTTTCTGAGCGCTGACAGTAAGTCTGCAGCTAGCTCAGCTAACATCAGCTGTATGTGTGTGTTTACATCATATATGTGTGTTTACACGAGTAATGTGTGTGTGACAGCTGTGTGTATTGCGAGATGAGGGGCTTTTGTGTGTTTTCTGCGTGCTTCGGCTTGTTGATGTTGAGAATTGGTGGAAAATGATGCTTCGTGGCATGTGTGTGAAACTCTTGTTATTGTCAGATATGTGTGTTTGTGTCATTCGAGCCTCTGATCATGTATTTACACTAACATTGAAGAAAAATGTCAGTTTTGTGTGTATGGGACAATTAAAGTGTTGTAATCCAGGTCGCGAAGTTGTTTATGATGGCACTTGTTTTGTGTGTCTGTCACTACGTTGTTTCAGTATCTGATCATATGTTTACATTAAAAACGTTGCGTTATATTTTATAGTTCAGATCATGAATGTGTTTGTAGCCTGGATTTGTTTGTGTTGCACTTCTCTTATGCTATTTTAACCCGTTTATTGTTTACTAAAATAAACTATATACTAAATTAAAAACAATTTTTGAAGAAACTTCCAACAACTTTGTCAGGCAGAAGAATTAATTTCTTTCTATTTCTTCTTCTTTTTTGTCTAAGAAGCCAGAATTCTTTCCATTCCAGTTAGATGATGAAGTTGGTCAAGATAAGCCTGACTTTATGAGACTAGACTTGTGTGTGTGAATGCAATTTTACAATGTGACAAACTTGTTTGGGCTTTATGCAATGTTTAAACCTATGCAAACGATGTTGTATAGTTTGTAATGATGGCAAGATAACCGTCTGGTTGCATGACACTTAATTTAAGCCATTTCAGCGTCTAATTATAGTTTAAAGTAAACTCCTGTTTTGGCTGTAAGTGACATTTTAAAGGAATAGTTCACCCAAAAAATGAAAATAAGCTGAAAATGTACTCATCCTCAGGCCATCCGAGATGTAAATGAGTTTGTTTCTTCATCAGATTTGGAGAAATGTAGCATTGCATCACTTGCTCACCAATGAATCCTCTGCAGTGAATGGGTGCCGTCAGAATGAGAGTCCAAACAGCTGATAAAAACATCACAATAATCCACACCACTTGAGTCCATCAATTAATGTCTTGAGAAGCTTGTTTGTAAGAAACAAATCCATAAGCAAGAGGTTTTTGTCTTCAAACTATTGCTTCTGGCTAAAATATGAGTCCAAATAGAAAATCCACCCACATATTTGTTTAGAGCTGTTTTGGACTGATGGCACCCATTCACTGCAAAGGATCCTATTGGTGAGCAAGGGATTTAATTATCCATTTCTCCAAATCTGATGAAGAAACAAACTCCTCTACATCTTGGATGGTGAGGATATTTTCAGAAAATTTCCATTTTTGGTGAACTACTCCTTTAAGACCATGAAAATGCTGTTGTTCAGATCATAAGGTGTTTTCTTTCCCCAGTTGCATATGGGTGGATACTGTATCCTAATATTTCAGCATCTAATCCAGTAATCATGAACAGGGAAAGTCATAGGAATCAATTAGTGAGAAGTGTGGGAACCTGATGATTTTGTGAATGGGTGTGTTACCTTTTATTTTAGCTGTAAGGCATTGTTCAAACACAATATGCAAATATTGTAGTATAGTTATGATGACAGGCCTGATTAGAGTCTGATTAAACTTGTTCTGTGTTGGGGTTATTTCAGATTAATGATCTAAAGATAAAATAATCTACAGGTTAACCACTTGTTTTCTTATGAAGACAAGCCTGCCAGTTGGTTGCGTGCCATATATCGTCACTGAAACTCAAAATGCATTTGTCAAAAGTTTCAGTGCATTGAAATCTGTGTCTGTATTTCGTCAACTGATGACCGGTGGATGAGGTGAATCCTCTTTAGTCACATGACCTGCAGTAAAAGCGTCCACACGTGTCTCTGCTGGCATATCATGACTTGAGTGCAGTCGCTCTGTCTTTGCATTTTAGGGCTAGACCTCGAAGTTAATGCATTACTGCAAATATTTCACTGAACCAAAGCATTTCAGGCCAGCCTGCTGTGATTCATGTGACGATTAGATATTTTTTTCAGTAAATAAGAACATATAGATCTATAGCAATGTCATGCACAACAGGGTCTTCCGCTCATCCGCGGCGATGCGTGTTGCATTAGCGCAGTCATATCTGACTATAATGTCATATAGCCTATAACACGGTCGCACACGTTTATTATTTTAACATTTTAGGAGAAGTAAAATTTACATATGTGGTTTCAACAACCAGATGCATTTACACTTGTCCAATTCCGTCTGGAATGCGGCCCAGACCACCTCCTTAAGTAGTTTGAGCAATCGGATTTAAATCCGTCTCGAAAGCGTTTTTGAGGGCATTTACACCTATCCAATCAGAAAAAACGCATGAAGTGACCAGGTGTAAACAACCCCTAAGAGTCAGACTTGTATTACCAAACGAGTTGCTCAGTTCACCTGTACGTTGAATCTGTTCCAGCGAGCTCGATGCTAGGTCTGCACGATTATGACAAAAATTATAATTGTCGATTATTCTCGAGATTGTAATTGTGATTATTAATAATGATTTTGAACAGATTTATGCCATTGTTTGAAGCTGCATGCCATATTTTTATATAATAAATATATTTTAAAAAATGCTGAAAACACTCTTCCTGAACTTTTATTGGTTTTCTATAGCATTGAGCCTCAAATGTCAACTATACATTGGTTTGGTTTCTTCTTTAAACAAAAAAAGGTAAAATTATGCATTGTATAATAATGTTATACTAAAACTAAAAGAAAAATGAAAAGAAAAAATGGTCTACTAAAGCTATATATTTCATTTACAATTAAACAGACAAAATTTCAAATTACAGTAACATTTTACAGTACCATTATAATATCAAACAATTTATAATATCAGGGCTCCAGACTAACATTTGAGAGCAGTGGCACCAGCACCTGATTTGGTAGCACTGAACTGAACTGAACTGAAGATTTGTCTCTTAGAAATGCACATTAGAACAGGAGCTTGAGTTCAGAGTAGCAGGAGCTTGAGTCGGGATGCAGATGCACATTTGACAGTACCATTGGGAAAACTGTAACAGCCTCATCTTTTATACATAACCAAAAGTACAGCACCTCATTACCATGGTAAAAAAGTAGCCTAACTATATGGTTTCTATGGAGTTTGCATTGAAAAACAGCAGCCTAAAAACATTCCGTCAATTACAAATCCACATCAACTGATAGAATAATTAACACAATAATGTAATTATTCCATTACTCCTTTAACATATTTAGTATATTATTAATATAATAATACTCAATATGAATTTCCTACTTTTCTGCCACCATGCCATTGTTACCTTTAGTGTTACTACAGTAAAACTATGGTAAATGTGGGTGATTTGTGGATTGAAACGTCTTCTAACTGGATCGTTGTTGCACTGTTTCTGCTGCTTTCTGCATCAGTGTTGATGAGAATAACAGCTCCGATTTATTTGGCTTTAAACTAGTTTAAATTAAAGAGACGTGATATGTACTGGAGAACTCTGCACTGAACTCGAGTGCTTCTTATTGGATTTCGCAGCGTTGTTTAGTGCGTGATCGCGACTGGTCACTGTAATAAATGCATACGCTCTAAGCTCGCGCTGCACTGTTTTCTTTAGAGGGAGCGGATAAAAGGTCAGTGTGGCGCACACTCGCAAAATCGCTAGCCCGACGTCCCGGGGCTATTGTGTTTTCCAGTCGGGCTACCAAAATGAATTTGCATTTCCAAAAATCCTATCTTATGTTTAGATTGACCCATGCTTTTACGCAGCAAACACATAGAGTTGTAAATGTGAAAAGAAGTTAATGCCCCACATGAAAAAAATACTATAGTAATTTATAGTAAATAAATGCTATAGTGGTTTTGAATCATACTTTAGTAAAGTACTAATTTGTTGTGGTAATTCTATAGATGCTGTGGTAATATAACAACTATAGTAATATAAACAAATTACTTTACCCAATACTGTACTAAGTTTTCTACAACTATAGGGTATACTATAATACACTACAGTTTACTGTAGTAAAAACTAAAGTATACTACAATATACAGTTTATATGTTCACTATAGTTAATACTACAGTATGCTGTAGCATTCATTAAAGTGTTGTAAATACTATAATATATACAGTATTATACACTTTACTATAGCATGGTTCATAAACACTATAGTATTTACTATAGTATTTTTTCATGTGTGGTGCCTTCTAAAAATCTAAACAATTTAGACAGTGATATTTATGTTTTAAATTAATATAATAATTTATATGTTTGACTTATTCCTTTTCATAAAAAATATTTAAAGGCTGAAATACGTTTTTATAAGATTTTTATTTTTGTGAAAACCTGTATCTGAATTGTAAATCATGTCATTTTATGGCATAATGTTACCACAGATATTGTCCAACCCCACTCATACGGTGTTCATTTTACTTGTGCAGCTCAGTCATAAATTGCCTTAAATTGATTTAAAAAAATTCTGCAGATACCCTGTACATAGTAAAATAAAACACTTTCCTTGATATTTGTGTATTGAAAATGTTTTGATTGACATTTATGGTCTTTTTTTAAATTTGGGCTAGTTAAATACATTTTCGGGCTACCAAAATCTGAAGAGTACCTGCCCGACGGGCGACCAGGGATTTTGAAATTTTGTGTGCCCTGAAACGAGTAGCGCTATTTTGTTCTGCTTTTGACACGTTTGGTGTTTAACATATCTGTCATGCACAACAGAGTGACAACGACTATCAGTTAGACAAAATGTCTTTTTTCCAGTGTGTTTGAGTTTGTTAAACACCTCTTAAGCGAACAGAATAATGCAAGTGGGCATTTCTAATTGTTTTTTTTTTTTTTAATCGCAGCTTTGAACGATTATGTAATCGTGGCATCCATAATCGTAATCGCGATTAGAAATTAAATGAATTGTGCAGCCCTACTCGATGCGCTCTCTGCGTGTGCCCTGTTTATTATACCCATCCGATTTGTCAGATATATGCTCCTTTAAATCTCATCAAGATTCAAGATTTGTATTTGTCACATACACAATTATACAGGGTATAACCAGCAGTGAAATGTAGGTCATCATCCACGCATTATCAAAGCTTTCAGAAGCTCCTGGTTATGGGGTGTTAATTAGCTGATATTATTATCTAATACTGACAGGTTGTTCACAGTTACACCATGTAACCTGTGAAATGAGGGAAGTGTTAAAAATAAAAATAAAAATGACAAAGCCTTCAAGATTGATAGATAAAGGTTTCAATTTTTTACCAATATAAATTTGTATTTAGTTGATATATTTCATCATATTTAATAATTAATTAACTTTTGTAGAACAAGGTGGAATAGCCCCAGTGTTATTTTAATATCAGTAATATTGTTTTATGACTATTTTATATTATAATTCACTTTAGTTTTATATTTTTAATTTGAAAGTTTTAGAAATGTTGTTGTTTGTCATTTTTATTAGGTTTTAAAAAAAAAAAAAAATTTTTTTATAGTTTCTATTTTAGTAGGCTACTTCAACTTAAACTAAATGAAAATTAGAAATGGTATGTTGTATTTCAGTTGAACGTTTTATGAATATTTATACTTTTATATTTTACATTTTAATTTTAGGTGAAATTTCAGTATTTTTTATTTTTATTTATTATTGAAAAAAATGTGTTTATTTTGTTTGAGTTATTTTAGTACTTAAAGGGATAGTTCTCCCAAAAATAAAATTGTCATTTATTAGGGGGTTAACCATAATTTTTATAAAGCTACAAGAATACTTTTTGTGCACAAAGAAAACAAAAATAACGACTTTATTGAACAATTTTTCTCCTCCTCATTCTGTATGCTGTGGTGCGCCGCCATTGTGGAGAGTATCACGATGCATGCGCTTGCTTCTGCTTCATATAAGTCGTTTTTTTTGTTTTCTTTGTGCACAAAAAGTATTCTCGTAGCTTTGTAAAATTACGTTTGTATCCCTGATGTCACATGGACTATTTTATCAATGTCCTTATATTTATATTTTTTATCTTTTTATTTTATTTTATTTAATTTTTAATATTTGTATTCTATATAATGGCACTGTCCTTGGAGCGGACCTGACCTACATTACACTGCTGGTTATACTCTGTATAATTGTGTATGTGACAAATACAAATCTTGAATCTTGAATCTCCTTGCTACGTTTCTGGACCTTGATCGTGATAGTATCCTTGCTGTCTATGGAGGCTCTGAGAGATCTCAGATTTCATAAAAAGTATCTTAATTTGTGTTCCGAAGATGAATGAAGGTCTTACGGGTTTGGAATGACATGAGGGTGAGTAATTAATTACATAATTATCATGTTTGGGTGAACTAACCCTTTAAACTAAGAAAATAAGAAATGGTGCCAAAATTAAAAATGATATATTTTATTTGATTTCAGTTCATTTATTTTAAGTAACAACAATTTTATTTTATGTTTTATTTTTTTGAGGGTTTTGTTTTGTTATAGACTAAAAAGTGTTACATTTTTAAGAGCATTATTTTATTTCACTTTAATAAAGTGTGTCAGTAAGTATAATGTGATCTAGAGAGCTTGTACTCTTTTCTCTGTAAATTCTAAAACATATATCTGGATTATATACACAGCATTTGATCTCAGGACAGCGGCACTCGAGCCTACTCTTAAAATAGACCTCGGTGACCAGCCTGAATTAATGGCAAAGCCTGGTGAGTTTTGTGCAAGATCAAACTTGAAACCTTCGGGAACGTTTTGGCACTTACAGTGATCATTTAATGAGCTCTTCTCAGCACAGATTCACAGTCCAACTTTATTAGGTCAGGCTGTGTATAAAGGCCTCGTCTCAGCTGAGGATATTCAGGCTGACATGCAGCGTTATGTTAATTAATTTTGCAGTTTAAGAAGGAGGAGCTTGTTTGCAGCAGGTGATTGAATGGCAGTCGGTGGATAATAATCTTAATCTGGCTAAAGTCTGACCCGTCCTGTGAGGCAGCAGGACAGAATGAGATCATCGCTGTTAAGAGACCTATTTACTCTACAGCTTTACACCTTTCCATCGACAAATGGATGATTCATTGGTTTATCTATTAGATTGTATTAATGTCCCCTCGTGTCTGTCTTCGAAAGCGCACAGCTCGTCTGTCTTCTTACTGGATGGAGATTGTCACCTTATGTGATGTTTTCTGATGCAAAAACATGGTAAAGGTAAAGCAGCTGATGGATTATTGTGTGTTTGACAACAAAGAGAGCAGCTTTAGTTTTCTAGTCCGCTGTGGGCCGTAATCTGCTTTTATCTTCTTTAGAGGTTAGTTTGGTGGTGATAAGGGCCGAAACAAGTTTTTCAGAGCACACGGAAAACTTCCCACAGACAAGGACGTATTTCAGTCAGTTAGATTGTATGTGCATTTGAGCAAGTCTCTTTATCTAATAAGCATGATGCACAAACTGCTAATATAATATTAACTAGTGCATAAATAGCCTTTTTTATGACTTTTTACTTCCCTAATTTGTTTGGGATTGATGTAGTGGTTAACTTTATTTATGTTTGCTTTCCCTCGTACTTGATAAAGTTTTGATGACGTTTACTCACACACAAGGAGACCAAATGCAAATCAGACAAGCTCATTGCACTTTATCATTCTGAGGACTCGTCTCTCAGTTTGTTCATCTCAGATATCTTATTTGCAGTGACCTTGTTCATCATTATATGGAGTGTCAGTATATCTGGCTTCCTCTAACAAGTGTGAACAAAAAAGAGGAGTTAAGATGGCTATTTATTTAATTAAGATTGCCAATATTTAGTATTTACTCATTCTTATTTCATATTTCTGTGATTGACTTTATTCCACAGGAGAAAGTTTGAATCATGTGTTTTTTCTTTTTCTTTTTTTTTTGTCATTTTATGCCAGAATATTGTTAAGAAATTTAATTTGGTCCAAAAAAAAAAAACTTGTACAGGTTTGGGATGACGTGAGGGTAAATAAATTGACAAAAGTTTAATTTTCAGGTGATTATTCCTCTATTTGTGATAAATAGCCATAATTTTCACATGCTGGACAATAAAACAGGTGATTAAAAACCCACAGACTTGCACTTAATCACAGAGACTGAGTCTTACAAACAAACTTATTTATTTATTTTTGCAAATTTAATGACATTATTTTAAAGAAATACTGCAAAACACTGTTTAATGGCTGGAAAATTGTCTCAATTCATCTGCCATTGGAAGGTGTGGCAAATTATTTTACACCCTGATGATGAAGTTAAAACAGATTCATCCAGAACACGCAGAAAGACAATATAAAAATGTCATTTGTTTTGCTCTAATTGTGTTGTGGTGTTTGCTGATGTTTCTGCTAGAATAGTTTGCTTTACGGCCCTGTGACGCTCCACCCGTGTGAAAGTCTGTTTGTTCAGCCTTCTAACAACACATACATGCATTGTGTGGCATAAAACAATCTCTAGAAAGCTACAGCAGCGGGTTTGTTACGCTGTTTCACCAAATTCACAGGATGTCAGCAGCACGAGTCTTCAATGGCCTGCTGTGGGTAGAGGACTCAACAGGTGACAGAGGTCAGCGGGTCAGGACTAGGGTTTGTGGTTTCAGTCAGTGCTTTCATGTGCTCTAAAGGTCTCATGTAGCCAGACCAAAATGTATATTTATTAGGGGTGGGAATCGCAGGGTACCTCACTATACGATATAATCACGATACATGGCTCACGGTAACGATAATATCACGATACAGCGATAATCGATATAAGTGCAAGTTTTCTTTCTTTATTCAAGTCCAAACTGTTAGAAAACAACATATTCAAATTGATTTACAGAACTTTTTGCTAAGTAAATTAATTATTTTATTCTTGGACTTCTTAAAAGCTTACACTTTTCTCTGTGTGTAAACCAACACATTTAACTGCTTATCAACTTTATAAGAAAAAGCTGAGAAAGCATTTCAGGTATGTTTTGAAATGTACCAGGTTTATATATATATATACGCACGTACGTATATATATGTATATATATATGTGTGTACTGTATATGTTTTATTTTTCTTAAATTTCATTTTTATTTTTACCAAATTATAATATTTCTGGATTCCATTTTAATAGTTTCTTTCTTTCTTTCTTTCTTTCTTTCTTTCTTTCTTTCTTTCTTTCTTTCTTTCTTTCTTTCTTTCTTTCTTTCTTTCTTTCTTTCTTTCTTTCTTTCTTTCTTTCTTTCTTTCTTTCTTTCTTTCTTTCTTTCTTTCTTTCTTTTTGGCTGATGTTTATTTAACATACTTCAGCTGAGCAGGACACACTCCAGGTCCGACCCTTCAGACTCGTGTGTGTGTGTGTGATCGGCTCAGGAGAAGGAAGGGGAAGGGCACAGAATGGGCCACTGAGTTTCCTGTCCTGGCAAAAACAGGAAACCTGGCCATTGGACGCATTCACAGTCACACTCGCTCCTCTCATCTGTGTCGTCTCTAGTCTATTTCCTCCTTTCAGTTCTTCTGCTGAAAGCTCCTGCATTGCGCTTTCAGGTCTTCTGGGTCTCTGTTATGATGATGATGATCTGGGGCAAAATGCAGCTTGGTGAAATGGCCTGTAATTTCACTACTTTAATTGCAATGCAAGAACGATAGTCTGACCCTTACTGATTATATCTGAAATGAGTGAGAATCAAATCAAAGAGAGGAAATCTCAAGGACTTTTACCTATGTGAACATTAAAGCAGTAGTTGATGCTGCTGAAATGATGATGCTAACAGCATAGCAATACCTTTGTCTTTCAGATAAAACATTATTTTAATGAAATAGTGCTAAATATATTTTCATGGCTGAAATTTTTCTCAACTCACACACTATTTTGAACATTTTCGACCCTGATGATGTTCGGTTTCAGTTGTTCAGTTGCTGCAATCATGTCATGGTTTTCTTCTGTATGTTAAATTACACTATATTCATGCTGCTTTCATTCCTATCAATTAACGCTCAGGGCTTGCAAAATCGCTAGCCGACGTCCCGGGGCTATTGTGTTTTCCAGTCGGGCTACCAAAATGTATCACTGCCCTGCCCGACGGGCTACCTTAAAGGAACACTCCACTTTTTTTGGAAATAGGCTCATTTTATAACTCCCCTAGAGTTAAACAGTTGAGTTTTACCTTTTTTGAATCCATTCAGCCGATCTCCGGGTCTGGCGGTAGCACTTTTAGCTTAGCTTAGCATAGATCATTGAATCTGATTAGACCATTAGCATCTCGCTCAAAAATGACCAAAGAGTTTCGATAATTTTCCTATTTAAAGCTTGACTCTTCTGTAGTTACATTGTGTACTAAGACCGGCGGAAAATGAAAAGTTGCGATTTTCTAGGCCGATATGGCTAGGAACTATACTCTCATTCCGGCGTAATCAAGGAACTGCACCCATGGCTGTACCATGGGTGCAGCAGGCGCAATGATATGACGCAGCGCCTGAAAAGTAGTAGAAAGGGACTACTTTCAGGCGCTGCGTCATATTGCACCTGCTGCACCTATTTCCAAAAAAAGAGGAGTGTTCCTTTAAATACAGGGCTTCTGCAGGTCCTTAAAACTCTCAATCTAGTTGTATAAAATTTAAGGCCATAAAAACGTCTAAATGCGTTAAATGGTATAAGAAAAGTCTTAATTACAATTTCAAGAGGTCTTGCAGCTGGTGACGGAAAGACAAGAATCGTGATACGGCTGGATTAAACTTCAAAAGGCAATGATGTCATTGAATAAATATGAGCGTTGCACATTTCAAAGTCAAAACGCGCGAAGATGTTTTTATGTGAATGTGTCTCTGAAGGGAACCGTCTGTCTTCAGAAATGTGTCGTTGGCATTTTCATTTCATCTTGCCTATAATGCCTGTTAAAGCAGCGTATATGCAGGGCTTGACGCTTACCTTTTTCTTAAGGAGCTGCTTTGTTTACAGGGTTATCGGGGTAACAGCAGTGTCAGCGCCCTCTATTGGCATCATTTAGTGCGTCTTCTCTTTAACTCGCTTCGCTTTTCTTCTCATCTGTGCTCATTTAAATTAAACCATTGCCTTTTTAAAGTTCAGTAATCATATGAAGCTGTATCGCATTTTTTCCATAAATAAACTGAATAAATTAATACGTTTGTTATAGGCTACTGTATAAGTTAGGCTGTTTTATATTTTGTATTGTATTCGCACTCATGATCCTAAATACATTTTCCAGATCGCACACATCTGAACTGAAACGACTGAAATGCTTGCACTGTTGAGCCCTGATATGAGCGCGGTGCTGCTTTGTGTACAGCTGTTAACGTACAGGAGAAGCCGCTATTTGCTCCTAAAGCGCCACCTCGTGGCAGAGAGTGATTTTGCATGTGTGCCTATCTTCAGATTATGTTCAGATCAATGTGAATATCGACCCATGTTTTTATGTAGCAAACATAGTTGTAAATGTTGAAAAGTTCATGTGCGTTCTAAAAATCAAGTAATCAATTAAGACAGTAATATTTGTTTTAAATTAATATAATAATATGTTTGACTTGTCCCTTTTCATAAAAATGGTTTAAAAGCTGAAATGCCTTTTTTATAAGATTTTTTTTTGTGTATGAAAAGTTAACTAAACTGTAAATCATGTCATGTTATGGCTTAAGGTTCATAAATTGCCTTAAATTGATTTTTAAAAATTCAGCAGCTACCTTGAAAATAGTGAAATAAAATTCTTTCATTGGTATTTGTTGATATTTGTGCATTGAAAATGTTTTTGATTGACATTTAGACTTATCTGATTTTCTATATTTAAAAAAATTGTCTTTTTTTTATTTGGGCTTGTTAAATTAATTTTCAAGCTACTAAAATCTGAAGAGTACCTACCCGAAGGGCTATTTTGAAATTGTACGAGCCCTGGCGCTCTTCAGGATGAGCACTCTCAGTCAGCCAAAGATAAGAAATAATGTCATTAACTCTCTGTGTTTGTGTGTTTTAGGCCAGTCTATCCATCTGGGGATGGGGGGGTCTAGGAGTCGTCCTCTTCCTCATCACATTTGGACCCTTTGCCATCTTTTATCTGGCCTTTTACATCCTCTGTTTCATTGGCGGGTAAGTGGATCACAAATACGTCTCATTTCAGGCAGCATCAGTGCGCTTTAAGCTCTGTATGATGATGCAGTCTCTCTTCTCTCTTTCTAGGGGTTTTGTAGTGCTTCTTTTATTTGGAAAGATAAACTCAGAGAAACACCTGGAAAGGTGTGAACACTCCTTCCTGCCATCAACACAGATGGCCATACTGAAGGTGTGCAAACTCTTGCATGTCTGTCTTCCCTTTCATTTATTTTTATTTATTATATTTACCACAACATATACAAGCATTTGTAATGTATTTGATCAATAAGCTACGACGTTGATGTTTTAAAAACATTTGTATTAAACTGAATGATGTTAAATATTTTAATAAGTGAAAATAATTTAATAATTAATAATAATTTTATTATTAACAATTAATAATAAACATTTTAAAAATATATTTTTAATAAAAAATACTGATACTAAAAAAGTATGAAATGCAGCTTTTTTCTTTAAACGTTTGAGTTGAATAATGTCGTTGAAGTTTATTTACTTTTCTGCTTAGCAATACTGACATTGAATTATAATAGTTCAATAATTATAATTTTTTTTTTTTTTTTTTTTTTTTTTTCAGAAATTCTGTTTTAGCTGTTCTGATTTAATACAAATTCATTATTGAAAGTGGTGGTAATCAAATAAAGGCATAAACCATTAACAATTTAATTAATCTTTTAAAACTTTAAAGTGCTGCACAACAGAATTTGTTTTGTTTTTTGATCATATTAAAATATGGAAGAGACCATTTGTGATAAGTTTTGTGTTATATTTGCTTTGAGAAGTAGATTCCACTGTACAAAAGTAATATATTTCTGTTATAGTTTCTACAAGTTAAACTGAACTTTTATTTTGACCTCTTTTGTGAAGACCTTTGAGGTTCTGTGTATGTTTTTTAATCAAATTAAAATAGTTTTTATTAAGCTAATTCATTAAGAAACATTCTTCTGCTAGATAGAATATATAGTCACTGACATGTAAACTAAGGTTTATAATTAAACAAGTGAACAGGTGTTTTCTACATTTTTATTTACAATAATATTTACTGATAAATTATGGCCAGTAATACCAGAAACATTTATTAAGAAAGTAAATTGCTGATTTTTATTTCATGATGACTTTGAATTGTGCTAGTGTTCAACTTCTGAGTTTTAATTCTTTGTGTTTGTTTGTCAGGTTTTGGAGGAGATTAAATCGGAGTCCAAACCCATAAAGATCGATCGCCGTCTCACGGGATCCAGTATCATAGATGAGCCACTGCAGCAGGTTAGGGCTGTGTGATTAATCGAAATCGAATCGCAATTGCGATTTGTAACAACACATATCAAGAGCTCCCTTATCGGTTCTGCTTTCAGTACTGGAGAATAAAAGATGCATTTTTAGATGTTTTTATTAGTAGGCTACATTAATGTTATCTTACACATTTTATTTCCCAACAGATTAATTTGAAATAAGTTTATAATGCATGTTCCCTAATTCAGAAGACCGCTCGCACAGCCCGGGTCTCTGAATGCTTCTCATTGTCGCTCCGCTCTGCCCCACGCTGCGCGTCTCCCTCGTCTCACAGACGAGCCGTTTACACGCAGCCTGTCTCGAAATGCTCTTTTATACTCACGGTCTCGTGCTCGGTTCTGCTCCGCAAGTCTCTCACGAGCGCATCTGGCGATATGGATGAGGCCTGACGCATGCGCGCAACCTGTGTCAACTCGCGCCTGGCTCCGTTTAAAATGAATGTAAAGTAAGTCTAACTGCTTGTCAATTTCACTTGGATGAAATTAAACATTCAGCACATTTCCTACTTGTTCTTAAAATCCCAAATACTTAAAAATGAATAAATCAGCCCGTGTAACATGTAATACTTTAATAATTGACTAAAGAAATACAGTTCTTTATTTATCAAAAAAATAAACAAATCTTTCCTGTGAAATAATTCTGTAAAACAGTAGAACCCCTCCTAAAACACAGTAGAAAATGTAATGGATTTAAGGGTTATAATGGGAATTGTATTGGTTTTAATGTAAACTATAATGGTGTCTACTGGTATTTGATTCATTCTATTGGTGGGATGTAATCTAGCAGATGGCAACCAATAGAACAACAGTAATTCCTATTGGAATAATGCCCAAAACAAAAAGGAATTCTGTAATGGTTTTTATGGAAACTATAAGAATTTCTGTGATGGTTTCTGTTATTTTTGTTTTGTTTTGTTTTTTTCCAGCAGTGTAACGATACTCATACTGTGCTGCACATTATTGACAATATTGAGCTGAAGCTTGACTTTGCAAATTTCAAATCGCAATCGCAATATCTGTCAAAAAAAATCGCAATTAGATATTTTCCCCAAATCACACAGCCCTACAGCAGGTACCGTCAACAAAACCAAACGGACGGATGAGTGCGACAGCTGAAAGTGCACATTCATGCGTTTGAGGAACCTGTGGTTTCTCCACTGATGAGCTTTTCTCAGACTGTCGAGCTTTCGCTTCACAAACGCCTTTTGTTTCCACCCATGATATGCGTCAGATGCTGGATCAGCTCGTTTGAGAATTGAGGCTGAACTGCTGTTTTCATAAAGCAGATGAACACATGACACTCATTTTCAGTCAGTGGCCTCACATGCTGTACTGAATCGGCTTTAAGTCTGCTTACGATGCACATTTTCTGCTGGGGTCCCTTTTTTTAATGCTACACTTTAGCTTTTATTTGCATTTATTGTTATTCGGTGAGGTTTCTTGCACCATAAAACCACCATGTTGGTGTTGCACAATTTAGCACATTTAGAAAACAGGTTGTTTTACTGTTGTACCTTAGATATGTGAATGACGTACCAGTGTCACTCAAACTGTTGTTCAAATTGCAGAACATTGAATAGGTGTTATGATGCAAATATAGTTTTGTTTTATGTTAATGCCTCACCACCTGGTGAGCTGCCTACATAGACAGCTACTTATGCTGTCATAATGCACACGTACCACTAAATATACGAGAGGCCCGTTTCTAAATTAATGATTTGTTAATCTAAGCAGCATAAAAATGCACCATACACAAAATAATATTGGATAAAATGTTTTTATTTTTATTAGATGGAGCTGTAATTTTTAGTATTTAATGAAATATATTTATACAATTTGTATTTATTTTATTGAATATTTTAATATAGTGCTTTTCACAATACACATTTTTTCAAAGCAGTTTGCTTAATATCTTTAAGTCTTACAGTCGCATTTAGCAGATTAGAGCTGGGCAATAATATAGTTTACATCTTGCATTAAACTTAATAATTGAATGAAATAATTTAATAATTAATAAATGTTTAATGTAATGTGCGTTTTAATTCAATTTAATAATTACATTTAATTAATTTAATAATTAATAGTAATTGATTTAAAAAAATTATATTGGAGCCCTATTAAATATTTTATATAAATATTTTTCAGAATTCTTAGTTATCTGTTTTAGTTTTTCTGGATTTATTTTTTTAGTAAACATTTAATATAAAAAGCAGTGGTAAACAAATAAGGCATAAATCACTAACAATTGAACTACCGGTAATCTTTTACAATGTAATCAAATATTAATTTAACAATTTCCTAACAATTTTTAAACAACAAACACAACAAACAAGTGCCCTGTATGAATGCAGATAAAGTTGGACATACTTATAAGTATGCAAGGCTGATTTGTTAAAAAATTGTTCCTGTTTTTTTGTGGTTTAGTTTCAGTAACTGGTCTGGTTGGACTGGAGAGACTTGTAAAAATATCCGGTTTTTCCATGATGTGACCGCATTAAAATCTCGTCCCATAGTATAAGACCTCTTTATGAGTGAAATCATTGTCAAACTCATCCTATTTAAGTCTGAGGTTTTGAGGAAATTGCATTAAGTTAAAGACAGTCATGAGAGTACGCAGCTCCAACTCTGTCTTTTTTGCTGAGCTTCACATCTGCTTTGGAATGTCTACCCAGAGTCCTTTGCAGTAGCAGTGATGGGTCATTGTGACTGTGCCAAAAAGAACCGAGAGCACATGATCTAGAACAATACATTTCCTTGTGAGGCCTTATGAAATCCGGATAATTTTTTCCCAAATTCTGTGGTTTCCATTCATTTATTTTTCTAGTTGCCCTTTTAATGGTTTAATTAATTAATAAATACAACTTTAACAATTTTTACAATAGTAAGGCCATATATTTTTTTTGAAATTGTGTTATTTTTTCTGGATTCTGAGATTTCTGAGTCTTCATGAGCATTTTGCAGTTTCATAATATACATACAGGAACTCAAAGGTCTTCATGGGAAATAAAAGTTCAGTTTAACTTGAAGAAATTGTGACGACTAAATTACTATTGCACAGAAGAAAGTACGTATATCTCAGTTTAATAATAACAATAGTAGTAATACTAAAATTGATTATTCAAATTTAATTACTATTGAAATGGAATCCAGAAAAATTAAAACGAAGAACACTGATTTTGGTTAAAACAAAATTGGAATATGAGAAAAGAAAAAAAAAAAAACCTTTCTAAATGCCCATTTAAAAAAAGAATTAAAAAAACCTTAATAGACTAATTATTTAAATTAGACTTGCTTTTGAATTTACCATTAAAATGGAGTCTAAAAAATAAAATGGACAAAAAGAAAAATTCAGATAAATTGAAAAAAATTAATAAAAAATAAATAAACTAAGAAGGGAATTTGGGAAAAAAGTAAAATGGAATTTGGGGAAAAATAAATGGGATTTCATAGGACCCTACAAATGGTGTCCTGTTTGTTTCAGGAAATGATCATCTGATCCTCTTCTCATATCGTTCATCAGGTCATCCAGTTCGCCTTGAGGGACTATATCCAGTATTGGTATTACACACTGAGTGATGATGAAACGTTCCTCTTGGAGATCCGTCAGACGGTCCAGAATGCACTCGTTGAGTTCTCCACCAGGTAAGACACCTGTCTGACACAGATCTGCTTTAAAATCGCTGCTGTATCATCATTGAAAGTGACGCTGTGATTTTCCAGGAATGATGCATCATCTGACCACAAACCAAACACTGCATTCAGATGTTCTGACACATTTTCCGTGCTAAACGCAGTGTTGAAATGGAGACCTGTGGTTAATCCTGTGGTTCATTAAGTGCTCAATCTTTCCTTTCCTCAGGTCTAAAGAGGTGGACTGGCAGCCGTATTTCACCACCAGACTGGTGGATGACTTTGCGACTCATCTGCGTGTTTTCAGGAAAGCTCAGGAGAGACTGAACGAGAGAGAAGATCCGAAACAACGTAAGGATTGTCCTGTTCTCTTCTCTCAGTTCGCACTCTCTGCAAAACCAAATCAAGCACTTTATCAGTGGCAAGACTACAATACTGGTAACACTTCACACTAAGGTCCCATTAGTTAATGTTAGCTAATGCATTAATTAACTTGAACAATGAGTATGCATGCATTTATCAAATTTATCCATCTTTATTTAACTCTTCATTTCACTGTTCATGTTAGCTCATTGTTAGTTCATTAAATAATATGAACAGTTTTTTTTTTCAATAATGTATTTTTAAATGTTAAAATAATGTTAAACTAAAACTGCAATAAAAATAAATGAAAACAATATATACAAAAATAAATAAATTAATAATAAAAATGACAAACACACAATTAAGTACTAATTTGAACTAAAATTTATTATTTAATTAAAAATTAATTATCATTAAAATGAAAACTGTAAAATATTAAAATAAAAGCTAAATCAAAACGGTAATATACATTACTATAACAGTATCTCAATTATTCTAAAATAACCCTGATTGTTAGTTCATGTTGTTAGTTCATGAGTCAGGGGTGCAAACTTGTCACCTTTCGGCGAAATTCACCGTTTTCACCTTGAAATAGGTCGTAATGGGTCGTAGTCGTTGTCATATCTGCGAGTCATCTGTGTCATGTCACCTGTAGCATTTTTTTTCCCCGTTGGCAAAGGATTGGACCCGCCCTACTCTCCCTCTGATTGGCTTACCTTACCCCTCATCCAACCAATCTCACTCCTGAAGCCTAACTTTTAGACGCTGCAGGCAAATGTCCATATTTCGGACGGAATGCATTTGTATCTGCTGTAAATTATGGTGTTCCAGTTTAAATGGTGATTACCGCGTGAGGCTTCTGTTGTGATAGCTATGAAGATTGTAAGTTTCGTTATTGTTACATTAGTTTGCTACCCTTTGCAAAAATTCTCCTCAGTCTCGACCTTAACATTTGTCTCACATATCAGTAAGCTATTACTCTGACATGAAGTCGATTTGAGAACTGTTCGACCTACAAGTAAAGCATACCGTTTAATGTATAGTAATATTAGAATCACTCAGCTCAAGTCAGGCAGCGCTAAGCCATAGCTAGCTGTAACAGCCTGTTTCAAGACAGAGAAGCACCTCGCATTTAGCCCGTCAGCGGCTTCAAAAATGTGAGTGCTGAAATTAAGATTTACAGTGGTTTATTTGCCCTGACTAAATTCAGACTAAGTTTTTCCTTAAAACAAGCAAAATAATCAGAAAATGGGGTAAGAAAAAATAATCTTATTTCAAACCGAAAGCCAAGATTATGTTGACTTTTGACTTTGAAATTATTTGATTTAATTTGCCCTGTGAGTGTTAACAAATGAAACCAGATTGTAAAGAGTTACTTTAATGAAGCAAAAATAAAAAATGTCGTCATTTGCTCACTCTTGTGTCTTTTCGAACCCATTTCACATATCACAGCCATATCACCCTGTAGCCCAAGACTGGTTGCCCACTGAAGCTAAGCAGGGTTGAGCCTGGTCAGTACCTGGATGGGAGACCTCCTGGGAAAACTAGGTTGCTGTTGGAAGAGGTGTTAGTGAGGCCAGCAGGGGGTGCTCACCCTGTGGTCTGTGTGGGTCCTAACGCCCCAGTATAGTGACGGGGACACTATACTGTCAAAAAGCACCGTCTTTCGGATGAGACGTTAAACCGAGGTCCTGACTCTCTGTGGTCATTAAAAATCCCAGGATGTCTTTCAAAAAGTGTAGAGGTGTGACCTCGGCATCCTGGCCAAATTCCCCATTGGTCTCTGACCATCATGGCCTCCTAATCATCCCTTTACACTGATTGGCTTCATCACTCTCTCCTCCCCACCAGTACGCTGGTGTGTGGTGGGCGTTCTGGCGGACTATGGCTGCTGTCGCATCATCCAGGTGGATGCTGCACACTGGTGGTGGACGAGGAGACACCACCCCTCACAATGTAGAGCGCTTCGAGTGCTTAGAAAAAAAGCAGAAAAGCGCTATATAAATGTAATGAATTATTATTATTTAACTTTATTTCTTCTGAGGAATGCAGGCGTAGAGGTTTTGAGGAATGAGAATGGTGCGGTTTTATTTTTGGGTTAATTAACCTAGTAAAATAGAGTCAGATGAGTGAGTAGAGCAACCTAGAGCTTTCTATTGCATCGCAGCTGATTAGGACATGATGTAAAGATCTCAATATCTGGACCAAACCTGTAGGGTGTAAAAATAAAAACAGTTGATTTACTAATGCCACTTCCCCGTTCACTGAGTACAGGGCATCTTTAATGGGAACTTGATTGTACTGACTCCTAGTGTGAGCTTGTGCATGACGCCGTCTGTGTGTTTGTGGCAGGTGACGCTCCGGACGAGTTGCTGGACTCGTTTTTTGAGGCGGAGGTGGAAATGGAGAGGAAGATTTGTAGAGATGTCGTGTGCACGTCACGCAAGGATGAAGAAGGTAAGACAAACAGCCCAGTGATTCAAGGCGTGGTTTGGGTTTATGTCAACAATAGTCATGAACATGCTTCTCCAGGGCAGATCTTATATGCCAGACCAGCTGAAAGACTTAATTAGCACAAAATATAAACACACACCCAGTCATGAATGCAGGGAAATGCTTTGAGCTTTGAGAAATCTTTGAAACGAGATTTTTGGGTGGAGGAGTGTGTATAAATGTGCCCTGTGAATATAAAAGATGTCATGTGATCATCTGATGATTGATGACAAATCATTTACTCACCCAAAACCAACTTACTTTCTTCTGCGGATGTTTTGATGAATGTTTACGCTGCTGTTTTCCACACAGTACAGTAGCTGTTGAGTTTCAAAAATACACAAAAAACACCGTAAAATAGATTCTATGGTTTCTGCGAATCCTTAAAGTCTTATGAAATTTAAGGTCATAAAAAGTCTTAAATGGTATAAAAAATCTTAATGATCAAATTAAGATGTCTTAAATATTTGAAATTTGGATGGAAAAGCCTGAATCAGACCAAATGTGATTGACAAACTTCAAAAGGCACTGATTTAATTATATGTATGTGAGTGCTATTGTTGAGTGAGATTGTTAATGATCCTTTGTTGATAAATTATGACAATGTTTACTTGGTGTTTATATTATAATATGTTGTAGATGGATCTAAGCTTTTTGAATGAGCAGCTGGAAGTAGCAAATCATAGACATTTCAAAATAAAATCCTGATGTATTTCAGCTTTGTTTATAATTAAAAGTGCCACATCATGCAAAGTATCTTTTCTTTCTGCTTATTACTGGTACAATAAACTGCATCTGGCATTTAATTCAAAGTAAACTCTTGTAGCTTTTCTCTGGGCTGCCTCACCACAGGAACGAAAGACGGAAAACATTATTTAACACACTGAGTATTTGGATTTGATATTGTTTGACGTAATTCATATGTATTTAGATGTTGGTATACAAACAGATGTCATGTGTATATATGTTGTATGTTGTCTTGTATGTTGTATGTTGTATATATGCCCTGTATGTTTGTTTGACTGCCGTGTGTTTTTGGTGCAGGTTACCTGCGGGATCTCTGTGAAGTGCTGCTGTACCTGTTACTACCTCCTGGAGATTTCCACGACAAGAATATGAGATACTTCCTCAGGGTGAGACACTCACACATGCTAAATCAGTCCCAAATTCATTCAAATAACACTTTATCTTTGGTCAACTAAAAAAGGGATGAAAACTGTAGAAGGGCAGTTTATGTGGAGAAAACATTTTTATGTCTGATTTTTAAAGACCTGTAAACTTCTTGTCTGCCTTCCGTTGTAGTGAGAGCAAAATTAAAACTGTTATTTGAAATAAAGCTAAATTAAAATATAAGATTAAAAACTAAAATTGAAATGAAAATGGAAAATAGAAAAATAAACACCGATTCAAAATAATAATGAAAACTATAATTCAATACTAAAATAACATTGCTCTTAAAACATTTTCAGTCTGCAGTATTTCAATGCCTTTATAAAGCTAAAAGAAAAAATAAGATGAAAAACAAAACTAAAAAAAAAAAAAAGGAAATGTTGCCTTGGCAACTAATTGAAAGGACATTCCTTTAAGACACTAGATCTGGGATTTACGGAAAGTAGACAAGTGGGTTTTGCTCTAAGATCAGGGGCCTCATTTATAACCGTTGCGTACACACAAAACCTGGCCTGAAAGAGGCGTACGCCACTTCCTACGCAAAAGGTGGGATTTATAAAAACAAACTTGACGGGAAAATTTGCGTACCTGCAGGCAAACTCTGACCCATGCATATGAACTCTCTTTCCAGGAGTGAGAAAATTAATGAAGTAAACAACGATTTTAAACTCTGTTTTCATGTCGATATACACATTTACATTAAATACATTTATTCATTTAGCTGACGCTTTTATCCAAAGCGACTTACAATTGCTATATATGTCAGAGGTCGCACACCTCTGGAGCAACTAGGGGTTAAGTGTCTTGCTCAGGGACACATTGGTGTCTCACAGTGGATTCGAACCCTGGTCTCTCACACCAATGGCATGTGTCTTATCCACTGCGCCATCACCACCCCATATATATTCCACGCTCATAATGTAAATAAGCACTGAAATTACATGAAGTCATTATGCAGAAGTTAAACAAAAATTAGGCTATATGAATTTGACACATTTGTAGTGGATGCGGTTGATCACTTTTCCTGTGGCACGCTGTTTTAATGACAGCGAGGAGTGCTATAGGTGCACAATAATTCATCTTTAAACTGCAATCTCATGTTATGAGAAATTATTTTTAGTGAGAACAAGGATCAATGATGCGCACTTACTTCGATATTATGGCAGACACTGCTGGATACCCAGTGGTCGAACGGTCCATTGTCCTGTTTGAATAGGTCCAGTGATAATAACTTACGTGTTAATATCATGTGAAGACATCTCCACAACATTATGAAAAATACCACTGTATTTGAAGGATACAACTGGAAGTAAACAGTAAGATTTGCACGTTTCATTTTAAAAATGTCAGTGACGTGCCGAGTCAAACAATTGTATTGACACTGCAATACATATAGGCCTATCTGTTTCTACTAAAAATAGCCAGTGTAAAAGAGTGAGATCAACTTTATTCTTTATAACTTTAAAACTTTATTCTAGAATATTTATTTGATAACTATTTTAAACCGTTTTGATTTTTATGAATATTTTGATATATTTTTTCTAAACCATAACAAGGATATTGGATGACATTTAGCAACAAAAAATTAAAAATAAAATAATGTTTGGCACAAATGGCATTTATAGTCCGTATCATATTTCCTTAATGTCTTGTACCTTTGACGGTGTTAAACATGGTGTCCCGTGGATGGGAATATGCATGGAAATGATATGCAGATGAGGTTATGCATAGTAAAACTAGGCGTTGTAAGCTCCATATATGGTGATTTTGGGGAGGAGTCAGGGTGGAGATGCACGTACGCACAATCTTCCTCTAACTGGGATTTATAAAGGGATTTTTGCTCCGGTTCCGGTTACGTTTTATAAATCTGAAAACTTTTGTGCGTATGCAAAATCGAGCTTTTGTGCCTACGTACACTTTTAGGATGAAATCTACAGAGACTTTTATAAATGAGGCCCCAGGACCTTTGGTTTATGTGCTTCTGACAGGTCTTGATGTTGAGGCTACAAGGTTAGAGCTCCAGTCTCGGTGTCTTGCACATGAACAAACTTGATGTTTATTAACTGATTGACTCTTTGATGTCTGCAGGAAGTTTTGGCCAGAGGAGTTCTGCTGCCTTTAATTAACCAGCTGAGTGACCCTGATTACATCAACCAGTTCATCATCTGGATGGTGAGACCTGCTCGGTTCTTACAGTCCAAGAGCATGTCATGAATTACCTTTTACCTAAGAAGTTTCGCCTGTGTGTTTAGATTCGTGACTCCAGCTGTAACTACGAGGCCTTCTTGAACATCTTAAAGCTGACAGACAAAGTGGCCGAGCTGGAGGCCGTCAAAGACAAAGTCCTGGAGGAGCTTCAGTACCTCCGATCTCTGGACACGGGAGCAGACGGTACACGCGTTCTCTCATGTTTACACGCATACGCTTAAGCGTTACGTGTTTTTTTTTATTCGGCTGGACAATAAGCAATGAATTCTGGGGTTTGTTTTGGAAAATTTGAGCGCAAGTTCAAGGCTTTATAACAACAAACACTGTTTACTCTTCATTTTCTCTCTCTCCACACTCACAGATATCAACTTCATAAAGAATCAAATCAATAGTTTGCTCTTTGTGAAGAAAGTCTGTGAAACACGGATACAACGGCTACAATCAGGGAAGGTACACAAATCTCTCCTGTTTCATTCACATTTGCTTTCTTATAATACATGAATATTCATTAAAAACATATATTTGTTAGGAATTAAAATTGATTTTCAATAATGATCCATTTAGCATTAAGAATAGTGTAAATGAAACATGTGAAATAATTCCTCTTAATCAGGGTTAACTGAAACTAAAGTCATTATGAACATTTTCATTTCTTGAAATAAAACTGAACTGAAAAAAACTAAACAAAAAACTATATTTTAGCTGGTTGCCGAGGCAGCATTTCTCATTTTAATTTTATTTAACTTGATGTACTTTTAATAACTAAAACTGAAATATAAATTAATAAAAGCTATACAGTGTATAATGCACAACAAAATTGCTAACACTTTAAAATGAAAATGGTAATTCAAGATATTAATAAAAAGTAATAGTATCTAAATAAGAATGTATAACAAATTTATAATTCAATTATAAATGTTGTTATAATTTATATAAATAAAATGTTAATTGTAGTATATAAGTTATATTAATTATCAGTTAATTATTACAGAAAATTATACAGACAATATCATTAAATAATATTATTAATAAGTATATTTTTGGAAAATATAATTATTATTATTCATAACAGTATTATATTATTACAAGCAGTTATTTATTGTATTTTCTGTTTGTAACTGTTTTTCAAAAACATTATAAAATACATAATAAAATCGATTTATTGTACTTTTAATAAAATAATTTCAGGTTTTAACAGCAATCAATCAGGTGTCTGACAATTAACATTTCACCTGACAAAATGACTTTTTTACACGATTTGGTTGTTTTGTTTTTTTTCTGAACAGGAAGTTGACGCATTGAAACTCGCAGCTAATTTTGGGAAGCTGTGTGTGATTCCGTTGGAACATATATTAGTGCACAACATCGCACTGCAGTTCTTCATGGGTGAGTCGAGGCGGATGCACAATATCTTTAGATATCTTTCCTCAATACATTTAATCTCTCTCTGTCTCTAGACTACATGCAGCCCATGGGCGGTCAGGCGATCCTGTTCTTCTGGCTGACGGTGGAGGGCTATCGGGTCACGGCCCAGCAGCAACTGGAGGTCTTACAGAGCAGCCAGAGAGACGGGAAGAGGCAGAGCAGCCAGACCACCAAAGGCCTGCTGAGAGCCGCTGCGCTCGGCGTCTACGACCAGTACCTGTCTGAGAAGGTGAGAGGATTGAGATTACTGGTAAGAATGAGGAAAAGGTCCATGAAGTGATGTTTGACAGGTTTATTTCCACTCAGGCCTCTCCTAGGGTACAGGTGGACGAAGCGTCTGTAACCAGACTGGCTCAGAAACTCAACAAAGAAGATCCCACACCTGAGATATTTGATGAAATCCAGAAAAAGGTAATGACTGATGTTTCATTGAGCATATATGTGACCCTGGACCACAAAATCGGTCATAAGGGTCAATTTTTGGAAATCAAGGTTTATACCTCATCTGACAGCTGTTTTTTTTTTTTTTTAGGATAGGACAATATTTAGCTGAGATACAACTATTTGAAAATCTAGAATCTGAGGGTGCAAAGAAATCAAAATCTTGAGAAAATCACTTTTAAAGTTGTCCAAATTGTTCTTAGCAATGCAAAGTTCTCTGATCACAGCGATAAATTACATTTTAACATATATTCACGTAGAAAACAGTTATTTTAAATGGTAAAATATTTTTGATCAAATAAATGCAGACTTGGTGAGCAAAAGAGACCAATCTAAAACTTTTGAACAGTGGTGTATACAAGTGTAATTTGAGATTTTTGATGGTTTATCGTGCAGACCTGTTTTGACCAATATAACCATTAAAAAGCCCACTATATTCGCTCTCTGTGTTCCTCAGGTGTATGATATGATGTTGCGGGATGAGAGGTTTTACCCATCGTTTAAGCAGCACCCATTGTACGTGCGTATGCTGGCCGAGCTGGACATGCTGAAAGAGCCCAGTTTCAGGGGGTCAGAAGACGGGGACGGAGGTGACAAACACACAGATACCAGATCTGCCATCAATGAGCCTGTTTACACATTATCTCCTAAAATTCATTACTATTTCTCTGTTTCTCCAGAGTCGTTCAATGGGTCTCCAACAGGAAGCATTAATTTAGTATGTCAAATAAAGCTGTTCACATGTAATATTTACACACATCAGGCGTGTTTGAGTGTGTGATTGTTTCTAATGATTGTGTTTTGTAGTCATTAGATGATCTCTGCAGCGGGAGCGTGGATGAGTATGCTCAGCTTCATGCCTTTATCTCTGATACGGGTGAGAGTTTTACCTGCTGTTAACCATTTCAGTAGATAAATACTGTACATTTTTAAAGTCTAGCACTGTGTCCTTACAATGCAGTGTTTTCTGTTTGCTAAAAAGTCATGTTGTTTATTGCTTTTAATGACTAGACAATAGATTAGATCAACATGGTAGAAATGTGGTTAATTGCTTGTGTCTTTATTGCATTATACCAGGTTACAACATGGTGTAACTATTTAAAAAATAATAATTTTCACCTTAATATCAAAAGAAGAAAAAATGCACATTTTGTTATGCTCAAAGATTATTAAAGGGGTCATCGGATGCTTATTTTTAGTGCTGAACTCTTCTCTCTTCCTAGTCATCACTTTTTCTCATTTTCAAGCTTCATTTATTGTTTGTTCTTATTGTGACACTATCATTTCATCAACTTTATTTCTTTATTTTCTTACGTTCATCTTTTTTTCCCTCTGTCCCTCTGTCGCTTTGTCTTGTTGTCTCTGCTGTGTGTCTTTCTTCTGGTTCTCGTTCTCTTTCCCCCTGCCATCGTTTCCATCGCTCCCGCCTCTCTCTCCCGGTGTGCTATAGCTGATGCTTTTCTAAACCAACTTCCTGTGGCAGGCGTGTGTAATGATCACGGGAAGACGTATGCTCTCTATACCATCACCGTCATACGCAAGAACTCGGACGGCAGCGAGGACGTCTGGAAGACTTACCGCCGCTACAGCGATTTCCACGACTTCCACATGCGCATCACAGAGCAGGTGAGACAGATTTACCCTTTAATGAACATCACACGTCAACCATCAGATCTGTTTGTTGTACTGACTTTAAGTTATGCAGATTTTATACTGTTTTTCTTTATAATAGTAAAAGGAAAAGAAATTAAAATCTTCATATCTTAAAGGCAGCACAACTTAGATAAACATGGTAGAAATGTAGTCGGAAATCACTTGTCTTTTATAAAATTTTTGCTTTATTGGGCTGTCTTTATTGCGATACATTGGTGTTTAACACATTTTACCATGTTTAAAAACACAAAAAAAAGAAAATGTGAAAAATGTCTGGATTAAAAAACCAATACAAGCCACATCGATATGTATATATTTTGAGATGAGATTAAATTCTGGAAAAAATCAAATAAATATATATTAATAAAATATCTATATTTGTTGTTGTGTGTATGTTTTGTCAAAATTGTCAAAAATGTATATATCTAGGTAGTTTGTTGTACTGCCTTTAAATTATAATTTGTTTTTTTTTTTTAGTAGATTTTATTTTCTATAAGAAAAAAAAAGTATTATTATTATTTACTATAGTAGAAATTGTAATTTAAAATCTGCATATTTTAAAAACAGTACAAGAAACTACACTGATGCATAAATTCTTCACTTTTTCCCCCCTTAATGAGATTTGGCAGAAAATATGCTTATGTTACAAATAATGTCATAATTTTACCCCACCACTCATTTTAAAAATGTAAGAAATAAATGTTCTTACAAAGGGTTTTTTGCTTTAAAAAAAAAAAAACGTGTGTGTGTTTTTGTTTTTATATTCCGGTGGGGACTTAAACCTGAATACACACAGACTCATGGGGACTTGTGTCATGGTGGGGACCTAAATTGAGGTCCCCACGGGTAAACAAGCTTATAAATCACACAGAATTAAGTTTTTTGAAAATCTAAAAATGCAAAAAGTCTCCTGTGAGGGCTAAGTAAGGTGTAGGGCAATAGAATATACGGTCTGTACAGTAGAAAACCATTACGCCGATGGAAGTCCCCACAAGGATAGCGAAACAAGTGTGTGTGTGTGTGTGTGTATGCATGTTAAATGCTTTTTTTAACATTATGGTTATGATAAATTTCAGCGTCTTCATTTTCTTTAAGCAAAATAGGTATTTTAATTATTATTATTATCATTAGTATTATTATTTAATTTCTGGGTGTTCAGCAATATTGGTAATTGAAATCACCATTAATTATTAGCCAAATTAGTTGACATTTTTATTACGCAAATATGCAAAGCCGAGTCCTGGATGTGCCTAAATATTTTGGCTGAACACACTCTGATCTAATTGGACTTGATAGATGTGATTTTTCTAACCCATGTGTCTCGTCTTTAGTTTGAGAGCCTTGGTCCAATTCTCAAGCTTCCTGGCAAAAAGACCTTTAACAACATGGACAGGGAGTTTTTGGAGAAGAGGAAGAAGGACCTGAACGCTTATTTGCAGGTGGGTCAGATCAGGACGGGTGTTTATTTTGGGTTCTGCTGGCTCAGGTGTGCTGAGAGCTGAATTTGTCTTACAGCTGCTGTTGAATCCTGAGATGGTGAAGGGCTGTCCCGTGCTGATCCCCTACGTCTATGACTTCCTGGAGAACAAAGCCTACAGCAAGGGCAAAGGAGATTTTGCACGCAAGGTGAGAAATACCACATACACAAAATGTTTAATATGATCAGTGAAGGTGTTTCATGTCCAGCAGGGTGGGAGGTTTAGCTCATAAAATTATATCTTGGTATAAAACAATCAAGGCATTCACTAAATTTTCAATAAATGACATTAAATCATTTTTATTTATATGCTCCAACATAAATAATAATAATAAAATATTAATGTTTAATGGTTTTAAAAGAAGTCTCTTCTGCTCACCAAGGCTGCATTTATTTGATCAGAAATACAGTAAAATTGTGTTAAATGTTAAAATGTAATTTATTGCTGTGATCAAAGTTGAATTTTCAGCATCATTCTTCCAGTCTTCAGAGTCACGTGATCCTTCAGAAATCATTCTAATATGCTGATTTGATGTTCAAGAAACATTTCTGATTATTAATGTTGATAACCGTTGTGCTGCCCAATTTTTTTGTAGAAACTGTGAAAACTTTTTTTTTTTGCATTCTTTGATGAATAGAAACTTCAATAGAAAAGCTTTTATCTGAAATATAATCTTTTGTATTATAAATATCTTTACTGTCGTTTTTGATTAGTTTAATACACCCTTGCTCAATAAAAGTATACATTTCTTAAAAAAAAAAAAAAATCATATTGACCCCAAACTTCTGAAACAGTGTATAAACTTTTTTTAATGCTTGTAAAATAAAACATGGAGAGTTCCAATCTAATCATTAAATCTATGCACTGAAACAAAAATCCCTAATAAAATTATATGACACCCCATTGATTTTATCTAACAAACTGTGCTACTACGGGACACCCTTTTGGTAGACAGATGGATAGATAGATAGAGAGACCGACAGACTGAAGGGGCGTTCACACAAACAGCGATTTGCAGTGGCGAAGTTAGTGAAAGTTTATTCGTTTTTAATGAGAGTTGGCATTTCAGGACAACCTGAGGAATAGAAAAAGTTGAGCAGGTTTATCTTTAATTAGCAACAGCAAAGACACGATCCGAATACTGCAGTTCAGTAGGAACAGTGATGAAATCGCTGTGAGCGTGAACGCACCTCCATGTGTTACTCCAGAGGGGCAGCGGCGTAGAGTTGTTGTCTGCTTGGATTCGCCGTTTTTGTAAACTTGTCCTGTGCTCTGGACTTGGACAGATGGACACATTTGTGAATCCTCTCCGGAGCTCCATGCGGAATGTGTCCAATGCCGTGAAGTCCCTGCCGGACAGCCTGGCTGAGGGAGTGTCCAAAGTCTCGGCGGACATGGGCCGCATGTCCGAGAAACTTGGCCAGGATATTAAACAGTCCATATTTAAGGTAGAGCACGTCTGGAGAATCTCAGAGCACAGCGAGAAATGCGCAACAGACCAGAGACCTGCCAAACTGGACTCTTTGCATGTTGGCTGTTTGTGTTGCCTGTTTTTATGTAACTGGGAAACTTAGTCTGTGCCGTTTGTCTATCATTTCACATGCATGCGCAGGCATGTAGGCGAAATATTTGCACTCAAATGCCATTACTTTACGAATGCATGTCATTGACTCAGATGTGTCTGATCCACAGGTGCCTCCTTTAATCGCAAAGTCTGACATCGATCCCGAACACTGCCGCGTCTCGGCCCAGCTGGACGACAATGTGAGTCAACATCAAATCAAACTTGGCCAAATCGCTCTTGTTGCTTTTAGTGCTGATAAATAATGTTATTTTAATAATTGTAATAAGCAATTCTAGAACAAGCTTTATGGTATAATGTTTAAAAACATGCATAAGTATTAGTGTTGTAATTTTTATTTTGCTCTGCAAATTATTATTATTATCATTGTTGTTTATTTTACAGTACAATATTTTTATAAATATACCAATGTATTTATTTTTTTGTTTTTAATTTTAATAATTTAATAAAATATGTATTATTATCAAATACTCTGTTTATTTTACAGTAAAGTATTATTACCATAGTAATTTTTCTTGTTTTTATTATACTATTTATTTATTATAATAATAGTGTTATAACTATAATGTTTTTATTTTTCATTTTATAATTTAATAAAATTGTATTATCATTATTATTAAATACAGATTTTTTTTTTTTTACAGTACAATAGTATTTTAACATCATAATGTATTTCTTTGTGATTTTAAAATGGTATACTTTCATAAAATTATCAAATTAATTTAATATTTATTGTAATAGTGTTATTACCATAGTAAAAAAAATATATATTTTATTAAAAGCAGTAAAATTGTGAAATATTCCAGTTTCAAATAGCTGTTTTCTATGTGAATGTGTTAAAATGTAATTTATTTCTGTGATCAAAGCTGTATTTTCTTCATCATTACTCCAGTCTTCAGTGTCACATGATCTTCAGAAATCACTCTAATATACTGATTTACTGCTCAAGAAACATTTCTGATTATTATTCATGTTGAAAACAGTTGTGCTGCTCAATATTTTTGTGGAAACTGATTCATTTTTCTGGATTCTCTGATGAATAGAAAGTAAAAAAAAAACGGCTTTTATTTGAAAAAATTTTTTTGTAACATTATAAATGTCTTTACTGTCGCTTTTGTTCAGTTTAAAGCATCCTTGCTGAATAAAATTATTAATTTCTTTACAAAAAAATCATATTTACCCCAAACTTCTGAAACAATAGTGTATTTTTGCAAAAAAAAAAACTTTTTTAATGCTTGTAAAATAAAACATGGAGACTTCTCTAAACTTTTTTTTTTTTAGCAATAATGCAATATTCTAATTTATTTAAGATTTATTGTAATATTGTTATTACCATAGTAATTATTATAATAGATTTTTCATTTAATAATTTTATTAAAATAATAATATTTATTATTTTCATCATCATTATTCTGAAATACAGATTATTTTTTACAGTAAAATTGTATTTTACCCTAATAATGTATTTCTTTATTAATTTTTAGTTTGTATAATTTAAGGAAATAATAATTATATTATAACAAATAATTAGCTTGAAATAATTTATCTAATTAACTTGCTATTGTTTCAGTGATTCTGAGTGATAATTCAATGCGATTTTAATCGCAGTTTAATAACGTTGTGTTGATGAACAGGTGGATGATAATATTCCCCTGAGGGTGATGTTGCTGCTGATGGACGAGGTGTTTGATCTGAAGGAGAGAAATCAGTGGCTGCGCAGAAACATCAAAAACCTCCTACAGCAGCTCATCAAAGCCACGTATGGAGACACTATTAACAGGTGCGACAGAGACACGCGCATTGAGTCGCATGCGGTTTCATTTCTGCTTTGTTCAAAGCTGAACTTGTTTTTGAAAATGTTTTTGCTTCATTGCAGGAAAATTGTGGATCACGTCGACTACATGACCTCGCCTGAGCAAGTGTCTGATTATGTTAAGAGATTCAGGTGATGATTTTATGCATACTGACTGTTTTTTGCATGTATGTGATTCTGGTTTGTCTTCTGACTGGATTTTTTTGACCCTTGCAGAGACTCTTACTGGCCAAATGGGATCCTCGCCGAGACGCCACCCCGCAGAGACAAAAGCTTACGCATGAGGACGCGAGTCGCTGCCAAGACCACACTCCTGGGCATCATGCCAGGTACACACACACACACACATTACAGCCTGAATCTTATAACACTGAATATACAGACATTTATGTGCACTCACAGCACAGACTATCTGCAAAATCTGTAGTTATTCTGCAGATGGCACTCTTATTGTTAGCTATATATGTATTTTCAAATAAGCCAATATTTTCAATCTCCTCTGCCCGCCAAAGCTGCATTTATTTGAATAAAAATACAGTAAAAACAGTAACATTGTGAAATATTATTACAATTTAAAGTAGCAGTTTTCTATGTGAATATATTTTAAAATGTAATTAATTTCTGTGATGCGCAGCTGAATTTTCAGCATCATTACTCCAGTCTTCAGTGTCACATGACCCTTCAGAAATGTTTCTAATATGCGCTGATCAAGAATTTCAACATTTCTGATTATCAGTGTTGAAAACAGTTGTACTGCTAAATATTTTTATTGAAACTGTAAAAGGTTTTATTTTCAGAATTCTTTGATAAATAGAAAGTGTTGTCTTATGTAATATTATAAATATCTTTGCTGTCACTTTTGACCAAATTAATGTGTCCTTGTAGAATAAAGGTATTAATTTATATAAAAATAAAAGCCTAAAGACCCCACAATTTTTTATGATAGTATGTATATAATAATATATAAATATATAGTACCACGGTTATTAACTAAAACCATAAAAAATATATTTAAAACAAAAATAATAAAAACATTGAAATGTAATTTTTTACAGCTGATGGCCAAGGAAACATTTCTGATTTATTTAGTTTAACTTGATGTACTAAAATAAGTACATAGACATAAATATAAAATATTAAGCTGCTTTGAATCTAAGAGCGCTATACAAATAAATTTAACATGACTTGAAATTTTGACTCCCATCAGATGAGTTGAAGCACATCATTGGGGCAGAAACCACACGCAAGGGCATCCTTCGCGTCTTTGACATGTTCCAGCACCAACCGCTGAACCGCCGGCTGGCCTGCGTCTTTCTGGAGGGCTTCCTGGAGACCTTGTTTCCTCAGTACAAGTTCCCCGAGCTGTTCGTCAAGCTCCACTCGCGCTCGCCGCGCGTGCTCAGATATTCACAGAAATTGCGCAGCTTGCACAAGAGGTGACAGACGGACACTACTCCCGCCGACGCAGAGGGGGGAGGAGGAGCCAGCAGCCGCCCGCCGCGACAGAGCCGCCCTAACGGTGGCAAACGCTCGAGAACACACCTCCCTCTTAGTGCCTCATGGCTGTTCTCGTTTAAAGCACTGTATTGACACGGCCGTAGCATAGAGGATTCATCTTATCATCGTGAAGCGTTCGGTCACGTCTGAACCACTACGAAAGACTGCAGAGCCCGAGCACCGAGCCATCGCTCTTTCCGTTTGCTGTGCATTTCTGATCTGATGTTTTGAATGACACTGTAGATATATATGATTTGTTTGGTTTATTTGGGTTTGTTTTGTATTTGGCATTGGTCGCCTCATCGTCAGTACTGTACGGTGAAGGAAATCCGACCGAAGCAACCTATGCACCTTAACACTCATTACAAGCAGAACCATGTGAGGAGGGTCGGCAGCGATGTTTCATGATCGTTTTGTGGCACTGAAACTGAAAGAGGTGTAATGTTATCCTGCCAGCCAATGGGTTGCATGAAGTGGGTGGGGATTAAAACAGGTCATGCCCCCCTGCCTTTTGCTTATATGTAATAATTAGGCTAACCTAAAAATTACTTCAAGGAATAGTTCAGGCAAAAATGAAAAAAAAAAAAACCCTCAGACCATCCATGATGTAGATTTTCTTCATAAGATTTGGAGAAATGCAGCATTGCATTACTTGCTCACCAATAGATCCTGAGTGGGTGCCGTCAGAATGAGTCCAAACAGCTGATAAAAACATCACAATAATCCACATCACTCCAGTCCATTAATTAACATCTTGTTTGTAAGACGCATTTCATAACAACGCTTCCTCCAGTGAAAAAGGCCATCTCCTGTTGTCTCTCTCATCAAAATTCACCCACATATTTGTTTAGAACTCATGATTTGCTTTGGATTGATTTGTTAAACGGCGCTTGATCTGTGCATATTTCTCTCCTGATTCAAACCAGACCACTTTTTCACTGGAGGAAGCGTTATAACGGATTATGGACTCGTGTTTTAGTCGGAAGCAATGGTTTGAAGTTGAAAACGTCTTAATGATAGATTTGTTTCATATAAACATGCAGCTTTTCTCTTCTTAAGACATTAATTAATGGACTAGAGTGGTGTGGATTATTGTGATGTTTTTATCAGCTGTTTGGACTCTCATTCTGACGGCACCCATTCACTGCAGAGCATCCATTGGTGAGCAAGTGATGCAATGCTACATTTCTCCAAATCTGTGATACAAACTCATAAACGGCCTGAGGATGAGTGAATTTTCAGCAAATTTTCATTTTTGGTTGAACTATTCCTTTAATGATTATCTAAAGCCATCTAAATCAAAATCAAAGCGGACAGAAATGGTGGAATTGAAGCGTATATTTGCATGACCGTCTCAGACGGCTACGTGGAGCTCATTGCATACGGAGATATGCTTTAACGAATGTACGTGTTGATGTTTGTGTGCGTCCTGTTTTTATAACTCAATCCAGTGGAGGGTCGTGTTTGTGGTTTTTTTAAAAGTACTTTTTAGAATAGCAAGTGTAGCACTAAACTGCAACTGTCTGATGCCGAAGACCGTTTCAGCGTGAGATATAGATTCAGCCTTAAACACAAGACCAAGAGACGTGTGTTTAGACGTAGCTTTCACACTCGTACACACGCACTCTAAAGAGACATTGACTGTCCAAATCTCGTTTTCAATCAGAGAATATGTAATTAGTTTTTGTGCAATATATTTCTTTAATGCATGTTATATAATAATCATATATGGGATAGTTTTCAATTATATTCGAGTGAAGAATTTCAGAAGCCGAGCCAAAACTACAGGAAACTCTTCAAAACCACCGAAACATTCCGTTGTTGTAAATGGCTTATTTTAAAGGACTTGTTTTATAAGTCTGGCTTTTTAATGCTTGTGTTGGGGATGGTTTTTTGTTTGTTTGTTTGTTTTTAATGTTTCGTCGCTCCTGCTGCTTTCTTGATGGATTTTGGTGCGTTTTGCTTTTAGGAAACGAGTGAAAGCACATTGTAGGTGAAGACACAAAAGACGCTGCCGCGGTCAGAGGTCGTCTGGCGTTGGAGCACAGATCTTAAACACTCTTTATTACTGTTAAACACTCTCCAGTCACATTTGTGATATCTGCACATTACAAGAACATGTATGGGTCATATTTCACCCCAAACGTTTTTCTTTTGTTTTTTTTGCATTGACATGCTTTTTAACCCCTTAACTGTCATCAACTGTGATTAAAAAACTTTTTTTTATAATTACTGTAATGTGAAAAAAAATCTATAAAAAATTATTTTAATTATAAAATTAATTATAATTATAAAAAAATATTTAATATTTTATATGATCATTATTATTCATTTTTATGTATACTATGCATAAAAATAATGTTATTTAAATTATAACAAATAATTTAATCATTATTGTAATGTAAACTGAAATACAAATAAATCATGCTTGTTATGTAATAATTATGTTCTTTGGTTTTAGTAATGAGAATTGGGAAGAAAAATCATGGGCAAGAAAGTGTTTTCATTCCATTGTCTGTGCAAACATATAATTTATTTATTTTGATTTTGGAGCAAAATATGACCTGTATATGTTCTTTGGTCTCAGGTTTCATTAGATTGATGCTTGAGACCTGGTTCAGATCAGCAGAAATTGATGCGAATAGATGAGAACTCATAAATAAAATAAAAATAGCACTTGAACTCTTGTTTTGTGGCTGTTTGCTGTGATTGACCAGCAGTTTTATTCCTGTGATTTGCCTTTTTGTGGTCTTTCTCTACTGTGATTGGCTGGCACTGAGAAGCTAAACTCTGCTGTGATTGGCTGAGTCACACAGGAGCAACTTCCCATTTAGATCCACCAAATGGTCCATACAGATTTCCTGAATCCCCATACGTATGAATCTATGAACATGAACTGTGCATATTAGTGTATAGTATCTGTCAGCGGTGTGCCTAAATGTACTGTCAATTATATTTTCTTATTTTTCTTTAACAAAGTCGATTTGAATGTCACAGTCGTTTTAATACACTGAAAGGGACTCTAAAGGAGTAGAGTGTTTGCATTATGCTTCTAAAACCTTCATTTTGAGCAGCTTTACTCAGTATAACACTAATAAAATTAACTCCAACTCACTGCCCTATTCAGAGTGCTGTCATTTACTGTCTGTGAATGAATGAATGCTGTCTGACAGATTCAAATAAAGCCTGTTTGATCAGGAATTAAGTGACATTTTTAATAAATGCAACAATTTTGGCTGTTACTGTACTTGTAAAATGAAATCACATCAAATTAAAATGCTACATCTGACAAATATCCTCCAATATACAATATTTATCATGTTCTCTTACTCCATCACAGCCACAAAAACTTTGATAAACACTGGGGGGGCGCCATATACTTAATAACTTAAATTAAATGAAAATTTTGATTAGACGACTCTTATTTTATTCCTGATGAAGCGAGAAGGCAGAATGGATGAAGCGGGTAAGTTTTTACTTTATTAAAGAGAACATGAGAAATACGAGCTGACGTTCAATCATAAGATTTATCAGAAGAGAGTGAATTAATAGTAGATTTTATACATCCATTTGAAAACTAATGGAGGGGTTATAACGCTGAAACACGATATTAAGATACAATCGAGTGCGGTTACATCAACTTTTGCTTAATTTTAAATGCATTTAAATGTGCGTTAATGTGTTTGGTCACCAGATTGACTACCATTTGAATCATTTTTGCATTTTACAGTTAATTTTAATTGATCCTCAGTTAATAAAAAATGTAGGCTAAAAGTATTCAGTGTTGTAAATACAGCTTAACCACTGATTTCTAGTTGTGTCCTCTTTTTTTTTTTTTTTTTTTGTAGTTGGAAGAATTTAGTTGTTATAATGAAATTGTTATAATCTGATTATTTTGTCAACAACACCCCATGCTTTAGATTAGATTAGATTAGATTCAACTTTATTGTCATTTATGCAGAGTACAAGTACAGAGCTAATGAAATGCAGTTAGCATCTAACCAGAAGTGCAAGAATATAGTGTTTTATATACATATAAGTGCAGAGTAAGTGAAGATATGATTTACAGAATGTACAGTGGAATTGCTATATACAGTATTGAGCAGAGTATATACAGAATATAAATAGGAATGCAATGTAGGGATTGTATGTACATTATGAACAGAGCAATGTAGATTATATAGATTACAGATTATATATACACATTATGAACAGCAGAAACGTGAGAACAGTGGTAATAAATAAATACAGCTGGATGAGTGTGCAAAGTATTGATAGAACAATGTATTCTATGCAAAATAGCAGTAGTGCAATATTTTATAGAAATAGTTTACTGTGCTTTGTACAGTAACAACAATTTTTATATAAATACTTTTTTCTCACTTAGGCCTGTGTAATTGTGCATATGCAGAAAGTCAGTGAGACGAGTCCGCTGTGCCAATATTTGCAATTGCAAGCTTTATTAAAGAAAAAAAGCATGTACACACTATGCTAGAATTTTATTGAATTTTTTCTCAGGATATGATGATAGAAGAGTATTACTCAGAATTGCTTTGACAAACGTCTCATCTTACAGACAGATGAAATGCTGTTCTGACTAAAGAAGGCTGTTCTCTGGTCGTATATTAAAATTACATGCAGTTATTGTAAAAAACCTTTACTTGTTTGCCCCAGTTGTCGTTTAAGAATGTTTGTAACTCCTGCAGGCTCTTAGGACGAGTCTCTACATCGTTATTTATTTTGTTCTCAGCCCAGTCAGCTTTGGAGAGCATTGAGTTTCCTGAACTGATGCGGCAGCAAAAAGCCATCCACTTGTGAGAGGGAATGTTCACTCCTTCATTCAGTGCACGTTGGCCAGGCAAAGCTCCAGTCAACACGTAGGCCAAGATCTTATTTTTGTCCTTCGGGTCACGACAGTTTTTATCCATCATATCTTTAATGTCTTGTTCTTTGCGAATCCAAATGCCGTTCTCTAAGTTGTTCTTCTGTGGAATGCTGTTGGTGAGAGTGAATGTAGACTTGGCCGTTTCTCTATCAGCTGCATAACGGACTGGAAATAAGTGCCCGGGACTGACTTGTTGATTGTTATTGTAGTAGTCTCCAGTTATCGCCTGATGGACGAATGGCTCACGGATCTCAGCACCTACAGGTTCAAGCTAAAGAACAAATAATAATAAAAGAATAATAAAACAACTATTCTGCTTTATATACAAGCTAGCAAACATATGAAGCGTTTCCATTTTTGAGTCATTGTAAGAAACATTACCTGTGACTCGATCATCCAGGGAATCTTAGTTACTTCCTTGTATTCTTGTACTCCGGTGTATTTGTAAGCTGAGAAAAGAGGGGTCTTCCTTGTTGTGTCATAGAGGGTTACATATTTTACACTGTTCTCATATCGTTGACAGATTAATTTATAATTACTGAACTGTGCAGCTGAATCCTTCAGAATGCCAGGGATAACCGGAGGCGTTTTATGGAAGAAAAAGTCACCACATTTACTGAATTTGTCTACAAGTTCAGATGTGATGCATGAAAAACCCAGAGCCAGCAGCAGCACAGAGACGCTTGCGATAAACAGCCCCATCTTCCCTTCAGAAGAGAATGTAGTTTTATGTGTCTCTGTTTGGACTTAAATGCCTCTCTCTAACACACAAACCTTGTTTTGCCGCAGGAACATTAACCCTCTTTCACACCTACAGTCTCCCAACTCTAAATTTTGTAAACTCAAGTTTCACTTTCTGAGAAACTGTCAGCAAACACAATTTGAGTGTTAACCCTCAGACTGTCGACCTCTCTGTTTTCTTTCACACCTTCTGACCTGTGAAACGGCCAAAAAATAAATACATACAGTACATACATGCATGCATAAAAATCTGGTGCTTTTCATGGTTAGTATCCAGGGATTGAAATTAACTTTTTCACTCACCAGCCAATTTGGCTACTAATTTTTTAAGTTACCGGCCATTCATAACTTCTTCTAGCCAAAAAAAAAAGGAAAAGAAAAGAAAAGGGAAATAAACCAACAGCTTGAGGCTCTCTACACTGGACGTGACAAAGCGACTGTTGCAAATCATTTTGTGTCAGTACTAGGGGTGTGCGATATTGACAAAAAAAAAAATAAAAGAAATATATCTCAATATTTTCTGGGATTGTATCGATAAAGGTAATTAGACAATATTTTGCTGAGTGTGTTATTGTGCTGATATCTTACGGACTACTGTGGACAGCTGACTCCTAATGTTTTTGATATTCTTGAGTCAAATTCTTACATTTAATCAGTCAATTATAATAATAATACATTTAGGCAGTTACTAAACAAATGAAATCAGTATCAAGAAAATTCATCTTTACAGAAGATGCATCTGAAGTGGCATTTAGATGTATTTACACGTGTTAATGCAGCTTAGAGGGACATGGAATGCTTTAACCTGCCGTTACAAATGCATAAATAATGTTTTGATATTTGAAACATGAAATGTTGAATATTGATATTTGAAATTATTTAAAAAATGAAAAGATACTTTAAAATGTTAAATTAAAACCGCCAGTAGGTGTCAGCAAGTCACTGAGTCGTTGCGATTGAACCGAATCATTTAAACGATTGACAACAAAACACCATCGTGTTGCTCAGAGACACAAAACAGCGCTGTGGCTGTGTTTGGAATGGTTTTTTTGTTGTTGGCGAAATAGCACAAAAACAGCCAATATGGTGTCTAAAACGCAAGTCTCGTGATATTAACTTATTAAGTATAACTCGTTTGAAGTTATGGTGCTGCGTATAACATTATCTAGAGAAACACGTGTTCGTGATAAATCCCCTGTGATGTTTGTACTGGCTACTGTATACAGGCCACCAGGGCAGACTTTATTAAAGAATTTGCTGATTTTCTATCTGAGTTAGTACTGGCTGCAGATAAAGTCTTAATTGTTGGCGATTTTAATATCCATGTCGATAATGAAAAAGATGCATTAGGATCAGCATTGATAGACATTCTGAACTCTATTGGGGTTAGACAACACGTTTCCGGACCTACTCATTGTCGAAATCATACTCTAGATTTAATACTGTCACATGGAATTGATGTTAGTGGTGTTGAAATTCTGCAGCAAAGTGATGATATCTCAGATCATTATCTAGTCTTGTGTAAACTCCATATAGCTAAAACTGTAAATTCTACTCCTTGTTACAAGTATGGTAGAACCATCACCTCTACCACAAAAGACTGCTTTGTAAGTAATCTTCCTGATTTATCTCAATTCCTCAGAATATCCAACAGCGCAGAAAAACTTGATGATGTAACAAACTATGGACTCTCTCTTTTCTAGCACTTTAGAGACAGTTGCTCCTTTATTAAAGAGAGCAGCCCGGAAAATGGAGCGCAGCTGGAGGAAAACAAAACTAGAGGTATTTCGTATAGCCTGGCGGGAAAGTACCCTATCCTACAGAAAAGCATTAAAAACTGCTAGATCTGATTACTTTTCGTCTCTTCTAGAAGAAAACAAACATAACCCCCGGTATTTATTCAATAGAGTCACTAAATTAACGAAAAATAAAGCATCAACAGGTGTTGGCATTTCCCAAAAGCACAGCAGTAATGACTTTATGAACTACTTTACTTCCAGGATCGATACTATCAAAAATAAAATTGTAACCATGTAGCCGTCATCTACAATATCGCATCAGATAGTAATATTGCACTATAGATCCCCTGAGGAACAATTCCACTCATTCTCTACTATAGGAGAGGAAGAATTGTATAAAATTGTTAAATCATCTAAACCAACAACATGTGTGTTCGACCCTATTCCATCTAAACTACTAAAAGAGCTGCTCCCAGAAGTCATAGATCCTCTTTTGACTATTATTATTGGGTGGTTGTTCTGCACGCTTGATCAACAAATTACAGTTGGTCCAAAATGCAGCAGCTAGAGTCCTTACTAGAACCAGGAAGTACGACCATATTAGCCCGGTTCTGTCAACACTGCATTGGCTCCCTATCAAACATCGTGTAGATTTTAAAATCTTGTTAATTACTTATAAAGCCCTGAATAGTTTAGCTCCTCAGTACTTGAGCAAGCTCTTATCACATTATAGTCCTCCACGTCTGCTGCGTTCTCAAAACTCTGGCCATTTGATAATACCTAGAATATCAAAATCGACTGCGGGCGGGAGATCGTTTTCCTATTTAGCACCCAAACTCTGGAACAATCTACCTAATACTGTTCGGGAGGCAGACACACTCTGTCAATTTAAATCTAGATTAAAGACACATTTCTTTACCCTGGCTTACACATAACACACTAATACACTTCTATTATTCAAATCCGTTAAAGGATTGTTAGGCTGTATATATTAGATCATCCGGAACCGGGAACACTCCCCATAACACATTATGTACTCGTTACATCGTAAGAAGAATGGCATCTACGCTAATATTAGTCTGTTTCTATTCCAAATCAGATGGTGGATCAGCACCCAGAGACGACCTCTACAGCCCTGAACGTCAGCGGAGACCAGGACACCGAGATGAGCGCCAGAGACAGATCCCTAGTGAGGACCCCGCCACTTAGACAGCCATCAGGACAGACCACTGGAACATGTTGAGCCCTTACAATCTGACTCTGCTGCAGTTGGAACTGAACTGCTGGTTCGTTTGGCCAGAGGAGAATTGGCCCCCCGACTGAGCCTGGTTTCTCCCAAGGTTTTTTCTCCATTCTGTCACCGATGGAGTTTTGGTTCCTTGCCGCTGTCGCCTCTGGCTTGCTTAGTTGGGGACACTTCATTTCCAGCGATATCGTCGACCTGATTGCAAAGACACTATTTAATCAGGATCAGGCTTTGCCCTGGGTTTTCGAAAAATTCAGGAAACGGGAACAGCTGTCAAAAAGCCTTAACTTAGACCACTTAACTTAATGATTGCTATCAGGATGTGAAAAGACTTTCAACCAGAATAACAAAAAAATGTTTCTGAAGACAATCACATATTGCATCTTTAAAAGCAATAAGAACAATGGCTTTGCTAAAGGACTTGGCACTTCCTTTGGACTGAAAGACTGATGACCCTGGACTATTGTTGAATTGTTATGATTTGACAACGATGGCAATTGTTATTGTTTTTTTCAAGCATTCAATAGAAAAAAAAAACGTGAAAAGCTGAAGCTGATTCATCACTTTATAGCACTGACACCAGTCATGAGGGAGTACGTTACCCTTAAACTCTGAAAAGATATTAGGATATTACGCCAACATTACTCTTAGGACATCGCAAACTAATTTGTTTCGTGAATATATGGCTTAACCTGATGGAGGATGCGCTCAAACATTCAGGCAGTCTCTCTCTCTCTCTTGCGCGCTGTTTAGACATGTTTTGTGCTGTTGATCGTGGTCGTCATCCCTAATAAATAAAACATTTTTATTGTTTGCCCCAACTTCCAACGATCCAATCAATTGTCGAAGGACGAAATCAAGTCCCGCCCTCTCATTTCAGATGCCGTTTCACTCGGATATACGTCACAGTAGAGAAGAAAAGACAAGCGCATCTTCCGTTTCATGCCGACTTTAAACAGTTACAGGATGCACGTAACTAAGCAACAGAGCTTACAAGAGTACATCCTTTTAGGGCGTAGTATAAATAGGCGAATTGGGATGCAGCATAAGAGTTGTATTTTTTTAACAAAGATTAATAACTTCTGTAGCAAATGTATCTATTGCGCATTGTTAATGTTGATGTTAATCTTAAATGCCTCTCTCTAACACACAAACCTTGTTTTGCCGCAGGAACATTAACCCTCTTTCACACCTACAGTCTCCCAACTCTAAATTTTGTAAACTCAAGTTTCACTTTCTGAGAAACTGTCAGCAAACACAATTTGAGTGTTAACCCTCAGACTGTCGACCTCTCTGTTTTCTTTCACACCTTCTGACCTGTGAAACGGCCAAAAAATAAATACATACAGTACATACATGCATGCATAAAAATCTGGTGCTTTTCATGGTTAGTATCCAGGGATTGAAATTAACTTTTTCACTCACCAGCCAATTTGGCTACTAATTTTTTAAGTTACCGGCCATTCATAACTTCTTCTAGCCAAAAAAAAAAAAAGGAAAGGAAAAGAAAAGAAAAGAAAAGGGAAATAAACCAACAGCTTGAGGCTCTCTACACTGGACGTGACAAAGCGACTGTTGCAAATCATTTTGTGTCAGTACTAGGGGTGTGCGATATTGACAAAAAAAAAATAAAAGAAATATATCTCAATATTTTCTGGGATTGTATCGATAAAGGTAATTAGACAATATTTTGCTGAGTGTGTTATTGTGCTGATATCTTACGGACTACTGTGGACAGCTGACTCCTAATGTTTTTGATATTCTTGAGTCAAATTCTTACATTTAATCAGTCAATTATAATAATAATACATTTAGGCAGTTACTAAACAAATGAAATCAGTATCAAGAAAATTCATCTTTACAGAAGATGCATCTGAAGTGGCATTTAGATGTATTTACACGTGTTAATGCAGCTTAGAGGGACATGGAATGCTTTAACCTGCCGTTACAAATGCATAAATAATGTTTTGATATTTGAAACATGAAATGTTGAATATTGATATTTTAAATTATTTAAAAAATGAAAAGATACTTTAAAATGTTAAATTAAAACCGCCAGTAGGTGTCAGCAAGTCACTGAGTCGTTGCGATTGAACCGAATCATTTAAACGATTGACAACAAAACACCATCGTGTTGCTCAGAGACACAAAACAGCGCTGTGGCTGTCTTTGGAATGGTTTTTTTTTTGTTGTTGGCGAAATAGCACAAAAACAGCCAATATGGTGTCTAAAACGCAAGTCTCGTGATATTAACTTATTAAGTATAACTCGTTTGAAGTTATAGTGCTGCGTATAACATTATCTAGAGAAACACGTGTTCGTGATAAATCCCCTGTGATGTTTGTACTGGCTACTGTATACAGGCCACCAGGGCAGACTTTATTAAAGAATTTGCTAGTTAGTACTGGCTGCAGATAAAGTCTTAATTGTTGGCGATTTTAATATCCATGTCGATAATGAAAAAGATGCATTAGGATCAGCATTGATAGACATTCTGAACTCTATTGGGGTTAGACAACACGTTTCAGGACCTACTCATTGTCGAAATCATACTCTAGATTTAATACTGTCACATGGAATTGATGTTAGTGGTGTTGAAATTCTGCAGCAAAGCGATGATATCTCAGATCATTATCTAGTCTTGTGTGAACTCCATATAGCTAAAACTGTAAATTCTACTCCTTGTTACAAGTATGGTAGAACCATCACCTCTACCACAAAAGACTGCTTTGTAAGTAATCTTCCTGATTTATCTCAATTCCTCAGAATATCCAACAGCGCAGAAAAACTTGATGATGTAACAAACTATGGACTCTCTCTTTTCTAGCACTTTAGAGACAGTTGCTCCTTTATTAAAGAGAGCAGCCCGGAAAATGGAGCGCAGCTGGAGGAAAACAAAACTAGAGGTATTTCGTATAGCCTGGCGGGAAAGTACCCTATCCTACAGAAAAGCATTAAAAACTGCTAGATCTGATTACTTTTCATCTCTTCTAGAAGAAAACAAACATAACCCCCGGTATTTATTCAATAGAGTCACTAAATTAACGAAAAATAAAGCATCAACAGGTGTTGGCATTTCCCAAAAGCACAGCAGTAATGACTTTATGAACTACTTTACTTCCAAGATCGATACTATCAGAGATAAAATTGTAACCATGTAGCCGTCATCTACAATATCGCATCAGATAGTAATATTGCACTATAGATCCCCTGAGGAACAATTCCACTCATTCTCTACTATAGGAGAGGAAGAATTGTATAAAATTGTTAAATCATCTAAACCAACAACATGTATGTTAGACCCTATTCCATCTAAACTACTAAAAGAGCTGCTTCCAGAAGTCATAGATCCTCTTTTGACTATTATTATTGGGTGGTTGTTCTGCACGCTTGATCAACAAATTACAGTTGGTCCAAAATGCAGCAGCTAGAGTCCTTACTAGAACCAGGAAGTACGACCATATTAGCCCGGTTCTGTCAACACTGCATTGGCTCCCTATCAAACATCGTGTAGATTTTAAAATCTTGTTAATTACTTATAAAGCCCTGAATAGTTTAGCTCCTCAGTACTTGAGCGAGCTCTTATTGCATTATAGTCCTCCACGTCTGCTGCGTTCTCAAAACTCTGGCCGTTTGATAATACCTAGAATATCAAAATCGACTGCGGGCGGGAGATCGTTTTCCTATTTAGCACCCAAACTCTGGAACAATCTACCTAATACTGTTCGGGAGGCAGACACACTCTGTCAATTTAAATCTAGATTAAAGACACATTTCTTTACCCTGGCTTACACATAACACACTAATACACTTCCATTATTCAAATCCGTTAAAGGATTGTTAGGCTGCATATATTAGATCATCCGGAACCGGGAACACTCCCCATAACACATGATGTACTCGTTACATCGTAAGAAGAATGGCATCTACGCTAATATTTGTCTGTTTCTATTCCAAATCAGATGGTGGATCAGCACCCAGAGACGACCTCTACAGCCCTGAACGTCAGCGGAGACCAGGACACCGAGATGAGCGCCAGAGACAGATCCCTAGTGAGGACCCCGCCACTTAGACAGCCATCAGGAAAGACCACTGGAACCAGCTGAGCCCTTACAATCTGACTTTGCTGCAGTTGGAATTGAACTGCTGGTTTCCAGCGATATCGTCGACCTGATTGCAAAGACACTATTTAATCAGGATCAGGCTTTGCCCTGGGTTTACGAAAAATTCAGGAAACTGGAACAGCTGTCAAAAAGCCTTAACTTAGACCACTTAACTTAATGATTGCTATCAGGATGTGAAAAGACTTTCAACCAGAATAACAAAAAAATGTTTCTGAAGACAATCACATATTGCATCTTTAAAAGCAATAAGAACAATGGCTTTGCTAAAGGACTTGGCACTTCCTTTGGACTGAAAGACTGATGACCCTGGACTATTGTTGAATTGTTATGATTTGACAATGATGGCAATTGTTATTGTTTTTTTCAAGCATTCAATAGAAAAAAAAACCGTGAAAAGCTGAAGCTGATGCATCACTTTATAGCACTGACACCAGTCATGAGGGAGTACGTTACCCTTAAACTCTGAAAAGATATTAGGATATTACGCCAACATTACTCTTAGGACATCGCAAACTAATTTGTTTCGTGAATATATGGCTTAACCTGATGGAGGATGCGCTCAAACATTCAGGCAGTCTCTCTCTCTCTCTTGCGCGCTGTTTAGACATGTTTTGTGCTGTTGATCGTGGTCGTCATCCCTAATAAATAAAACATTTTTATTGTTTGCCCCAACTTCCAACGATCCAATCAATTGTCGAAGGACGAAATCAAGTCCCGCCCTCTCATTTCAGATGCCGTTTCACTCGGATATACGTCACAGTAGAGAAGAAAAGACAAGCGCATCTTCCGTTTCATGCCGACTTTAAACAGTTACAGGATGCACGTAACTAAGCAACAGAGCTTACAAGAGTACATCCTTTTAGGGCGTAGTATAAATAGGCGAATTGGGATGCAGCATAAGAGTTGTATTTTTTTAACAAAGATTAATAACTTCTGTAGCAAATGTATCTATTGCGCATTGTTAATGTTGATGTTAATCTTAAATGCCTCTCTCTAACACACAAACCTTGTTTTGCCGCAGGAACATTAACCCTCTTTCACACCTACAGTCTCCCAACTCTAAATTTTGTAAACTCAAGTTTCACTTTCTGAGAAACTGTCAGCAAACACAATTTGAGTGTTAACCCTCAGACTGTCGACCTCTCTGTTTTCTTTCACACCTTCTGACCTGTGAAACGGCCAAAAAATAAATACATACAGTACATACATGCATGCATAAAAATCTGGTGCTTTTCATGGTTAGTATCCAGGGATTGAAATTAACTTTTTCACTCACCAGCCAATTTGGCTACTAATTTTTTAAGTTACCGGCCATTCATAACTTCTTCTAGCCAAAAAAAAAAAAAGGAAAGGAAAAGAAAAGAAAAGGGAAATAAACCAACAGCTTGAGGCTCTCTACACTGGACGTGACAAAGCGACTGTTGCAAATCATTTTGTGTCAGTACTAGGGGTGTGCGATATTGACAAAAAAAAAATAAAAGAAATATATCTCAATATTTTCTGGGATTGTATCGATAAAGGTAATTAGACAATATTTTGCTGAGTGTGTTATTGTGCTGATATCTTACGGACTACTGTGGACAGCTGACTCCTAATGTTTTTGATATTCTTGAGTCAAATTCTTACATTTAATCAGTCAATTATAATAATAATACATTTAGGCAGTTACTAAACAAATGAAATCAGTATCAAGAAAATTCATCTTTACAGAAGATGCATCTGAAGTGGCATTTAGATGTATTTACACGTGTTAATGCAGCTTAGAGGGACATGGAATGCTTTAACCTGCCGTTACAAATGCATAAATAATGTTTTGATATTTGAAACATGAAATGTTGAATATTGATATTTGAAATTATTTAAAAAATGAAAAGATACTTTAAAATGTTAAATTAAAACCGCCAGTAGGTGTCAGCAAGTCACTGAGTCGTTGCGATTGAACCGAATCATTTAAACGATTGACAACAAAACACCATCGTGTTGCTCAGAGACACAAAACAGCGCTGTGGCTGTGTTTGGAATGGTTTTTTTGTTGTTGGCGAAATAGCACAAAAACAGCCAATATGGTGTCTAAAACGCAAGTCTCGTGATATTAACTTATTAAGTATAACTCGTTTGAAGTTATAGTGCTGCGTATAACATTATCTAGAGAAACACGTGTTCGTGATAAATCCCCTGTGATGTTTGTACTGGCTACTGTATACAGGCCACCAGGGCAGACTTTATTAAAGAATTTGCTGATTTTCTATCTGAGTTAGTACTGGCTGCAGATAAAAATTAATTGTTGGCGATTTTAATATCCATGTCGATAATGAAAAAGATGCATTAGGATCAGCATTGATAGACATTCTGAACTCTATTGGGGTTAGACGACACGTTTCCGGACCTACTCATTGTCGAAATCATACTCTAGATTTAATACTGTCACATGGAATTGATGTTAGTGGTGTTGAAATTCTGCAGCAAAGTGATGATATCTCAGATCATTATCTAGTCTTGTGTTAACTCCATATAGCTAAAACTGTAAATTCTACTCCTTGTTACAAGTATGGTAGAACCATCACCTCTACCACAAAAGACTGCTTTGTAAGTAATCTTCCTGATTTATCTCAATTCCTCAGAATATCCAACAGCGCAGAAAAACTTGATGATGTAACAAACTATGGACTCTCTCTTTTCTAGTACTTTAGAGACAGTTGCTCCTTTATTAAAGAGAGCAGCCCGGAAAATGGAGCGCAGCTGGAGGAAAACAAAACTAGAGGTATTTCGTATAGCCTGGCGGGAAAGTACCCTATCCTACAGAAAAGCATTAAAAACTGCTAGATCTGATTACTTTTCGTCTCTTCTAGAAGAAAACAAACATAGCCCCCGGTATTTATTCAATAGAGTCACTAAATTAACGAAAAATAAAGCATCAACAGGTGTTGGCATTTCCCAAAAGCACAGCAGTAATGACTTTATGAACTACTTTACTTCCAGGATCGATACTATCAAAAATAAAATTGTAACCATGTAGCCGTCATCTACAATATCGCATCAGATAGTAATATTGCACTATAGATCCCCTGAGGAACAATTCCACTCATTCTCTACTATAGGAGAGGAAGAATTGTATAAAATTGTTAAATCATCTAAACCAACAACATGTGTGTTCGACCCTATTCCATCTAAACTACTAAAAGAGCTGCTCCCAGAAGTCATAGATCCTCTTTTGACTATTATTATTGGGTGGTTGTTCTGCACGCTTGATCAACAAATTACAGTTGGTCCAAAATGCAGCAGCTAGAGTCCTTACTAGAACCAGGAAGTACGACCATATTAGCCCGGTTCTGTCAACACTGCATTTGATGCTCCCCATCAAACATCGTGTAGATTTTAAAATCTTGTTAATTACTTATAAAGCCCTGAATGGCTTAGCTCCTCAGTACCTGAGCGAGCTCTTATCACATTATAGTCCTCCACGTCTGCTGCGTTCTCAAAACTCTGGCCGTTTGATAATACCTAGAATATCAAAATCGACTGCGGGCGGCAGATCCTTTTCATATTTAGCACCCAGACTCTGGAACAATCTATCTAATACTGTTCGGGAGGCAGACACACTCTGTCAGTTTAAATCTAGATTAAAGACACATTTCTTTACCCTGGCTTACACATAACACACTAATACACTTCTATTATTCAAATCCGTTAAAGGATTGTTAGGCTGCATATATTAGATCATCCGGAACCGGGAACACTCCCCATAACACATTATGTACTCGTTACATCGTAAGAAGAATGGCATCTACGCTAATATTAGTCTGTTTCTATTCCAAATCAGATGGTGGATCAGCACCCAGAGACGACCTCTACAGCCCTGAACGTCAGCGGAGACCAGGACACCGAGATGAGCGCCAGAGACAGATCCCTAGTGAGGACCCCGCCACTTAGACAGCCATCAGGAAAGACCACTGGAACCAGCTGAGCCCTTACAATCTGACTTTGCTGCAGTTGGAATTGAACTGCTGGTTTCCAGCGATATCGTCGACCTGATTGCAAAGACACTATTTAATCAGGATCAGGCTTTGCCCTGGGTTTTCGAAAAATTCAGGAAACTGGAACAGCTGTCAAAAAGCCTTAACTTAGACCACTTAACTTAATGATTGCTATCAGGATGTGAAAAGACTTTCAACCAGAATAACAAAAAAATGTTTCTGAAGACAATCACATATTGCATCTTTAAAAGCAATAAGAACAATGGCTTTGCTAAAGGACTTGGCACTTCCTTTGGACTGAAAGACTGATGACCCTGGACTATTGTTGAATTGTTAGGATTTGACAATGATGGCAATTGTTATTGTTTTTTTCAAGCATTCAATAGAAAAAAAAACCGTGAAAAGCTGAAGCTGATGCATCACTTTATAGCACTGACACCAGTCATGAGGGAGTACGTTACCCTTAAACTCTGAAAAGATATTAGGATATTACGCCAACATTACTCTTAGGACATCGCAAACTAATTTGTTTCGTGAATATATGGCTTAACCTGATGGAGGATGCGCTCAAACATTCAGGCAGTCTCTCTCTCTCTCTTGCGCGCTGTTTAGACATGTTTTGTGCCGTTGATCGTGGTCGTCATCCCTAATAAATAAAACATTTATTCATGCTTGGGTGTCAACGGTGAATACAGTGGCGAGAAATCCCCCACCACTATCTGCAAACTGGCATTTCAGATCTGCCTCCATTTTGTTAGTAACGCCCCAACTTCCAACGATCCAATCAATTGTCGAAGGACGAAATCAAGTCCCGCCCTCTCATTTCAGATGCCGTTTCACTCGGATATACGTCACAGTAGAGAAGAAAAGACAAGCGCATCTTCCGTTTCATGCCGACTTTAAACAGTTACAGGATGCACGTAACTAAGCAACAGAGCTTACAAGAGTACATCCTTTTAGGGCGTAGTATAAATAGGCGAATTGGGATGCAGCATAAGAGTTGTATTTTTTTAACAAAGATTAATAACTTCTGTAGCAAATGTAGCTATTGCGCATTGTTAATGTTAATGCATTAACTAAGATTAACTAATGAAATCTTATTGTAAAGTGATACCTATTGGTCTTTAATTCTTTTGCACTTTAATCTGGGGTGGTGATGGCGCAGTGGATAAGACACATGCCTTTGGTGTGAGAGACCCGGGTTCGAATCCACTGTGAGACACCAATGTGTCCCTGAGCAAGACACTTAACCCCTAGTTGCTCCAGAGGCGTGCGACCTCTGACATATATAGCAATTGTAAGTCGCTTTGGATAAAAGCGTCAGCTAAATGAATAAATGTAAATGTAATCTGTATATTTTTTTCTACTTTATACATTGTGTATTAATTGTAATTAAATGTTCAGTTATTTTTGTTATAGGAAAAAAGTTATTAAGCTTGTTATACTGTATTATGACAACACCTTTTGCAACTAAATTTCAATATTGTGATAATACTGTATACCGTGATAATTAAGGCATCACACCGTGTCTACACCGGACGCGAGCGGCGCGCCAAAATACAGTCGAACCTATTATGCTGTCTACACTGGATGTGGTGCGACAAATCCCCAACAGAAAATGTCCAGTGTAGACAGACTTTAGCTGTCGCGTCCGGTGTTAGCAATTAATGGCAACATGAAAATTTGATACCGGCATATCCCTTGTCTAGAACTACAGAAAGCATCATGTTCACATACCACACTTACTCCTGATTTCTCTCAACATGGCAACACGTGAGCTGTCAGTCAAGACATGAGAAACAAAGTAACTGGCATTACTTATTAGAAAAAGTAACTCAGATATTTCCTTCTAAATAAAAAAGTACCGCGTTACCCCTGACACTGGTTGGTATGATGTACTTTTTATGAAATACTGTGTTAGTTTTACGTTAGATGTAATGGGACACGCACTTTCCAAAATGTTTAACTTTTGTCTCATCAGTCCACAGAATATTTGCCCAAAACTCTTGGGGATAATCAAGATGTTTGTTGGCAACTGTGAGATGAGCCTTTGTGTTCTTTTTGTTCAGCAGTGGCGTTCGCCTTGAAACTATTGCCTTTTGTTATTTCTAAAATATCTAACTTTTTGATTGAAACTAAGCTTATACAGTACTTTACGATCACCTGATTTTGAAACTCATTCGTCTCATTATTCCAACATACTTTAGCCATTACGCTATTTAAATTTATCATGCTTTTTTATATATTGCACTTTAGTCTTTGGTATTGCAATTAAACTTGTGTATGGAAAATAAAAACCACTCTTTACTAAAGATTTAAGATCATTTTGGTGGGGTTAGAGATGGATTATACTTGTGTAGGTGGATCAGTCGAAAAATATGGGAACTCTGGATGTAGACAGTGAGATGATTCTGATGCAGCAACATTTTCAAAGCTTTATTAGAAAGAAAAACAAACGTTTACAGACAGTCCATTTATAACAGCAAACAGAAAAAAAGACCTCTAATCAAACATCAGAAATGGTACTTCAAATATTTTTAGCCCAGTGGATGCTTTCAGAGACATTTGTACAGCTGTTCTTAAACAGCTGCACATTTTTCACCCCGTTTTGACTCAGAAATGTCTGTAATTCCTGCAAGCTCTTTTTACTGATCGCTTCATCGTCCCTTTCCATTTTGTTTAGGGCCCAGTAAGCTTGAGAGACCCACAGTCTTTTTATACTGTTATAGCAGCAGAATGCCATCCACATGCAAGAGGGAATGTTCACTCTGTTGTTTAGTTTATTTTTACCAGGTATAGCTCCGGTCAGCATATGGGCTAAAACTTTACCGTTATTGTCAATGCAATGTGTATTCATGCTATCCTGACTCTCAATTTCCATGCGATTCCAACCGCCGGCATTAAAGGCTCTATATTGTGGCACAATGTTGGTGAGTGTGAATGTAGATTCAGCGGCGAATACATTCGCTGCGTGACAGCTGGGAAACAAGTGACCGCGATTCATTCCAAATTCGTTTTCAAAGTAGTCTTCATTGATGGCCTGATTTTTGTATGGAACAGTCATGTCATCAAAATGAGGATCGAGCTGCAGATATTTACAAGAAAGAGAAAGAGTTATTAAACACTAAGAGATCAACCTTACTCAATTCTAAAATAACTGACTCCTGTCATTTACTCCTAAAGTCATTACAAACCTGTTTGCAGTTCATTAAAATGAGAATCTTGCTATTCAAGGCTTCTGATGTTATCACAAAGTTGTTGTTTTTTCAGTTATTCACTGAAATTCAGCGGTTAAGCAGGCATATATTAATTGATTAAATGTTGCAAAAAACCTACATCTTTCTAAATTTGTGTATATGGGTTTGGAATAATATGAAGTTGAATAAATAATGATGTTTCATTTTTGGGTGAGATTAAACACTACCTTTAAAAGTTGTTAGACTAGAAGTAAAAGCAGCACTAAATGAACTTTGACATAAAACTTATACAGAACGTATACATTAGACGAAAGAGGTGAAGAGTGATCAATAAAGCAGCAGGAATCATAAAACAAGCTAAATCATCACCTGCGGCTCGATCTTCCATGGAATGACTGGTCTGTCAAAATTTCCTCTTCCAGTGAATTTGTAAGCTGAGAACACAGGAATCCTGCTTTCTGTGTCGTAGAGAGTTGCAAACATATATCCTTGATTATTATTTTGGGAACTATATTTTTGACAGATTTTTTTGTAACGAGCATGATCAGAGTTTGGATTCAGGATGCCAGGAATCACCGGAGGCTGTCCTCGCAAGAAAAACTCACTACATTTATCGAATGTTTCTAGAACTTCAGACATGCCGAATGGACAGCCCAGCGCCAGCAGCACAGCGAGGATGCTCGCCATAAACAGCCGCATGTTCACTCAGAACTAAACAAAATTGCCGTAGGAACGTAAACGCAAAAGTTTCCCAAAAAGTCTTGTGGATGAAATGGCCTCTCCTCCATCCACTTAAATAGGCTAGCAGCTGAGAGGAAGTTTAACATCGTTGTACACACATCCAATCTTGTGAACCCACAAACCTAAAAAACTAGAGCTTGAGTGTTAGTTGATGTTCAATGTGATGAAGCCTGCAGCACATTTATACCACATATGTTTTACAGCTCTTTCTCACTATTTCCATATGTTGTGCAGTTTTTGTGAAGATAATCTTATACTGTTTAGTAAAAAGCTTTCGCCTATTTATTATACCTACACTAAAGAGAATCTGTGAGAATCCTGGTCCGTTATGCCCACCAGACCATGCAAATAAATTTTAAGTCCCATTTGGGGTTAAAAGGGTGTTAGGCGGGTTTAGATGGTAAATGTTTGAAGGCCTTTAATACTGTGTTGTATTTTAGTTTATATATATGTATTCAGATGATCTTGTGATATTAAGTCCTATCGTAGTGCTGGTCTTCAGCACCCTCACACTATTATGTTCTGTGTTTAAACTTAAAACTTATATTTACATATAATGCAAGTAAGAGTGTTGTTATGATCTGCAGAACTAAAGAGGATAAATGCTTAAAGGGAGAGTTCACCGTAAGACCTTTGTTCATTTTCAGAACCCAAATGAAGATATTTTTGAAGAAATCCAAGAGCTTTTTGACCCTCCATAAAACAACAATCCATCTGAAATTTAAAATGCAACATTAAAATAGTCTGGGAACATTTCAGTTGCGTTGCTTGTCTATGGAGGGTCAGACAGCTCTCAGATTTCATCAAAAATATCTTCATTTGTGTTCTGAAGATGAACGAAGGTCTTATGGGTTTGGAACGACATGAGGGTTAGTAATTAATGACAGAATTTTCATTTTTGGGTGAACTATGATCTTAATTTGAGAAGAAATATCTCTGCCTTTTCATTGCTGAGCAGGCGACAGATGATGAGGTTATTGAAGCTACATTGTACGTTGGTGTGTGTAGATGGGGTGAAGATGTCTTTGTTCTGAGCATATTGCACACCACTGTATACTGCGCTCTTGTTGTCAAACTATAAGACAGCCAGCTTACAGAGACTTCAGGTAGTTTACAATGATGCAATGAGAATTTTACTTTTTACTTTATAGTGCAAGTGATATATTTGTGCATTTGGTGTCCTTATGTAACATATGCATAAATTCAGCTCCTGCCTGAATGACGCTGAAGATTACATTTATTTAGATGATCTAAACAAATAAAATAATGATGTTTTATCAAATAATTAGACCTAACATAAGAGTCAGTTCTATACACTATCAGTCCAGGTTGTGAACACAGTGCAATCATTGTTTATTGTACACTGTATTTTTTCCGGACCAAGAGTCTGTAACATAGTTTGATATATATATATATATATATATATATATATATATATATATATATATATATATATATATATATATATATATATACGTGTGTGTGTGTAATATAATTTATTTGAATTCACCAATTTTTAATTTTTCATGCATTTCAACATTTATTTGTTTGTGACCTCAAGGTGGCGCCAAACCCCACATTAATGAACGTGATTATATGTAGATGCAGCTGTGTGCATTATGGGAAGGAACTTTTGAGACAAATGTCAGGTTGTGAGAAGCAGGCTCTTCCTCACATCTAAAGGTCAGAGTGATTCAGTGACACTCCTGCTATTTTTACAAGCAGTTTCCTTTTCTTATAACAAGCACAGATGCCCTGGAGGAGAAATGACCATCTGTCTATAATTACTGCATCCTCAAGCACTGCTGACTGCTGAGTTACTCACATACCGAGGAATTTCCCACGCATGCCAGTCTATTTGAGTATATGTTATTAGTAAATTTATCTAAACTTTTTCAAGACTGCATGGATGATCACCAATTATTTTTTTTATGTATATATTTTATTACATAAAATTTAAATATAGATAGATTATTCAATTACAATCTTTTTTTGTTAAAATAATTTATTTTAATAATTGTATTGTTATCTCTTAGACAAGGTAAATGAGCATTACATTTAACTGGTGTCAATGTAAGTTCAGTAAGGTTTAGTTTTCTGGATAAAACGGTGAGATTTTTTTTTTTTTAAGTGGTCAGAAAAATCACTTGTTATTTGCTTTTGTAGCGTGAATATGTCCCTGGAGCACAAAACCTGTCTTAAGTCGCTGGGGTATATTTGTAGCACTAGTCAACAATACATCGTATGGGTCAAAATGATTGATTTTTCTTTTATGCCAAAAATCATTAGGATATCAAGTAAAGATAAATATATCAAAAGTAAATTTTGGATTAGTAATATGCATTGCTAAGAACTTAATTTGGACAACTTTAAAGGCGATTTTCTCTATTTATTTATTTTTGCATCCTCAGATTCCAGATTTTCAAATAACTGCATCTCTGCCAAATATTGTCCTCATATCCTAACAAACCATGCATCAATGGAAAGATTATTTATTCAGCTTTCAGATGATGTATACATCTCAAAAGCAATGACCTTTATGACTGGTTTTGTGGTCCAGGGTCACAAATATGCAAATATAAAAACAGTTATGTTCAAAAATTATAAATATTAGTAGGCCTACATTTCTTTTTTGCATTCTTATATGGACATCGAAGATCACTAATATTGTATCATGATAATAGTAGAATAAAATACAATTTAAACTATTTAATTTAGATTAATTAAATCATATTGAAGTAGGCAGTTTTGTTTTTTATTTGGGCATATTTTGGAAATAATTGATGCGTATGTTAGCGCCCTCTAGCGATCGTGTAGCTGTAACTGCAGAGAGAGTCGCTGTGCTGCAGAGTGGAGACACTAGAACTGAAAGCTCGCGTGGCTTTGTGCTGCTTGTGTTGTCTATTTCAGGAAGAGCAGAGGAAATTCGAGCCCAGCACACACTGACATGTAAGGCAGAGCTTTAACCCCCGACAGCCTGAGCTCTGTCGGGATCTTTCAGGCTTTTAAAGCCCCAGTCCGGTTTGATTTCCGCATGAGTTCTCGCGTCGGAGGAGAAAGAAGAAGAAGATGATGATGCTGCGGATCATAGAGCAGGTCTGTGATCAGTCACACACACCCCTCTCATCTGATACACACACATCACCTGTGCTCTGATCTCACATGCGTTACTTTCATGCATCAGTGCACAAGTACACGTTCTGCAAGGTTATGAGCAAAAGTTCTTCCAGTAGTAATGTTAATAGAACCAATTTATTCAGAGTTAGGATATCTGGTTTTATAATAATTTCCTCAAAACGTTTGCACGTTTTATGTATAGTTCATGGAACGTTTATTTTAGATAGACGTTCATATAACTTTTTTTTATTTAATTTTTTTATGGGTTAACCTGTTTCAGTGCATTAATGTTCCCATAATGTTTGCAAAATGATACAATTCCTACAAAGTTACCCTAACCAAAAAAACTTTTACAAATAGTTCATAAACTGGATGTTTTAAACGTCCAAAAACATTCAGAAATAATGTTTTCGTAACTTCATGGGAATTCTAGCAAAACGTTCTTAGAATATATTTTTGTTAGTTAGGTTGTTGCATTAATTCTGCTAATTTTAAGAGTTAATTTGACAGTTTACTGAGCATTTATGTGCTTCATCATAAGGACACTTAGGTAGGCCTATGTAAATGTGTGTTTATAAATATAGATAGATAGATATAGGTCCATATACACACACACATCAACATTTTAGCTGTTATTTTTATGTAATTTACGTTTTTACTCTATACAAAAAAAGCATTTATATTTTGTAACTGGTTGCCATTGTGTGTGTGTTTTTTTTTTTTTCTAATATATATATTTCATGTTTAAGGGCCCTTTTATTTATATATATATATTAAATATAAATTGCTCTTTTCATGCATTTTAGAAGAAAATAGTCCCTTTTTGGCGTTTTAAAGCCAAGTTAATCAGCAACTTTAGCTGTGATTGACAGATTCTGTGGTGTTATTATTAAATAAGCTCTGCTTTGTAAGATATGAAGATTTATGATTGACAGATAGGAAGTTTAACAGCAGTCTGGATGTTAAAAGGAGCATCATCCCTCATGTGATGCAACTAAACCTGCATTTAGAGAACACCTCTCCACTTTCTCTGTTTGAGGCTGTTAGTTTTGGTGGAGAGGAGAGGATAGAGAGAAAACAATAGCATTAATGTGAAACCATGAGAAGGCTTTATCTTGAATTCAAAACTGAATGACATTTGATTTGTGAGATTCTGGAGCTGTATATGAATAACATGAGGCTGATGCTAGACGTGTGTGGTCTGTGGAGACAGGAAGGGGCTTTCAGATACAGCAGCCGCAGTCTTTGTTTCAATGCTGGTTGAAAAGCGGACAAAGAAAGAATGAGGACTGAAATAGCTGTATGAAAGAATGACACGGGCTTGAACTTAAATGGATTACAATGCTCTGGTTGGTTCGCAGTGCCCAAAACCACTATAAAACCATCAAACCAGATCAGCTAGACCAGCATAAACCAGCACAGCTCAAACAAACTCAGCAGTGTTAGTTTCCAGCAGACAATGAAGACTGTTGATCATGAGTTTACAGCAGAGATGAAGCCTCCTCTCGTGAGGTTGTGTTTCTCTCGTGCTCTAGAGGGAGTCTGACTTCATCAAATCCCTTCAGACTCCTTCCTGCATGTGGATTCACTTTTCAAGTCTTTATAGTTATTAATAATGCTAATTTAACACTGGTTAATATAATACAGGTTACAATCCACTGCAAACTCCTTTCTGATGCAAAGCTAAATTTTCATGACTTGTTTGTTGTTAAATATTGTTTTTCAACACTTGTTTGTAACAATTTCTAGCATTAACTCAAAGTGATGTCGGTTTTTTGTTTTGTCAATTTTTATATACATATATACAATTTTGTTATGCTTAATATATTTGTATCCTATTTGATAATTTTTTTGGCTATATTTAACTAATATAACCAAAACACATTAATTTTGACAAAAAAAAACATTTCATATTTATGGTCATATTTTGATATGTTTTGGTTATATTTAATATATTTTTGGAGTATTTGATATATATATATATTATATGCTATTTAATATATCTGTTGCATATTTGATAAATATTTGGTTATATTTAGTATGTTTTAGTCATATTTTATATGTTTTGGTTCTATTTTATGTTTTTGTCATTTGATATTTTGGTTATTTAATATATGTCTGTCATATTTAATATGTTTTTGGTTAAATATAATATATATATTTTGTCATATTTAATATACATTTACATTTAGTCAATTAGCTTAACACAGTACATGTAGCAAGGTTTAAAAAAAATAATAAATATATATATATATATATATATATATATATATATAATAAATAAAAAGAAAACAGAAAATAGTATAGTTTTGATTATGATTATATTGAATATTTTAGTATTATTTCATATATTTTTGTTTGTGTTTGTCATTTGATATGTTTTTTGTTTATTTAGAATATATATTTCATATTTGAAATGTTTTTGGTTATTTAGGTTATATTTTTGTCATTTGATATGCCAATAATTTTAAGGAGGTCAGTGAAGGTTCACTGTACATCATATTGTCTGATACTAGAGAGATTTTGCTTGAATCGGGTTAAATTCTGCACTGGACCTTATATATGAACGTTATTTTTGATAATATCATCAGCTGTCTGCATCAGACAAAGCGTCTGTAATGAAATGTCTGTGCTTCTGCTGTATCTGGCAGGCAGTTTGTGACGGCATGTTTTCATTGGTCGTGTAATTGAACAGATGAGCGTGTTATTGGCTGCAGCAGTGCAGGGGGCGGAGCTTAGAGGACCTCCTTCTCTTCTAACACTGTTTGATACAAAACACTAAACCCTCAGATACAAGCTCATGCTGTGACACTACTGACAGAGCACACATGGTTCATGTGTTAAAATAGTTATTTTCTGGGTAAATACTATATAGTGAATAAATGCTGCAATTTAAATTAAAACATTGTTGTATATGTACTCCACTGTTCAAAAGTTTTTTTATAAGACGTTGTCTGCTCACTAAGGCTGCAGTACAGCTTCAATACAGTGAAACAGGTCATTTTTACTCCTTTTTCCAGTCAGTAACCGATCCAGAGGTTCACTTTGATATTGAAGCTGCTTTTATGCTGATATCATTTGAAACTTTGAGAAAGTCCTTTTGTTGCCAGGAACATCAGTCTTGTCGTAACATGCTCAGAAGTGCCAGTCAGATATTCTGGATAATGGTGGTGCAAAACTATCTGATAAATCTCATTAGTTCAAATCATTTGTTTCTACTTTGTCTGAAGAAAACAGTCTATGAGAAGTCAATATTATTTGTATAGCGCTTTTAACAATGCAAATTGTGTCAAAGCAGCTTTACATCAAGCTGGGTGGCTTTATATCAGCTTTACAGTATTTAGACGGGAAATAGTTTGTCGAAATAGTGTCATTCTCCTCTGGCCAGACGAAATCAGCAGTTTAAATCTAGTCTAAAGCAGAGTCAGATTGTGCAAAGGACTCATCTGGTTCCTGTGGTCTTGTCCCGATGGCCGTCTTGGAGACAGGGTCTTCACTGGGGATCAGTCTCTGGGGCTCATCTAGGTGTCCTGACTGTAGAGGTCATCTCTAGGTGCTGATCCACCATCTGATCTGGATACAGTCTGGATCTGGGTGGCTACGGTGACCTCGGAATAAGAAAGAAACAGACTAATATTAGCGTAGATGCCATTCTTCTAACAATGTAACAAGTACATCAGGTGTTTTGGGAAGTGTTCCCGGTTGACCTAATTAATGCAGCCTAACAATCCTTTAGCGGATTTGAATTGCATAGTTGCTATGCATTTGCTAGCGTTCGGTCCAGCAGGATTTGTTTCTGAGATGTAGTCCGATATTTTTCTGAGCTATAAATAGTGTATTCTTTGTGTTTTTTGTTGACAATGTGGTTCTCAGAAATCACATCTGATTAATAATTCTGTGATGTGTGGCTGTTGAAGTGCTGATCCGTGTGTGTGTGTGTGTGTGTCTGTTTGTGTGTGTGTGTGTGTGTGTGTGTGTGTGTGTGTGTCGGGCCCTCAGTGGACTGTTGTGGTGAATTGGAGCGAGAGGAGGAGGAGGAGATGATGAAGACGAGCCAATGATGATGAGTCACAGATCAGACGTTATCTAATAGAGACTGGAGACAAACACTCTCACATTTATCAGTGTTTCTAAATCAGGGTGAATCAGAGACTTCAGTGTGAATGTCAGTGAAACATTTTAAACCCCCCTCAAAAAATAAAATTAAATAAAAAAAACAAACAAAAAAGGTATGAAGAGAGTTAAGTCTATTTTAGGACAATTAAGATTTTTTTGGTCAATATGGACAGTTAAGCACATTGCCTCATTCTTTTTCATACGTTTTATTTTTGAACTTTAAAAAATACTGGAATGTAATGCAATGATTAATGATCATTCATTTTATTTTTTATATGAATCACCATGAATTAAATTAAGTACAACAAATACAACCATGATGTATAGTTAATTAAACATATATATTATGACAGCTAAGCACATTTTCCACTCATTCTTATTATAATATATTTGCATGTTTTATTTGAATGTATTAAAATAGTGATTTAATTATATTATAATGATGTTTATTTAATGAAAATCAAAGTCAGCATGAATTAAATTCAGTACAACAAATGCCACTATGATGTAATTAATTTAAAATGAAATGTATATTAAATATCAACTTTTTCCCAATTATAATAACAATAATTTGAGTGAAATGAAAGTGAAAATCTTATATATAGTATATATATATAAAAACAGGCTTAGTTATATATAATTGATATTATATATTTACCTGAATATTTTTGATTTTGAGATGAAATATAACCTGCTATTTTTTTGACAGGTTTTATGACATTCACCCAAATAAATAACAGACTAAAAGTTAGCAGACTAACATCTTCTGCATATTTACAGTAAGTGTAAAAAAAAAAAAAATTACATTTGAGGACTTGCCCAAAGCTTTTCTCAGGTTGAACTCACTTCTAGGAACAATTTTGTCCCCAAAGTAAAAAAGCACACACACACACACACACACACACACACATGTTGGTTTTTGTGGTTTATGGGGACTCTCCATAGGCGTAATGGTTTTTATACTGAACAGACTGTGTGTGCTATTGCCCTACACCAACCCTACACCTAAACTTAGCCCTCACAGGAGACTTTGTGCATTTTTAGATTTTCAAAAAAACACCATTTAGTATGTTTTTTAAGCCTTTTGAATTACGGGGACATAGGCAGTGTCCTCATAAACCACCTTCATATTGTAATACCTCTGTCATACCCATGTCATTATACACATTTGTGTCCTCATAAACCACATAAACATGAACACACACACACACACAGTGACCTTGTTCGTTGTCCTGACAAAGAATAATTTGCTCTGTCCCTGACTGTGTTTGTGCCATCAGCTCTGTCTCTGTGCTCATATTTCACTGGTGTTAAAGGCTCATGCTGTCGGAAGCTTGCTGTCTCATTACAAAACACCCCTCGCTCTCTCTCTCTCTCTCTCTCTCGCTCTCTCTGTCGCTCTCTCTCTCGCTCTCTCTCTCTCTGTCTCTCTCTCTCTCTCTCTCTCTCTCTCTCTCTCTGCAGTAGGGGTGGTGTGTTATTGCGGTGGGGGTTGGATCTGTCTGTGTGTGTGTGTGTGTGTGTGTGTGTAAAGTGCAGGTTTCAGCAGGCTGGAGCTCACACACCATTGTCCTCTCAGATCACACACAGAGAGACACATGTGTGTGTGTGTGTGTGTGAGTGAGTGTGTGTGTGAGTGCGTGTATGAGGACACTGCATCTTCCCACTGCAGTACTGCTGATGCTCCCGCTCGGAGGAATTCCCTTTTCTGGGATTGCATGCGTTTGGAGGGATGTAACGCTCAGACACTAATGGCACCGGAGCTGAACGCCACGGACGGATCTGCCGTACGGAATAACGCAAAGTTTTTTTTGTGAAAGCGGCTCTGGTGTGTGTGCGTGTGTGTGTGTGTGTGTGTGTGTGTGTGTGTGTGTGTGTGTTGGAGAGGCAGGCATGCGGTCGGAGCGCATGAGTCGTGTGTGTATCGTGGTCCTGGAGGAGGTGGAAGATGACGAACCCTCCCCTCTGCAGTCCAAAGCCGCCCCGGACCACATTTCCCAGAATTCCTCTCAAGACGAGAAGGTGAGGTGCTGATTTGACTGCTATGGATGATAATGGTGTGTTTGTGTTTGTTGAGTGTGAACTCGAGCAGCGGTGAACTTCAGAAGAAGTCAAACGTTTGCTTTAATAGCTGCGTGTCGTGATCCGTCCCCGTTATTATCAGCAGACAGACACGTTCATCCGTCTCTGTCACATCTGATTGGGGTTCCAGGTGAGGTCCAAAAATTCCCGGATCATGTGACTAGGAGCGAGTTGTGGACCTTTGACCTGGACGGAAACGCAGCTGTCAGCAATAGGACACGCTTCCCATGTAGCACACGTTCGTTCATTTAAAATATACTGTCTTTTATAAAAATGTCTCACTTGACATGGCATGAGATGCATTGGAAAGGCCAAAGATGACCATCAACAATTGCAAAATATAATGCGTGAACAAACCCTTAGGCCAGAAACACAGATGCAGACATGAACAAACCTCATGCACTCTTTGCTATTTGTTTGATTCATATAAAAAAATTATGAAGTGAGGCCACATTTAGTATTTAGATAACATTTTTAAACCTTTTGTTGTTTTCTAATATATTTTTTAATTTTTATTATCAAAGATAATTGGTAAAAAACATTTAGCAAATAGTTTTTTGAAGATTTGTTTTATGTATTTTTGTTTTTTTCAAAGATAAATAATAAAAAAAAACTTCTGTAAATATTTTTCTTGTTGAATTTTGTCTTGATTTTTTATTTTCTAAAAAAACTTTTGTTGTTGAATTTATGATCTATTTTAGATTTTTTTCTTTGTTTTTTTTCCAAAGATAAATTAATGTACTTTTAGAGTTGTTTTATCAAAGATAAAATGTTGTAATTTATTTTACTAATAATTTATTTTAGATTTAATTTTGTCAAAGCTAAACGTTTTTGAAAATTGTATTTATTAGTTTATTTATGCACGTATGTATGTCTTGCTACATTTTAGCCTGCTGTACACTTACCTTCATACGCCGGAGCCATTATTCAGGGAGTTAAAACATTCACATATATATATTGTTGTTCTGTCTTAACTGAATTTGACCTACAAAAGAAAAGGAGGAATACATTTGTGTGCTAATGCTCACTAGCAGTGTTGCATTAGGATTTGTTCTCACACATTTCAAACCAAAATGCATCCTGTATAGCTAGAAGTGTTGGTGTTCTTGATCAGTGACCACAGCAGGCGTGTGAATGGAAATCGTACTCAAATGAGCAGGATAATCATCAGTTTAGTGGATGAACCGGACAGGCAGGTTTCAGTTCTGTGGATTTAGCCAGCTGGTTTTGACCGTTTAATAGTCAAAAGCATTCTTTCAAGATCAGTCTTAAGTGGTTCTGACTGGTTTCAGTCAGTTTTCAGGAGCTTCAGGCTAAAGCTTTTGCTGTTATAACAGAGAAAAGCTGCATTCTTTCTTTTACGACGTTCCCTCCTGTCTTTCATTCTCACGTCTGTTTCATGTGTTTGTGAGGTGAATCCACACAAACAGGCTGCAGCAGGTGTGTGTGTGTGTGTGTCAGAGAGAGAGTTTAGGAGTATATTCAGTAATTGTTTAGCCTTTCAGGAAACAAAAAAGGTACAAAAGCTGTCACCCTTTCTAAAGGGACTTAAATGTGCCATTAAGGTACTAATTTGTACACGTTAGGTACAACTCTCTACCTTTAAAATACTGAAATGCACCTTTTAGTGGTAAATAAGGTCCAAAAATGTATCTTTTAAAAGGGTACTGTTCCAGTGACAGCTTTTGTACCTATTTTTCTGAGAGAGCTGCTTCAGTTGTGCTTTCAGTCATTTCCTGTAATGACACCTGAGAGTGGAGGGCGGGGCAGGTGGGTGGAGCCGAGTGGGGCTGGACAGGGCGGGGCTTCAGTTTTGCCTAGGGCTGAAAAACTAAATTAGAATTTTGTACTTAAATATTATCAAAATTATATTCGAATTTAAAAGGCATAATTTTAGTTAGGGGAATGCAACGTTTAGATTGCGGATTTTAATTTTAAATTGACGAATATTCGAAATTGGAATTTTTTTTTTTGACAGCCCTAGTTTCGCCTGTCCTTATTTGGAAAAACTATGCATGCTATTTAATGCTTGTTCTTATTGGGTTTGATGCAGTGTTAGGTATTATTTATATACTGTCATAGGACTGATTCATATTAGGTTTTATTTTTATATTTTTCCATAATTATTTTAGTTTTTGTTTCTTTTAAATATTTGTTTTTATTTTAGTTGTAGTTTTATTACAGCTTTAGTTTTTGTTTATTTCCAGTTAATAATTTATATTCTTCAACTTATTTCAGTTAGTTGCTAAGGCAACGATTATTATTTTTTTTTGAATGTTTGAACTAATTTTTATTTCAGATTAATTTAAATTAGCAATAATGTTTTAATGGTTTTAGGTTCTGTTTTAGTTGCTTGTATGCTGTCATTTCATGCCAAAATAATATTTTCACATACTGCAGTTATGATGCATCTTTTGTACTCCATATTTTGATGTATTGATTATGATTTGACTTGAAGCATATACAATTTTAGATTCTCATTAAATGGCAAATGTTTTTTTAATTATTTATAAAAAAATGTATAAAAACCATATCTACATATCTCAATATATTAATCCATGTCTAGTATATTCCTCTCCTAAACAGTGTCATAGATAGATAGATCAGATTTATCTGTTGCTTTGATTCAGTCCCTATTTTAGCGCAGATGGACAGTTTAACTCTGCGTTCAGGTCCTGCGAGTCTTGTCTCTCCATATTCTGACGAATGTTGTTAGAACTGATTTCATTCACTATTAACTATGTTGATTTCATCCTGCACTTCAGTGAATTTTTCTCTTTGACGTGCTGATGAATGAACGGTTTCTTGTTTTCTTCTCTCTATAATAAACCGCTTGACGTCTGTTTCTCAGAATTTCTTTTCTGCATGGATTAAATACAATGTTTCATTCATTTCAATTCTTTTCATCTTCACACAACATTTAACACAGACGCTGTTTTGTGAGACAAGCTTGTAAAAATTTGAGTTTTGATTGATATCAGATGTGTTGGTTTGTCTTTTAGAGTTAAAGAAGCTCTTTAACCATTTCTCTCTCATTTCTCCCCAGCCCTCTCTGATTAAAGCCATATTTAACGGGGACGCAGATGAAGTTCGCTCTCTCATATTCAAGAAAGAAGATGTCAATGTTCAGGTGAATGTCTATTACTTGCAAAAACACATGAACTATCCCTTGAAGTTCTCTGAAAGTGGTCATTTTTCACTTTTTATTGCATCTGGCAGGGTTTTGAGACCAGTTTATCGATTTCTCATTGATGGATGATCTTGACAACCCTTCTGAAATGCTCGCGGTGGCAGTTCTTGTACATTATTTCTCCTAGTTTCGTAATGGATCTTCATCCGAGAGGTTAATAGGCTCTCATGAGCCTGCATTTGGACTGAAGAGGGTTTATTTTACTGCTCACTGTTTACTGTGGAGTCTGTTTTCATCGCCGATGCCTGGAGAGACGCCCATTCCGCTGCCAGCCAATCACTGATGGCCTGTCGGGTCATGTGACTCGCTTGGCCTCCTGTTTTCCATTTTCATTCCAGACCAGATGGAAAACAGAAGCCTGCAGGGTGGCATGACACTGAAGAATGAATGATCGCCACTCTTTAGTAATTGCCTTTATTGATGTAAGTTTCAGACATCCCTGTTGCTTTCCTCAAGCATCTGGAGGAACGGTTAAAGCTGCAGTATAAGTGATTGCAGAAGATCCCGAGGACCTGAAATAGAGAAGTGCGTGTGTCTCGTGTTTCTGCATGCCGTCTCTAGAGATCTGCGGCCGCATTGATCTCACACACACAGTTACACGCGTGCGCATACAAATACATCACTGTGTGCCATGCACGAGAATCCAGTGTGTATCATATAACACACACCCTGCTGAAACCGCACATGCATTAAACGCTTCCAAATGGAGTAAAACTCATGCAAATCAGAGGTGAATCACAAACATATGTTGCATAAACAACAGACGAGTATAAAACCACCAGCTCACTCTGTTTTGAGCAGAAATGAGACTGGATGCAGTAGTTCTAGAGTATTTGATTGGTTGATGCATTTCTCTTGTGCCAATCAGCAATGGATTTAAAAGGATGCATTGCTGATCAAAAGTGACCGTAAAGACATTTATAATATTACAAAAGATTTCTATTTCAAACAAAACCTGTTCTTTTGAACTTTCTATTCATCAGAAACTTGAAAAAAATGGTTTCCACAAAATAATGGGCCGCACAAATGTTTTCATCATTTCTGAAATTTCTGAAGGATCATGTGACTCTCAAGACTGGAGGAATGATGCTTTGATCACAGCAATAAATTACATTTTAACATATATCTGCATGGAAAATGATTCTTTTGAATTATAATATCATTTCACAATTTTTACTGTATTTTTAGCCTTGTGGGCAGCGCGCCGACATATGGTGCAGTTGCGCTTCGGGTTGTCCCAAGATTGAATCCCACCTTATGGACCTTTCCCGTTCCCATCCCCTGTCTCTCTCTCCCCCTCACTTCCTGCCATATCTATACTGTCCTGTTATAGCACAAATGCCCCATTAAACCATCTTATCAACCCTAAACTATTGAAAGTGATTGTATTTGCTGAAATATTGAAAATAAGTAGAGTTTTAAACCTAATTTTTATGAACTGTTGTGTTTGTGAATCCTCAGGACAGTGAGAAGAGAACGCCGCTCCACGCTGCTGCTTACCTGGGCGAAGCTGAGATCATAGAGCTGCTCATCCTGTCAGGTATGAAGGGTCATTTCTACCCTAAACGCTCAGAATGAGCTGGGAGAACCCAAACCTCTCGTATAGTGACTGAAATATCAGCCAGATTTATTCATAGACCAATATTATGATAGAATTTGGATTGATGGATTAATCTACACTACCATTCAAATGTTTGAGGTCAGTAAGATTGTAATGTTTTTGAAAGAAGTCTCTTCTGCTCATCAGTAAAAACAGTAAAAACTGTGAAATTATTACAATTTAAAATAACTGTTTTCTATGTAAATATATATTAAAATGCAATTTATGTGATCAAATCTGAATTTTCAGCATCATTACTCCAGTCTTCAAACTTGGTTTGCTGCTCAAGAAATAGAAATCTTTTGTTACATTATACATTTCTTTACTGTCACTTTTGATCGGTTTAATGCATCCTTGCTGAATAAAAGTATTAATATCTTAAAAAAATCTTACTGACACCAAGCTTTTGAACGATAGTGTACAAATATTTATTGTTTTCATCTAAACAAAATACATCAATCATTTAAATACCGCTTAGCAACCAATTAAACTGCAAATGATCATTGAAAAGTCATATGTGTTGAGCATTACATCAGTGACACACTGACAAAACACACACACACATTAAGTGACGTTCTGAATTGGCCGTGTGTAAAGCAGGAGTTGTTGTCATGAATGACAGAGTAAAAGTAACAGGTGCTGCCGTATTTTAAGCAGCAGATGTGATCACAGAGCAGTTTGAGAGTTTATTTTGAACAGGCTTATGGGAAGCGCCACGTATCCTGCTTCAGCTGTGACATTAAAAGTGTAATTCATTCACACACATCCTCTCTCTCTCTCTCTCTCTCTCTCTCTCAGGGGCGAGAGTGAATGCCAAAGATAATAAATGGCTCACTCCTCTTCACCGGGCCGTAGCTTCCTGTAGTGAGGTACAACACGTCCTCCAGCGTCGGAACAACAAATATAAACAAATGAAATGGCTTTGAAGCTCATTAATGTGATTGTGTGTTCAGGAGGCTGTGCAGGTGCTGCTGAAACACTCGGCGGATGTGAACGTGCGGGATAAGAACTGGCAGACACCGCTGCATGTGGCCGCGTCCCATAAAGCCGTGCGCTGTGCCGAGGCGTTAGTCCCATTGCTAAGTAACGTCAACGTGTCGGACCGCGCCGGACGTACGGCTCTACACCACGCTGCCTTCAGCGGACACCTGGAGGTCAGACACTCAGTTTTTCACTCTCTACAGATCAGAGGATGCTCAATATCTGCCCGTGCTGGATGTGACACGTTTGCACAATATTCTGTGTGTCATAGTAGAGTTCATGAGACCTGTTTACACCAGGAATTTCTATTCATCAAAGAATGCTTCTCTCACAGTTTCCACAAAAATATTGGGCAGCACAACTGTTTTCAATACAGATAACAATCAGAAATGTCTCTTGAGCAGCAAATCAGTATATTAGAATGATTTCTGAAGATCATGTGACACTGAAGACTGCAGTAATGATGCTGAAAATACAGCTTTGATCACAGAAATAAATGACATTTTAACACGTTCACATAGATTTTAAATTATATGTACTGTATTTTATATATATGTATACTGTATTTTTGATCAAATAAATTCAGCCTTTGGTGAGCAAAAGGGACCTCTTTTAAAAACTTTTAAATGGTTGTGTATATTTATATCTGAACTCCAAACAAACTGAGAACATTTTAAAAGTCATGTGATCCACAGCTAGTTGGCACATCCTTAAAGGGGTCCTATTATGCTCTTTTACAAAGTCTTGATTTTGTTTTGGGGGTGAACATGCTCTCATGCTTGGTGGTGTGAAAATCACATTATTTTTCACATAATTTACATTAATACAATACCTCTCTCCCCAGCTTGGCACAAACGGCTCGATTAGTTCTGGGTTTGATGAAGGCTCGCCTTCCATAAAACGAAATGTGTCGTGATTGGTTAGCTGTCCCAGTGCGTTGTGATTGGCGAACAGCTTAGATGGTGTTTCAATATTGCCCTGCCCCTTGCCAGAACAGCAAGTTCGTCAATATGGCCATATCAATTCAGACCCCGAGAATATTGAGGATTTATTCATACCATAGTCCCACAGACTTACACTATTTGTGGCTGCATGTATATGCAAATTAATTTTCTGCCAGCGGGAGGTGCTTGTTGGAGCGGGAGAGTAACGCTGTACACAAAAAAGAGCTCTGCTCACAAACGCTGCTTTATCAGACATTATATGCAAGATGAAATGAAAATGACATCCAAAATTTTCTGAAAACAATTGGTTTCCATCAGAAATACAGTGATATAAAAACACCCGCACTGGGTTTCGATTCTGAAACGTGCAGAGCTCAACCAAGCGTTATCCCCACCCGCCAACCATTCGAATTTCCGTAGGTGGGATTTACAATTTGTGATGTCACAAATACAGGAAAACAACTTTGTAGTCCAAACGAGCCGTTTGTTGTAGTTCTTGAAAAGGGATTTCTTAAAAACAAAATAACTCCCTTTGGAGTGGTAACTTTGTAGATCAGTTTATGCCCAAACATACACTCTACACACTGACTAAAATTCAAAAAGTGAAAAAGCATGATACGACCCCTTTAAAGCATTTTTAGGTATAGATCTAATAGGTTAGTTAAAACAACTTTTGCTTGCCAAATCACTTCTGTATGCTCGACTAGTTTGCTCTGTTTTTCATATCTTCTTTCTGATTGGATATCAACAAATCCAACAGATTGAGGTCTGTCTAGAATGCCGCTGGCAGATACATGGCCCAAAAGCTGATACATTATTGATCTGTGAGGTATTTTTCTAGCACACAAGGAAAAACAGGACCAGCTTTCCAAACGAAGTCAAATAGCTAAGATTTTAAAGGGGTCGTATGATGCGATTTCAAGTTTTCCTTTCTTTTTGGAGTGTTACAAGCTGTTTGTGCATAGATAAGATCCCTGAAGTTGCAAAGACTAAGGTCTCAAAATCAAAGAGATATTCTTTATAAGAGTTAAGACTCGACCATGCCCCCTAAAACGGCTCATTCAAACACGCCCCCACATTTCTACGTCACGATGTGGAAATATTTTCATAACACCACCCAAACGTATATGTAATGAAAGAGGCGGAACTATTATTGTTGCTGTAGTATTGTTGTTGCCACCGGTGCCATGTCCTGGAGACACTGTGTTTCGTTGTGAAAGCAAAAGTACTTTGTTTGGGCTTCCAAAACAGGACACAACTAGAAATCAGTGGTTAAGTTGTATTTATAACACTGTTTCAGAACAGTTCAACCCAAATATTAGAGTGTGTGCAGCGCATTTTACGGAGGACTATTTCCTGAACCTGGGAGTAGCCTGCCAGCTGTGCACAAAGGCTGTTTCCATAAAGTGGGGCAATTCCGACTTTGCAAGGACAGCCTGGCGCTTCTGAGCACACCTCGCTTCTCAGAACGATAAGGTTTTTAAAAATTGGCACGTTTCAGAAAGGCGGAGCACAGAGGAGCAACAATAATGTACAGTATGTGGAAAATAATGTGGTTTTTTTTTTACCTTAAACCGCATAAACACATTGCATTACACCAAATACACAAAATAATGTTCTTTTTAGCAACGTCATATAACCCCTTTAAATAATTTTTAGCCATTGCTGTCCTGTTGAAAGTGTGCTGAGGTCCTCTAGACTACATCTGAATAAATAGTATTCATGGTGTAATGTGTGGTTTCTCTATCACTGCAGATGGTTCAGTTGCTGGTGTCCAGAGATGCAAACGTCAACGCTTTTGATAAGAAGGACAGGCGAGCCATTCACTGGGCCGCATACATGGGTGACACATCAACATTAACATCAGGATCAACAGAAAACATGTTTCCATCAGCCTCAGATCAGTGTAGAGCAGATGGATCCCTTAACTCTTTCGCTGTCTCTGTCTGTCGCAGGTCATTTGGAGGTGATGAAGTTTCTGGTGTCTCACAGCGCTGAGGTTTGCTGTAAGGATAAGAAATCCTACAGTCCTCTTCACGCCGCTGCCTCCAGTGGAATGATCAACATCGTCAAATACCTGCTCAATCTGGGCGTTGATGTAAAGTAGCTCCGCCCACATCAGATATAGCTCCGCCCCTTTGTAGCCAAGTGAACTCTTATTGTTTTTAGACAACACATGCTGTTTATTACCTGCTAATTCCCTCATCTTATTCAGTTGCTTAGTTCATTGACTTTAGCATGCATAAGTGTGTTTGCAAACACTTTTTAAGAGTCGTTCAAGAAAAACCTTGACCCCTTGGTCTTCAAAATGTGTCAATTAATGCCTTTTAAATTATATAATTTGATATGCTATGTATAGCTAAATCTACAAAAGTTCAAATTAAAATATCAAAGAACTCATAATGTTATTTCCTATTTTTCTTACATTATAAAATAATTTAAATCACATTTTCTGGTGTAACAGGATGTATGTTTATCATTAATATTTTAGTCATCCAACAGATATTAAATATAATATAATCCAGTGGACTATATTAAATGTATCTGACTGTATTATTGGCATTGAAGAACTGTTTGACATAATAATTAATCTACATTTAATACTTAACCTACAACAAGGTATTTATTTGATCAAAAATGAAGAGTAAAAAGATCAATATTTTTTACAATTTTAAATAAGTGTTTTCTATGTGAATATATTGTAAAATATATTTTATTGCTGTGATCAAAGCTGCATTTTCAGCATTATAACTCCAGTCTTCAGTGTCACTTGATTTTTCTAGCGGCCTTTATTAAATATTATTATTATTATTATTGCCATTTAAAAACTGTATTTACATGGCTTAGATTGTGACCGCCTTGACATTATTAAATATAAAAACCCAGTCAGCTGAATAAAAAAGCACCGTTGACCATGTGATCTGTGTCTCTGTCTTTAGATTAAGGAGCCGAACGCGTATGGAAACTCTGCTCTGCACCTGGCGTGTTTTAACGGGCAGGACGTGGTGGTGAATGAGCTGATCGAAGCAGGTGCTGATGTCAATCAGGTGAATGAGAAGGGCTTCTCCCCACTGCACTTCACCGCTGCATCCCGCCAGGGGGCGCTCTGTCTCGAGCTGCTCATCGCCAACCGAGCCAACCTCAACAGCAAGGTCAGTGAGTCCTGCGAGAAAAACCCTCACCACCTCACAATATGTCAAAGTCTTTAAACTATATAATCAGACATATATAGCCAGTGACACAAATGCCCTTACTGCACACAAACATTCATAAAATTGACACCATTCATGAAATTAAACAAATGGCAGATGAGAGCAGAGCAAAATGAGAAGGTCTGGTTGTTCACATGCTTTAAAGGGGTCATCGGATGCAAAATTCACTTTTCAAGTTGTTTGAACATAAATGTGTACAGATCCATCCTATAATGATAAAAATCCACCCAGTGTTTTTTTTTTAAATCCCTATTTTAAAATCCTCTTTCTCAAATCAGGCTGTTCTGAGGTTCCTGTCAGAATGACGTAGTTCTGTACAGACCTCTCCCACGATAGTTGATTGACAAGTCCGTCTTACCTTAGCCCCGCCTTGAGTGAGCTAAGAGCTGTCCGTGCAGGGGAAGACAAGATATCTCTGATTAAGCGATTGAGGTGTTTTGTTGTTGGATGTAATAATGAATATAGCAGTCATCATTTTCTCCCGCCATCTGAGCTGCTGAAGACACAGAGGATTAACGTTACTTTCATTTTGAAGGGAATGCGCCGATCCCGATCTGCCTAAATGCGTCTGTTCGCGCGACTCATTCATGATCCAGCTTTATCTACAGAAGAAGTGATAACGTTTTCTTTTAAATAAAATAATAAATACGTTTTATTTATATAGCGCCTTTCCAGAGCTAGTAATATACAACATAAGACAAAATAAACAGAAGTTAACTAAGAAAGATAACATTCTGAAAACAAGTGAGTTTTGAGCAGCGATTTGAATTCTGACAGGCTATTGGCAAGACAGAGTGATCTTGGTAGAGAGTTCCATAATTTACGGGCAACAACACTGAATGATCTGCCACCCATAAAAGAGAGGCCATACCGAGAGACGTCGAGAAGGCGAGATTCAGAGGACAGCAATGAACGAGGTGGAGAATAGGGGAGGAGCAGATTACAAAGATAGTAAGGAGCCAGACCATTCAAAGCTTTAAAAGTAAGCAGGAGAATTTTAAACTTGATATGATAGGCCACTGGTAGCTAATGCAGATCAGCTAGAATAGGGGTGATGTGGGCTGAATGCTTAGTGCGAGTGAGAATACGAGCGGCTGAGTTTTGAATGCACTGTAATCTAGCAATAGAGGTAGCTGGCAAGCCAATGAAAAGGGCATAACAGTAATCGAGACGGGATGAAACAAAAGCACGAATGAGAGTTTCTGCATCATTGGTACTAATGAAAAGACGGAGCTGGACAATTCGTCGTAAGTGAAAGAATGCTAATTTAGAAAGGGAGTTAATATGAGACTGAAATGAAAGAGAGGGGTCAAACATAACACCAAGATTTCTAACTATACTAGATGGAGCAATTAAAGTTCCAGTAATATCACAAGTAAAGTCAGCTGGAACTTTGGTGGTTGTACCAATAATGATGATCTCAGTTTTATCCATATTTAGTTTCAGAAAATTAGAGTTAAGCCATGTTTTTATATCCTGCACGCAAACAGAAATTTTGTCGATTTGGGTGGATAGGGAAGGCCTGCGTGATGTGTAGATTTGAATGTCATCGGCATAAAAATGATAGCTAAAGCCATGACACTGTAGTATCTGACCCAATGGTAAAATATAAATAATAAACAACAAAGGTCCAAGAACGGAACCTTGGGGGACACCTTGTTTCAGGGCGGCAGTAGGGGATCTAAAATTCCGGGCAGAAATAAAGGTATGAAGAGAGCCAGGAAAAAGCAGTACCAGATATACCCACAGCTGAAAGTCGAGAGATGAGTAAATCATGAGAGATAGTGTCAAAGGCAGAACTGAGGTCTAGTAACAGAAATAAAGACAGAGAACCAGTGTCGCAAGAGAGTAATAAATCATTAACTTATTTATTTATTATTTATTTATGAATCTTTGCAAATCGCCTTTCCTAATAATATACTAGTTAGCCAGTTTCGCGACTAAAGTAAACCGTTCTGCCCGTCACCCCACGGAAGAGAGGTGAGCAGAGTCATGATCATTTAAAGGGACATGGACTAAAAAACAGCTTGATGAAAACAGAGCTGATTTTGGCAGGTTAAAGAAGGTGGTGTTTACACTACCATTGAGAAATTTTAACCAAAGTATGTTATAGACTTTTCATTAAGATCCTAAAGAATCATATACATTTGTGGAAAATGGGCATCTGATGACTCCTTTAATGCAAAATACAGAAAGCCATCTGATTATATAAATTTCACTGATGTTAGTGTTATACTGTCCAAAAAAACTAATTAAATGTTTCTATTTAGCATTTTTCTAACAATATTATAAAGTGCGTTATTTTTTTTTTTTCATTTTTAAAGAAACTAATGCTTTTATTCAATAAGAACGAATTACATTAGAAATGTCTTTACAGAGACTTTTGATTAATGTTACAAAAGATTCCTATTTCAAATAAATGCTGTTCTCTCTATTCATCTGTGAATCCTGAAAAATAAAATGTATCATGGTTTCCACAAAAATATTGGGCAGCACAACTGTTTTCAACATTGATAATAATCAGAAATGTTTGTTGAGCAGCAAATCAGTATATTAGAATGATTTCTGAAGATCATGTGACACTGAAGACTGGAGTTATGATGCTGAAAATACAGCTTTGATCAGAAATATATTACATTTTACAATATATTTACATAGAAAACAGTAAAAGTATTTTAAATTGTAATTATATTTCACAATATTACTGATTTTACTGTATTTTTGATCAAATAAATGCAGCCTTGGTGAGCAGAAGAGTCCTTTTTCAAAAATGTTGTTCATCTCTTGTCCAGAGTAAAGATGGTAAAACTCCTCTCCACATGGCAGCCATTCACGGGCGATACTCCAGATCACAGGCCATCATTCAGAACGGTGAGTGTGTTATTCTCTCCGTTTCTTGTTCATCTTCCTCCCCTGTTTCTCCTCATCCTCTCTTTCCTCATTTATAGGTGCAGAGATCGACAGCGAGGACGAGAACGGAAACTCTCCGCTTCATATAGCGGCTCGTTACGGTCACGAGCTGCTCATCAACACTCTCATAACCAACAGTGCAGACACGGCAAAGTGAGTGACAGGACATGTGTTTACAGTTACATATAATTCATGAGCTCTCACACTGATCATGTGACCGTGACTCCGCCTCTATAGGCGGGGCATCCACGGAATGTTCCCGCTGCATATGGCGGCTCTGAGCGGATTTTCAGACTGCTGCCGGAAACTGCTCTCCTCAGGTGAATCGCATTCATTGTGAAGATTTATGTTTATAACAGCAGTTAAAATTGATTTCTGTGCATGAAATCCGTGCATATAGTTCCCTCTCTCAGTAAAGTGCCTTGGGCTTTTATCTGGTTTTGATAATGGATATCTGTTGGTTCAGGTTTTGACATTGACACGCCGGATGACTTTGGCAGGACGTGTTTGCATGCAGCAGCTGCAGGAGGGTGAGTCAAATCGCTGCTGCTGCTCTCTGATTGGCTCATCAGCGCCCCCTGTGGCCAGGATGATATGTTGTCCTGATCATGTGACATTCTCTCCTTCTTTTCTCCAGGAATCTGGAGTGTTTAAATCTGTTGCTTAACACGGGTGCGGACTTTAATAGGAAAGACAGATTTGGGAGGTGAGTTAAATTAGATCATCAAACCTTAATTAATTTTAAAATCAAATTATTAATTTTTTTTAAATCAAACATTTCTGTTCAAAAGTTTATGTTTGGTAAGATTTCTCTTCGGCTCACCAAGGCTGCATTTATTTGCTCAGAAATACAGTAAAAACAGTACAATTATTAAAATATTATAGAATTTAAAATAGGTTTTCTATGTTAATATATGTTAAAATCTGAATTTTCAGCATTACTGCAGTCTTCAGTGTCACATGATCTTCAGAAATCATTCTAATATGCTGATTTGCTGCTCAAGAAACATTTATTTTTTTATTGTCAATGTTTTTTTGGGGGGGTTGCAATGTGACCCAACCGTGTTGTTGACAGGCTCCACACTTAGAGACATCTGGTGTCATTAAAGCATTTTTACAGTGTATTTTCCTACAGATTTCCAGCACAGATACTGATAGAGCTGCAGTGATAAAGCAGCATTATAGGAATCCTGCAGCAGGAATATGGTTATGATTTATCTCTGTCTCTGTCTCTCTCAGGACTGCGCTGCATTACGCTGCTGCTAACTGTAACTATCAGTGTGTGTTTGCTCTGGTGGGCTCTGGGGCCAGTGTGAACGAGCGAGACGTCAGGGGCTGCAGTCCTCTGCACTACACCGCTGCCGCAGACTCGGACGGCAAGTGAGTGAACACAGACACACTGCCATTCAGCACACATTCAAGGTCAAGTGGTGTACACTGCATTGTAAGAGACAGTATTTTCAGTAGTGTGTTATAGTTGCACACATACTGTATCAGCAAATGTAGCAGGCCACGCGGGTATTTCAGGCACATATACATTTGTTTATTGTGGACAGATACTGCATACCACTTTATTTCACAAATAGAATGCATTAGTGCTGCTCACTTTTTCTAGAAGTGTTTCTGTCAGGATGATCAAAATGATAGATACTTAGCATACAGTTTGGTTTGGCGGTATGGTTCTGTTCTGGGCAAAAACTCCCTGCCCATCCATGCAGGCTGTCATGAATGAGCAGGGAGAGCAGCAATAATAACCCCCTAGGTTAAACAGAACAGAACAAAGCAGATATCGTTAATGTAATGATATTTAAGTGTAACACATTACTCGAGATAAAGGAGTCTGATTCAACAGGAATGAGCAAGCAAAAGCAGCTGAATAATACTGAATATAGCTTATCTAGGGGTGTAACCCCGGTGTCCTGGCCAAATTCCCTCTACTGGTCCTTGTCAATCATGGCCTCCTAATAATCCCCATACACTTGATTGGCTCTATGACTCTCTCTCCTCTCCACCTGTAGCTGGTGTGTGGTGAGCGCACTGGCGCGTTGTGCTGTGGCTGCCATCGCATCATCCAAGTGGATGCTGCACACTGGTGGTGGTTGAGGAGAGACCCCCTATCTGATTGTAAAGGAGCTTTGGGTGTACAGCAATACACAATAAAGCGCTATATAAATGCCTCATTCATTCATCTAGGAATGCCGTGATAGGTGTTGTATTCCTATAGGTGGATGTGATCAGCTGATGCAAGCTTGACTCACATGACCTGCCAGAACTAATGCGATACGCTTAATTTTCACGATTATTCTATAAATAAGTTGAAATAATGTGATTTGATTGCTTCAGAAAATGCATATATCATTGATTAACACCCTCAGTGTTCACAGAGCCTTTACAGTTTTGAGTTATCTTTAAAATCAATTTCTGTTAAGGACTGTTTATTGCATCTTTGTTAACTAATACTATAAAAAAAACTGTTTCTTTAAGTGAAAAAAGCTGAAATAAAATATGTGACCCTGGACCACAAAATAGTCATAAGTGTCAATTTTTTGAAATTGAGATAAATAAGCTTTCCATTGATGTATGGTTTGTTAGGATAGGACAATATTTGGCCAAGATACAACTATATGAAAATCTGGAGTCTGAGGGTGCAAACAAATCTAAATACTGAGAAAATTGCCTTTAAAGTTGTCCAAATTAAGTTCTTCGCAAAGAATATTACTAATCAAAAATTAAGTTTTAATATATTTATGGTAGGAAATTTACAAAATATCTTCATGGAACATGATCTTTACTTAATATCCTAATGATTTTTGGCATAATAAGAAAAATGGATAATTTTGACCCATTCAACGTATTTTTGGCTTTTGCTACAAATCCCCCTGCAACTTAAAATTGGTTTTGTGGGCCAGGGTCACATGAATATTAGATAAAAATAATAATATAACAATTAGAAATGCTGCCTTAGCAACTAACTGAAATAATTACATGTATGCTGAAGTACTGAAATTATGAAAAATCTACCTGAAATAAACTAAAAAAACAATTTGCTTGCAATGACTCTCTGATTGGTGGAATTTTCTGAACAGCATCATGGGTAGTGTAGTTTTTACCACAAATTCTGCTGTTGAATTCAACAATGAAAAAAAATAAGCTGAAATAATGCAAACTGATGGCTTTAACAAAATCATATACCATTGATTAACAAAGTCTGAGTTCACCGTAGGTTTCTCTTTACAGGTTTATGAGTTATTGATAAAAATCAGTTTTACAGTGGAGCAAATGAATGGGGATTTGAACACGTTTGTATTCTGTATATATTGTGCGTTTGACTCACGTGGTGTCTCTGTCAGGTGTCTGCAGTATCTGTTGAGGAATGATGCGAATCCAGCTCTCAGGGATAAAGACGGATACAGCGCCGTTCACTACGCCTCAGCGTACGGCCACCGAGTGTGTCTGGAGCTGGTCAGTACGTCACCAACACACACACACACACACACAGTAAGCTTAAAACACTCCTCACTGCTGTGTTAGGAGCTCATATCCGTGCTTTGTTTTACAGATCGCCAATGAAACCCCGTTAGATGTGGTGAGTTGAAATCAGTTTGTAAAGTTTCAGTTGACAATCACAATGCAGAATCTGTCCAGTGCTGACCTCTAATGGACTCATAAAGTCACCATGAGATCACAAATCAACTCTGTTTACTGTATTGAGAAATGTTTCTGGTCTTATTATGTTTGATTTATCAGTGCAAGAAGAAGAGAACATTTTCATTATCTTACCTTTTCTGTCAAATTGTATTAACCCTGAATAACAGCCCAACATTTTATGATCCAATCTCATCTTGATAATTTAAATCAAGTCCTGCCCTTATTTCTCTGAATATTGAATGACTTGCATGCAATGCCATTTCATATTCTCAAGTATGAAAAAAAACAAATTCACCTTATTCCTCTTATATATAATTGTATTTTCAGCTGATGGACACATCTGCATCAAGCATCCTCCACGACACAGACGTCCAGCCTCCCATCAGCCCTTTACACCTAGCGGTGAGAGAGAGCTCCAGATCTCTGACTCTGTACAATAATATTGGAATATTATATATAGTGGAATATTTCTAGTTCAGCTGAAGAGTTGTAAATTTGTAAAACAATGAGTCATTCAAAACAGTATTAAACAATAAAACACTGTGTTGTTATTGTTAACTAAAACTGTTAAAAATTGTTTTTAGTAATTAAAACAAAGCTAAAATAAAATAAAGAAAATATTATATTTTTATATTATATCTATTATACTTTATAATTTTTTTTCACATTTTTCATGTAAATCAGTGTTTATATTGTTTTATTTCAGCTTTATTTCAACTTTCAATTTTGAATAGTTTGTTTTAGTTAACACTAACAGCACTGATGCAACGTTTGTCATTATTTAATGCTGTATTGAATGGTTACTAAAACTCAAACCGAAATAATAATAAAAAAAAAGGTATATGGAAGTATTACCAAAAAAATGAACAAAATAATAAAACTTAATTCAAAATATTAATAAAGTCTTTCAAAGCACAGTAACAGTGTATTACAGTGTACTATAGTGTTAGGCATAAAGTTCAAAAAATAAAAAAGGCACCTATGCTCATTAAATAATTAAATGTATAAATAATAATGATAATAAACAAGTCTTCAACCAAATAATATGGTCTATTAGTCCAGTATAGGTTCAACATGCAAGTCAACGATCAGTTATACTGCTTTAAAATGTGGCTCATCCAGTCAGATTTTAGAGTTAGAATATTTTTTTATGCTGATTATAATAATGACAATTGAAAACTGAGGGTGTGTGTGTGTTTCCAGGCGTATCACGGTCACCATCACGCTCTGGAGGTTCTGGTCCAGTCTCTGCTGGATCTGGACGTGAGGACGCCGCAGGGTCACACGGCTCTGAGTCTGGCGGCGTTTAAGGGTCACGTGGAGTGTGTGGATATACTGATCAATCAGGGCGCGTCCATGATGCTGAAGGAGTACACACACAAGAGGAGCGCCGCACACGCCGCAGGTCAATGAGACACACACACTCCGCAGCTCAACCACACAAAACACACACTGAAGGCATCAGACAGACTAGAATTACTAGACAGTTCTTCTCTGCTCATCAAGGCTGCATTTATTTGTTGTTAAATACAGTAAAAACAATATTGTGAAATATTTTTACTATTTAAAATGTGTTTTCTATTTGAATATAATTTAAACTGTAATTTATTCCTTTGATGTGCAGCTGTATTTTCAGCATCATTACTCCAGTCTTCAGTGTCACATGATCTTCAGAAATCATTATAATATGCTGATTTGCTGCTCAAGAAACATTTCTGATTATTATCAATCCCGAAAACAATTTTGCTGCCCAATATTTTTGTGGAAACCAGGATAAGTTTTATTTTTCAGGATTCTCGGATAAATAGAAAGAACAGCGTTTATTTGAAATAGGAATCTTTTGTAAGGTTATAAATGTCTTTACTGCCACTTTTGATGAATTCATTCTTGTTGAATAAAAGCATTAAATTCTTTAAAAAATAAAAAAGTCTTACTAACCCCAAAATTCTGAATAAAAACATTTAACTAGGTGTTTATTTTTGTTGAAACGGTGATGCATTTCACAATAGAATCATTTATTTGAAATAGAAAGTTTTTTTACATTATACATGTCTTTACTATCACCAGTTTAATGCATAAAATAAAAAAACAAAGATATTAATTTATTTCAGAAATTGAAAAAATCTTGCTGACCTCAAACTGCTGTGTATATCCAATTTAACACTTACTTGCATGTCAAAATGCAAAAATATGAACTGCGCTTGATTGCTTTACATGTCAATCATATGGTGTCCTTCTGTCTAAATGGTCAGTTTTTGGTCAAAATACACTGGTTTTATGATGTTTGTCTTGCATAGACAGACTTGATGGTTCGTGAAGATGTTATGTGAGGTCAGATGAGATGATTTGATTGTGTTTTTGTGTCTGTCCGTCTGCAGCCATGAACGGTCACTCTGAGTGTCTGCGTCTGCTCATCCACAACACTGACCAGCAGACGGCCATCAGCATGCGTGATGGGAAGGGACAGTGAGTTACAGGACTTCTCTATCTCAGGTATACGGTCGAAGGATTGTGGTATTGTTGATCTGATCGTGTGTGTGTGTGTGTGGTCAGGACTCCTCTGATGTTGGCAGTTCTGGGTGGACACACAGATTGTGTGTATCTTCTGTTGAGTAAAGGAGGCGGTGTGGAGGCCAGAGATAAATGCGGCAGGACGGCGCTCCACCGTGGGGTCAGTCACACACACAGACACCTGCCTTCATCTGCTGTTTCACTTTATTTATCTTTTTCTAAATGAGACTTTTCTGTACTTTAGTTTTAAAGAAATGGCTTCAATACAAATTAAGTGCCAACAATCAAATAATGCAATGATAATACGTCTTTGAAAATATTAAGCATAAACAAAAATTTTGTAAAGTAATAATATATAAAATGACAACATTATCTTAATTTTAAAATTTAAAATAAATAATTAACAAATAAATTAATATAGTAAATGAAGCCATGTGCTTTGAGAGTTTAACCTGTTCTGAACTTGGAACAGTATGTTTGTTTGTTTATTTATTTTTGCTATTTTATTTGTTGTTCATTTATTTTAAGTTTTATTTTGTATTCATTTATTTAACAAAAACTGAGGGATGAGATAAATTTACTTTCTATTAGTGCTGTCAAATGATTAATCGCATCCAAAATAAACGTTTTTGTTTACATGTGTGTGTACTGTATATTTATTATGTATATATAAATACACACACATACAGTATATATTTTGAAAATATTTACACATGTATATATTTATATTCTTATATTATATTATTTATATATATATATATATTTAATGTATAAACATATTTTTCTTAAATATATACATAATAAATATACACAATTTGCACACATATTATGTAAACAATAACTTTTATTTTGGATGCGATTAATCGTTACTAATTGTTTGACGGCACTATTTCCTATGTTAATCCATTTTATGCCCCACATGCTGCTGACAGACTTGTCCCAAACCTGAAACATTCATTTTTAAGTTGTTCAGTCATTCTAAACCAGTGGTCTCGAACTCAATTCCTGGAGGGCCACAGCTCTGCAGAGTTTAGCTCCAACCAGCTACAAATTACACCTGCTTGGAAGTTTCTAGGGATCCTGAAGACCTTGATTAGTTGGATCAGGTGTGTTTGATTAGGGTTGGAGCTAAGCTGTGCAGAGCTGTGGCCCTCCAGGAATTGAGTTTGAGACCAGTGTTCTAAACTAAGTGCTGCTTTTTGTGTGTGTGTGTGTGTGTGTGTGTGAGACAGGCAGTGATGGGTCACGAGGCGTGTGTGGAGGTGCTGTTGCAGCACGGCTCCAGTCTACTGGTTCAGGACAGCAGGGGGCGCTCTCCTATGCACCTGGCGGCTGCCTGTGGTCATGTGGGGGTTCTGAGGGCCCTTCTGAAGGCCCAGAGGACCGTCCTCGTCCTCAAGGACAACTGTGGTTACACACCCCTGCACTGGGCCTGTTATAACGGTACATGTGAGATGCTACACTTACTGCCATCCAAGCAAAATAATGTGATGTGCAGCTACACCACCCTGGATTATGCAGTATTTGCTCAGTGATATACTTGTTTCTTGCTAATTTTGTGCTGCTGGTTTCATAAATAGTGGCTGTTTTGCTGTAGCACGTCACAATTTCTGACAAAATATGTGCACTTTGTAGCATTTGTACAGTGAAGAAGTCTTGTGCTCTTCCTTAATCAGCAGAAAAACTGCCACAAACACATGATTCCTGTCTGAATCTGCGCCAGATTACTACTATTTGTTCAATTCTCAACCTATTTTCACATGTAAGATGTTATTTTATGTCTAATCCTGATTTCAAGGTTAAGGAATTATGGCCAGTGACAGAAGAACATGCAAACATAAGCCTGATGTTTACTACATCCAAACAGCCACAGAAAATGACAGATTTTGTCAGAAAAAAGCAAAAAAAATTTAATTGCATCATATGAAAGCTGAATAAATAAGCTTTCCATTGATGTATGGTTTGTTAGGATAATATTTGTCTGAGATACAACTATTTGAAAATCTGGAATCTGAGGGTGCAAAAAAATCTAAATATTGAGAAAATCACCTTTAAAGTTGTTCAAATGAAGTTCTTAGCAATGCATATTACTAATCAAAAATGAAGTTTTGATATATTTACGGTAGGAAATTTACAAAATATCTTCATGGAACATGGTCTTTACTTAATATCCTAATGATTTTTGGCATAAAAGAAAAATCAATAATTTTGACCCATACAATGTATTTTTGTCTATTTCTACAAATATACCCCAGCGACTTAAGACTGCTTTGTGCTCCAGGGTCACATATTATAGTTAACTAAAACTGAAACTGATTAAAAAGAAAAAACAAACAAACTGTGACTTGAAGGAAAATAAACATTAACTGAAATAAAATAAATGAAAAATAAAGTAAAAATAAAATGTATATTTATTTATTGATATATTTGCATCATCAAATTAAGGAATAATATACCTTTTTTTGCAAATTAGCAGATTTTTTCAAGATGCCGGGCGATATTAATAAATGAAGCAATATCATGGATCCTTCATGATGTCCTGTATTTTTCTCTTATTTTGCATGTTGATCTGTTGATCTCAGGTCATGACGCGTGTGTTGAGCTGCTGTTAGAGTACGACGTGTTTCACAGGCCGGAGGGAAACTCCTTCAGTCCGCTGCACTGCGCTGTGTAAGAAACACCTGCTCATATCATGTGCATATTCAGCTTCATTTTAAATGTTTGTTTTGAAGCATGACACACTGACAAAAAATGGTGTAGACACAATTTTCACTCAGAAATTGCTTGTAAATTTCACAATTAATTACAAAGAAACAGCAAGTAGCACTGAATTAGAAATTTTGACATTTGGAAGTGGAAAGACCAAAATAGTATTTTCTTGTAAAACATACTCCAGTAATCTTCTCTCTTGTCTCTGTTTCAGTATTAATGATAACGAGTCTGCGGCTGAGATGCTGATAGAAACTTTAGGTCCAGCGATCGTAAACGCCACAGACTCTCAGTCCAGGTGAGAACAGGGTTTCCTCATGGATCAGATGTTTCAGAGCAGAGTTGATGTGTTCTGTGTGTTCTGCAGGACTCCGCTCCACGCCGCCGCGTACACCGATCACGTGGAGTGTCTGCAGCTGCTGCTGGGTCACAACGCTCAGGTCAACGCCATCGACATGCTGGGAAAAACCCCGCTCATGATGGCTGCTGAGAACGGACAAACGAACACCGTCGGTGAGACACGTTAAAACACTAGCAGGGATCAGAACAACACAAGTAACAAATAAAGTACTCTTTAAAGTTCTGGCAAATGCAGTGTAACGCTACAGTGTTACAGAATTAGTTACTTTTATTTGAAGTAAAACTGCAATATAACATGTTACGTTTCTTAACATCGCCAAACAGTATTTCTTAACACTAAGGTTTTCATTTTAATTGTAGTTTTACTAATATTATATGCTTTTGTCATTTGCATTAATTTCCTTTTTAGCTTTTAAATTTTTTTACTTTCATTTTCCGTTTGAATAAATTTCTGTGCATTAATCATTGTTATTAGTTTGTTTTAATTGACTTTATTTTTATTTCCGTTTTAGTAATTTTGTGCTTTTCTCATTTTTATTAGGTTTTTTAAATTCCATTTTTATTTTATTAATTTCATGTCATTTTGTCTTTTTTTATTAGTTTTGTTTTGTATATTTAATTTATTTTGTAGTTTTAGTAATTTATGTGTTTTTGTCATTTTTTTTTATTTTTTTTTTTATTCCTATTTAGCTACATTTTTATGTAAGTTTTAGTTACTTCAGCTTATTTTCAGTTAGTTGCCAAGGCAAAGTTTCTAATTTTGTATCTAATATTTATGATTTGATTTATTTCAGTAATTTTTTATAATTTTCATATTAATAAACAATATCAACACTGGCAATAATACAGACTTCTGGTGTGTTATTGCATGGCGGTGGCTCAAGGTGGCGCTAGAGCTGTGGTGCTGTCCAGGAAGCTGCTGTGATCATGTTAATCTTGATATTAATGTGAGGTGCTGATTGTGTTTGTCAGAGGTGCTGGTGAGCAGTGCTAAAGCTGATTTGACGTTACAGGACGCTCACAGAAACACAGCCCTGCATCTGGCCTGCAGTAAGGTACCAAACACTCTCACACTCACACACTGATTTACATCAAACACAATATCTATTGTATTTATCTATAACTACAGGAACTCGGAGACAAGCACGCAAAGAGAGCTGCTGAAGCATAAAAACAGTTCCTCCTGCTGCTCAGTGGATAAAAGATCCTCAGTTTCAGGGATAAATCTGTAGTCCAAAGCTTTCAGAGCCAAATATAAATATTTTACATATGTAATTACATATACATATTTACAAAAGCAGACATAAGTAGCGCTGATATATTTGTAGCAATAGCCAAAAATACATTGTATGGGTCAAAATGATAAATTTTTCTTTTATGCCAAAATCATTAGGATATTAAGATCATGTTCCATGAAGATATTTAGTAAATTTCCTACCGTAAATATACCTAAACTTCATTTTTGATTAGTAATATGCATCGCTAAGAACTTAATTTGGACAACTTTAAAGGTGATTTTCTCAATATTTAGATTTTTTTTGCATCCTCAGATTCCAGATTTTCAAATAGTTGCATCTCTGCCAAATATTGTTCTATCATAACAAACCATACATCAATGGAAAGATTATTTATTCAGCTTCTGATAATGTATAAATCTCAATGTCACAAAATTGACCCTTATGGCTGGTTTTGTGGTCTGTGGTCACATATTTCATGTATTCGTATAGAATATGAATCTCAGTATCTCTTTTACAGTCTTGTGTGTGCTAGTATTTCCATCAGGTAATGCAGATCTAGTCATTTTCCTAGTTTGTGTGTTGTAGGGACATGAAACCAGTGCCTTGTTAATTCTTGAGAAGGTGACGGACAGAAACCTGATCAACTGCACAAACGTTGCATTGCAGACGTGAGTCCTGTATCCCGTATCTTGCTCATTTGTTGTCCTCCTCTTCATCTCAGTTTTATAGAGAGCTGTTTTTATCTGTGTCTCAGGCCGCTGCACGTCGCTGCTCGTAACGGGCTGACGGTGGTCGTACAGGAGCTGCTGGGGAAAGGAGCCAGCGTCCTCGCCGTGGATGAAAACGGTGAGTGTTTAAAATCACAGCCTGCAGCATAAACCGCTGCTTCAGAGCACAAATATCATATTATAGCTAACCAAAGCTAAACCTAAAACCATGAAAAAAAAGATAAAACTGAAATCAAATATAAAACGCTTATTTCTCAAAATGAGAAACATTTCATTTAACGTTTTACTAAAACAACAACTGATATAAAAAATAAAATTGAAAGTATAATACCATCTCTTTTATACTAAGATAACATCGCAAAATACAAAACTAAAATAAATAACAATGAAGCTTTTAAATTGAAATCTACATTGAAGAAACATCACCCACTACTATTATTATTATTAATAATAATATTTATTTTAAAAGAAATACTTATACTTAGCAAGGATGCAGTAAATTGATTAAAAGAGGCCGTAAAGCTTTGCCACCACAGGAATACATTTAAAAATCTATTAATATATATTTCAAATATATTAAAAGTACTGTTGAAAACTTATTTTGAATTGTAATATTTAACAATATTACTGTATTTTTGATCAAATAAATGCAGTGTTGATGAGCAGGAGAGACTTTTTTCAAAAGCAATTTAATGTTTCTTGATTTTCATTTCTCATGCCTAAACATTTATGAATTTAATAACTTCATTAAATTATTATAAATAAAATTATTTTACTAATGTTTCCAGGTTACACTCTAGCTTTGGTTTGTTAAATCCGTGCACATACTGTTCCTTATTTTTATTTAGCAATATATTTGAGATATTTATTTTCATGTGTCTTTTTACCACATTTAACATTCTACTGTATATTTTACTATTAAAATTCCAAATGTTTAACCAAATATTAGCTTTGACTCGGTTTCTTTAGATATTTGTCAGTCTACAAGTAAGCAATTTTAGTTTTTAATGTTGAAGTCTTTGGTTACGAGTCCGAGTCGAGTCTCAAGTCATTTAATGGCTTGCTAAAAAATCCCATTCAGAATCCTCCTGTATTGAAATCTTCCTATTTATGAAGCTGTTTTATAGGCTATAGACAAAATATATGGTCTATGATCTGCTTTGTAAAAAAAAAAAGGTGTTAAGATGTACATCCAGCCTGTTACTTATGTTTTAATCCATTACCATGTTCAAAACAGTTTTTCTGTAATCATATTCTATAAAGAGAGTCTGATCTACCACGACACATAAGGAAATAGCCTGTGACACAGATAATGCAGAACCTATAACTATATTTGCAGCTTTGTTGTTTTTATTTATTTATTTTACTTCTGTGTTTTAGTGAAAGTAACCTATAATTTTCCTGCTCTCTGTGTTTCTGTTGTTCAAATAACCGCGTCATTTTGAATTGCTTTTAAAATATCCCCGAGTCCTTTTCCTCGAGTCAAGTCTGAAGTCTGTAAAAATGCGACTTGAGTCCGAGTCACTAATTCGAGTGCCCATCTCTGCAATGAAGCATTGAATAAACTGATTTGTAAGTCGCTTTGGATAGTGTCTGCTACATGAATAAATGTAAATGCAATACAAACTGAATGGTTTACAAATTAAACAAAGAACATGATTTAGTTTTGCATGCTTGAACATTGAATTTAATCAAATGTGTTTTCCAGGATACACTCCAGCTTTGGCTTGCGCCCCAAACAAAGACGTGGCCGACTGTTTGGCACTGATCCTCTCCTCTATGATGCCCATCTCTCCCAGCAGCACCGGCACCATGTCCAGCCTCACCTTTACCACCATCAACCACTACTCCAGCTCATCCAAAACAGTGACCTTTGACCCTTTACCCGTGCTGCGCCCCGAGCACGTCTCCTACTGCAAATTCAACAGCCTGGGCCGTGAAGATGGCCTCATCGTCCCCGATGACGAACTCAACGATTCAGACTCAGAAACATACTGACAACCCCTGCCGCCCCTCAGTGTCTTAAACTAACGCCTCATTGGCTGAAAGGTGACTATATGCTAATTAGGATTGTCCCTTTATGACCGTGTGTGGCCGAAGTCTCAGGAGAAAGTGGAAAAACAGGAAAATAATGCCACAGAAATGGCCCACACTACAGTCCAGTATCGAGCTGTTTGAACCCTCAAGCATCTCTATAAAACTCATTATTTAAAGCTAAGCTCATTTTATGAGAAGCTAAAGGCTCATATTGACAACTGTGGGACTGTAATTCCCAGCATTCATGTGAAACACTAGGAGGCGAAACTAAACTAAAGACGTCAGGGACCAAGAGCTGCAGACTTTACTTTTATCCCCGTTTGTGCATGAAGATTGAATTTAGGTTTGCATCACCATGGATTATTTATTATGAAAAAATGAAGCGCAAAAAAAAAGCCTTTCAGGGTTCAAACGGAGTATTTATTCCTCTGCTGTTGTGAGGAATTATAGCATTCTTCCTGCTGTGTGTGTGTGTGTGTGTGTGTGTGAGATCGTGAATTTGAATGGGTGTGTGATCATTTTATAAGAGTTTTAAAAACAATGAAAAGATCAGGTGTGAGACTTGACCTTTTGGTATATTGTTAGTAATTATCAATAATTATAAATAAATAATTTTTGCCATAAGATTTCACAGTCTTTATTTATTACAGAAAATTGGGACATATTTAAAAAAACGTAAAAATATGGATTCAGGGATGGGGCGAGTTTGGTTATTATATGATTTTAATGTTAAAAGAATATATAAGAACATTAATGTTTTCTACAAGAAAACATTTTTATTCATCCAATCCCAGTCTTTTAAATCCATTTACTGATGATTTTTTTTCTGTTTGTATAAAGGTATCTTTTTATCCTATTTAACATTCTGTATTATTATTATTATCTATTTTAAATATTTGTTTTCTCCATTTCCGGTATCTTTCCACCCATCTATCGCTCCATATTATCTGTTTTAATATTTAAATGTTTTGTAAATACTGTAAATGCCTGACAAGATTTACTTTTGTATGTAAATGCCGGTCGATAAATGAGTGTCTCTTTCGCTCTTATAAGCGAGTTTTCATTAAAAACACTGAATCGCTTACAAATTAAACAATGAATGTGAATGAGAGGTTTCAAATCTTATGACTGCTTTAAAGAGTTAATTCTATCCCAAATTTAAAGTTGCAACATTTCCTCACCCTCATGTCATTCTTGTGCCAAAGAGGAAGATTTTAAGCCAATAATACCATATTAATACATTTCTCACATAAAGCAATTTGAAATATAGCACATGAGAGGTTTTTGTTTTTGGAGCTTGACTTTCATTGTATGCATTTTCATTTAGAAGAGCATGAATATTCTTAAAATTATATAGGATTGGAAATTTTTTTATTAAAATGACAGAATTTTCCATTTTCATTTTTGGGTGAACAAATGCATTTCTTTAAGTATGTATGTATTTGTATTGCATTTATTTTTTAGACATTGTCCTTCTCATAGTGTCTCCCATACAGCACTGCAGTCACAAGCCCAGCGCTCATTCCCATTCGGCTCATGTAAAATAGATTCCCTTCCTCCCAAACGGAATGATCCGGAACATCCAGCGTCATCCCGCTTCCCAGAATCCCCGGGAACACGTGTGAAGTCGGGTCTGAAGTCCACCAGCGTCTGAGCATGCTCGGTTTCTCCTCCACAGCTGCTGTGATGCTCACCTGTGCACTTCACCAGAGCGCAAATCTCCAGGTAATATATCCCATGCACCACATGGAGGCCGTCGAAGACACCTAGAGCGTAAAACACGCGTGCGTCTGACCTCCGGAACAGCAGGTGACTGCAGACTGAACCACTACAGATGCTGATGTTCCCTTCAGTGCCCTTCAAAGGCACCAGAGTGAAATTATCATACATCATGATAGAGTTAAAGGTTGTAAATGAAGTTGCACATTCAGTCTTTCTGGCAGTATTTTCCACTATGATTTGCATTAAAAAGACTGGTAGGCCAAACATGCATCTTTTCTGGTAATTTTGAACTTGTATACCCAGAAAATGGCACCAGTTTGTGCCTGTCATCCCCAATAAATGACAGATCCAAAACTGGCACTCTACACACAAGCAATTTCCCAGAATCCCCCTCTGTGTCGTGGTGGATGAGCGAATCCCACAGCATGAAGATGCCGCTGCCGGTTATGCCGTACGTACTCTGCGGATCGGACATGGGCAGCCTATGGAACGCCGGATGGGTCATAATTCGCCATTAACCAGGCGCCTGGTGTCCAGAAAGCGTCTGTTTTTACAGCGTTCTAGTCGAAAAACCGCCATCCATTACGGCGTTTTGTAGTACAGACGCCGTAAATTACGGCGTTCTCACGGCAGAACGTTAATATCGGCGTTTATTGATGCAATCCAAAACGCCGTTAATTTAGTGTGACCAACATTTGGACTTTCATCATGTGATATTTTTACTTTTTCATTGGGTACACGTGTATCTTCGTCTTCTTTATTATATGTGCATAAATTGTACAATTTTATTATCCTTTGTGTATGTTGATGTTTGTCAAATACAGTGAGCATACGCTTATAAGTACTGTTAGCTGAAGAGCAGTGGTCTGGTTCATTGTAACCTATGTTGCTTTAGTGAAGGGAGTTCAAGTCTGAGCTCCGATGTTCTTTTTTCACCTTTTCGTTTGTTGTGTATTACAATGGCTTTTCGATTTTGGAGAAACTGCCCTTTCTGCAAATAACAGGAATAAAGGGAAAGTTATTATTCAACAGCTTACATGAATCAGTTGAAGCAGTGGCGTCGGTTTTTACTGTTGATTAAATTTGATTTGCCATATGCTATAGACTTGCTTGCAGTATGCCTTGAGTACAATAGAAGTACATTTCTGTGGAATAAAAAATGTCAAAATGCTGGCCTTTTTCTACGGTTACGCACTGCTGCAATATTATTATTTCCACTCAATAATGCTGTCATTAAAACAACATCATTTTCTCTTTAAACGACATCTGTTCTCGTTAAAACGATATATTTCCTCGTAATAACAACATATGTCATAAAATCGATTAATATATTTATCATGTCTGTGAGAATGCCGTAATTTACGGCGTCTGTACTACAAAACGCCGTAATGGATGGCGGTACCTGCTTCGACTAGAACAGTAAAAACAGGCGCTTTCTGGACACCAGGGTCAGAATTATGACCCATTCGGCGTTCCAAAGCAGCCAGCAGCGTGATGCCTGTCGCGCGCGAGAACGAGCGCTGAAACTGTACATCAGCCAGCAGGGGGAGCTGGTTCATCCATGTAGTCGGGTACACGATCTGCCAGATGCCCATTTATTTTACTAGCGTCACCGCCGGGTCACGGAAGAGAATGTCGAAGCAGGTAAACACCCCAAATCGACCTGCGAAAGGTGTGATGAACGTGACATACTCGCACTCTGGCGGAGTGTCAAACGCCGCCTCAAAGTACAAGTTCTGCTTGTGGTATCGGGCCACGATGACGCCCTGATCGCTGAACACCACGTTTGTGTTGAACTGGTACTGACCGTCTGCAGGACAGCGAGGGTCCGCAGTTCGGTTACAGCTCTGACGGGACGGCATGTTAGCCACCAAGAAGAGACGGTTCTTATGAGCCATACAGCTGAGACTGTGGAGGACCTGAGAAAGAAATAATATTTGTATTATATTTAATATGGCCCACAAAACCAGTCTTAAAGGAACACGCCACTATTTTTGGGAATAGGGTCATTTTTCCAATGTATTTTTTTTTATTTTTGAAAGAAGACATGATTAGCAATGCTTTGGAGAATCTGAAAAAAAGCAAATATAGGTAAAAGACAGGCAAAAGTAAAATACTTTCCAGTAGATCATTGCTATCACAATGATTCTAATTTGAAAACAACACAATACAGAATACAAATGTAAATCTTTCAACGGGTTTACAATTTAGCAAAGGATATTATAAATAAAGATAATACATGAATACTGGAAACACTGCAGACCACTGCAAAATTATCAGTTTCTCTGGTTTTACTAATTATAGGTATGTTTTTGAGTAAGATTGACTTTTTTTTTAAATATATATAAACTACAGAAATCAGAAGTCAGAAAGAGCTTTATTGCCAAGTATGTTTACACAAAAGGAATTTGCATCTCTTTGCAGAAAATATGCATCAAAATAACAAAAAAGATGCCTTGTTTTCAGACCTCAAATAATGCAAAGAAAACAAGTTCATATTAATTTTTAAACAACAAAATACTAATGTTTTAACTCCGAAACAGTTCGGAAATCAATATTTGGTGGAATGAGCTTTCCAAGCTTATCACAGCTTTCCTGCGTCTTGGCATGCATTCCACCATTTTTTCATATTGCTATTAGGTGACTTTATGCCACTCTTGGTGCAAAAATTCACAATAATCACAAAAATAATCACAACAATAAAACGGGGAACTTCCAGAAGTTTTCAATGGGGTTCAGGTCTGGAGATTGGGCTGGCCAAGACCGGGTCTTGATCTGGTGGTCCTCCATCCACACCTTGACCTGGCTGTGTGGCATGGAGCATTGTCCTGCTGGAAAAAAAAAATCAATCCTCAGAGTTGGGGAACATTGTCACAGCAGAAGTAATCAGGTTTTCTTTCAGGACAACCCTGAATGAGACTTGATTCATGCACCCTTCACAAAGATGAATGTGGCCCATTTCAGCCTTTGCAGAAGTTCCCCCAGATCCTCCACCAAATTTCACAGTGGGTGCAAAACCACTGTACGTCTCTTCAGGTCTCTGTCTAACCATTAAGGCAAGGCAAGACAAGTTTATTTATATTTATATTATACATTTCATACACAATAGTAATTCAAAGTGCTTTACATAAAAGGAAGTAAAATAATTATTAAAAAAATAATCACAACAATAAAACAGGGAACTTAAAAACTTTTAAAATGATTTAAAAATTGATTTAAAATTAAACTTTTAACTGTTAAAAATAGAAAATGATTATACATAAAATACAGTGTAATCAGTTTGGACGTAGCACAGTGCTCATTCAATAAATACACATTAGACGATAAAGTGTTGGGCAAAGCTGAAAACTGGACCCATCAGAGAAGATGACCTGACTCCAGTCCTTTATGGTCCAATCCTTATGGTCTTAGGCAAAGCTCAGCCTGGCTCTTCTTTGCTTCTCATTGATGAAGGGCTTTTTTCTAGCTTTGTCCTGCCTCTAGGAGCCTATTTTGAACTGTTCTTGCCGTGCACTTCACCCCAACTGCTGTTTGCCATTCTTTTTGTAGGTCATATGATGTCATCCTTTTGGTTGTTGACCGACAGATGGAAGCAACCTGACACTCACTGTATACTCTGCCAGTTAAGGCAGAACTGAATCATTAATTTCCTCACTCAAAACTTATATCATTGCTTTCACAATCATTTTAATTTGAAAACAACATATTACAGAATACACATACACAGAATACACGGCGGTGGTTTCTATACTTTTCCTCGTTCAATTCAACAGACACTGGAATGGAATGGTAGCCATACGTGATTCTGATTTCAGAAAATTTGGAGTGGTCTCTTAAATTTTTCCAGAGGATGAGTACATAAATGATGACACAATTATGATTTTTGGGTGAACTATCCCTTTAAGAGAAAGAGACTGACAAAACAAATAATACATGCAATCACTTCCATCCTGCATTAATATCTCTTCTCCGCCTCTTGCAAGGTTGTTGATTTAATGCGTAATATTCAAATAAAAGCCCAAGATCACCTCTGGCATTCACACTTGCATCCGTCTAGAGAATCGAGAGACACAGAGAAAGATCACCCAAGACAAACGGTAAATATGACACATATATATATATATACACACACACCATATTTCTGCCTATGGACATCAACTTGAGATAGTCACCACTGATGAACTATTACTAAATATAATGTAGAAACTCGAATTTTCTGTAAAGCTGCTATGCACGATTTGCATCTTGAAAAGAGCTATACAAGTAAACTTGAATTGAATTGAGTATATATAGTATATAATTTTGTTTTCTATGTGATTGTAATAAATGTGTTATTGAATATTGTAAACTCTTAGTTATAAAATATTAGTATATAGAATATGATTTTAAAAACATTTAAAAAGGTGGAACATTATTGTTTAATTTCATTGTTTGCCCCATCTAAATAGTGAAAGACCTGAATATGGCTTCTAAAACTCAAATACTACTACTGCTAGTGGCTGTAATGATAACACCAGTGCAAACAACGACAACAACAGCAGCGCAAACAATGACAACATCACCAGAGCAAACAACGACAACATCACCAGCGCAAACAATGACAACAACGACAACATCACCAACGCAAACAATGACAACAACGACAACATCACCAGCGCAAACAACGACAACAACGACAACATCACCAGCGCAAACAATGACAACAACGACAACATCACCAACGCAAACAATGACAACAACGACAACATCACCAGCGCAAACAACGACAACAACGACAACATCACCAGCGCAAACAACGACAACAACGACAACATCACCAGCGCAAACAATGACAACAACGACAACATCACCAACGCAAACAATGACAACAACGACAACATCACCAGCGCAAACAACGACAACAACGACAACATCACCAGCGCAAACAATGACAACAACGACAACATCACCAGCGCAAACAACGACAACAACGACAACATCACCAGCGCAAACAATGACAACAACGACAACATCACCAGCGCAAACAACGACATCACCAGCGCAAACAACGACATCACCAGCGCAAACAACGACAACATCACCAGCGCAAGCAACGACAACAACACCAGCGCAAACAACGACAACAACACCAGCGCAAACAACAACAACATCCCCAGCGCAAACAACGGCTATATCACCAACATCCCCAGCGCAAACAATGACAACAACACCAGCGCAAACAACGGCAACAATGTCAGTGCAAACCAACGGAAACATCACCAGCGCAACCACTGGCAACATCGCAACCACTGGCAACATCACCAGCGCAACCACTGGCAACATCGCAACCACTGGCAACATCACCAGCGCAACCACTGGCACCAGCGCAACCACTGGCAACATCACCAGCACAACCACTGGCAACATCACCAGCGCAACCACTGGCAACATCACCAGCGCAACCACTGGCAACATCACCAGCGCAACCAACGGCATCATCACCAGCGCAACCACTGGCAACATCACCAGCGCAACCACTGGCATCATCACCAGCGCAACCAACGGCATCATCACCAGCGCAACCACTGGCATCATCACCAGCGCAACCACTGGCAACATCACCAGCGCAACCACTGGCATCATCACCAGCGCAACCAACGGCATCATCACCAGCGCAACCAACGGCATCATCACCAGCGCACCCAAGGGCAACATCACCAGCGCACCCAAGGGCAACATCACCAGCGCACCCAAGGGCAACATCACCAGCGCACCCAACGGCAACATCACCAGCGCACCCAAGGGCAACATCACCAGCGCACCCAACGGCAACATCACCAGCGCACCCAACGGCAACATCACCAGCGCACCCAAGGGCAACATCACCAGCGCACCCAACGGCACGACCATTAGCACACCCATCAGCACCATTTCTGTTGCGGTATCTCTTTCACCTATGGGGTTCACGTGGCTGTCTGGACTTCTGATCTACATAATCACCTCTACTGCGGTTCTCAAACTCTTCCAGCTGATCTGATCATCAACTCTTTCAGTTTGTCAACCAGGTAAAACCTACGAGATGCACCTGTGACAGTAAATGCCCAGGTTTCTAGTAATCTTATGTCAGCCAATTTTTATGTCAGCTTAGTGATTGTTTTGCCTATACTTACTGCTATGACAACTATTGGCAAGCTCTTAAATATATACACTCTTAAAAATAAAGGTGCTTCACTATGCCATAGAAGAACCTTTTTGTCCAAATGGGTCCATAAAGAACCTTTAACATCTGAAGAACCTTTCTGTTTCAGAAAAGGTTATTTGTGGCGAAAGAAGGTTCTTCAGATAAAAAGGAAAGAAATGGTTCTTTGTGGAACCTAAAATGGTTCTTCTATGGCATCGCTGTGAAGAACCTTTTAAGCACCTTTATTTTTAAGAGTGTATATGTACGATTGCATGACATTTCTTTGCTGATATTCTAAACAACCTTCCACCTGCAAAACAGGTTAAGGGTGGATGTTTAAATGTGTAAATATAATTATTGAAAAGGATCTGTAGGGGTGGGTGTATGAGTAATTTTATTTCATGATGGCAATATATATCACAATAGGGAAATATGGTTGTTATAATACAAACATTTTAGATTACACTGAATTTTTACAATTCTTGGTACAAATTTCGATATCACAGAACAAAATAATACTAGCCTAACTGATATAAGTAAAAAGTTCCCAAAGCTTAGTGAGGACAATTAAACAATCAGTAATAAAATAAGAACAATGAAGATACAAACAAGTCGAAATAAAGAGTGTTTTCCAGTTAGGTCTACCTAACAGAAGTAAGTAATACTACAGAAATTAAATAAACTAATTAAATGTAACATTGTAAACCAAAAACTACATAGCCCTCACTGTATCAATTCAACATGCATTGATTCTTATTAAAACTAGAAAAGCTATTGAAAGATAAGTCAATTCAGTACTGGCGCTGTGTGGCAGATGGGTTTCTGTGCTCCACTTCGGGTGTGTGTCAGTTTAAAATTGCTTCAAAGTTTCGACTGTCAAGGCTTCAAAATGCATGCCAAATGAGCTGTATGAAAAGCTCCTTAAAGACTGTTTGATCTGTCAAAAATGCAAATATAACTTGTATCAACCTTAAGGAAAGAGAATAAACAAGATGAACAGGATGCAAGAGAAGTCAAACAGAACACCCAACTCAAATTTTACAAAGCAACTTACACCGGTCTGGTATAACACTGAAATAGCATGACTCAAAAATGACCTACAATGCAGTGTAATAAAAGACAGGATTGCCATTCTTAGATGTGCCACCTTAACATCTGAAAACAACAAACTATAGAATACAAATATTTTAGCATAATATAACTCAGGTTTACGATTTTGGAAAGGATATTATGAAGAAAGAAAATATGTGAATGACAAAAGGGAAACAGAATTGATAAATGTTTTGGTAAAGCAAACAAGATAGGATGGATTATGAGACTTGAAACAGCGTCTGCACAGAACAAACTAATTATCGGATGTCAGACTTGCATGACTGCATTTAATGCTAGCTGATAATCACCAGCTTAGCTAATGCATCAAATGTACTGTACACACATAAAACAAATAACCATTACCACACCCTAGCATAGGCATAAAAAATTAAATATAATTTGGGTTTAAGCATAGATAGGGTAAACTGGGAAACGAATGTGAGGATAAGCTGGAGACAGCAACAGACACCTGCATTGTGTGAGGGGTTTAAGAGATGCCTGCAATTCTAGTTTAAACCAGTGCAAAGACATTTTTACTGGTCATAACTTCTAGAGAGAAAAAGCACAGGCACTAGGATGAAACTTTCTAGTGTGGAGATGTCCATCACACTATCAAATGGAGTATACTTTGAAAGGTTTGTGTCAAAACTCAAATGTATTTTGGGGCTTCATAATATTAACCTATTAGCTATTATTCTGAGCCAAGAAGAGCTTTAAGTTAGTAATGGTCTTTAGAAAACCAGGTTAGATTTGGCTATATTTAGCAGCACATACAGTAAAAACCTACAGTACAACACCTCATTTCTACATTACATTCTGGGTGATTTTGAATGAGTGAGAAAATTTTACAATATATTTTAGTGTTGCTGTAACCTTGCACAGATATATAGTGCATCGTCTGTCTCAATTGCACCAATCAACCATTGAAATGTAAAATTTTAATCCAACTGCCTGCATTGGTATAGAAATAATCAAATAAAGAATAAAGTAAAGAATAATCTCTTTCCTTTAGGCTATTCAAAGTTAGACAAGCATATGGAAGTTCTGTTAATCCTAAAGCAGTGAAGACTGTATCTATATATATTCATTACATGTCCTCTTAAAGTGTAAATAATTGTTTGTTAATCTGGCAAATGGCAACACATCCCTTACGAAAATTAACTACCAAAAGAAGAAACATGGACATATTTAAAGTGCAAATGTATTACATTTTCTGTTAACTTGCCAACACATTTGTATCTGTTACAGTTTTTTTACAATCATTTTTGCACTAATCAGAATCAGAAACAGCTTTTATTGCCAAGTATGCTTGCGCATACAAGGAATTTGTTTTAGTGTCATAAGCTTCCAGTTCACAGAGAAAACAACGACACACAGACAATAAGAATAAGATGAGAATAAAAAAAATACACACATGCAAATATACATAAACAAAATTTTAAAAGAAAAAAATAATTGAAACATAAATGATTGTATATACAGTTGTCCAACAGATGATAGAATGGAATAGAATAAAAGGAGATACAGGGATATACAAGGATGGAGTTGGTAGCAAATACATATAAGGTTCTTGCACATTGTTATTGCATAATTTGGGGCATTTAACTATTATAAATTGGATTGCCTGGGGGAAGAAACTGTTCTTGTGCCTGGCTGTCCTGGTAATTGTGGCTCTGTAGCGCCGGCCAGATGGCAAAAGTTCAAAAAGGGGATGACTTGGATGTGAGGGATCCAGAGTGACTTTCTGAGCCCTTTTCCTCACTCTGGATGTATACAGTTCTTGGAGGGTGGGCAGCCGGTAATCCGTTCAGCAGTCCGAACAGTTCTCTGTAGTCTTCTGACCCCTGATTTTGTAGCTGAGCCAAACCAGACAGTTATTGATGTGCACAGGACAGACTCAATGACGGTTGAGTAGAACTGTTTCAGCAGCTCCTGTGGCAGGTTAAACTTCCTGAGCTGGCGAAGGAAGTACAACCTTTGTTGGGCTTTTTTTACAATGTTTGATGAGTTGATGTGAGTGTCCCAATTCAGGTCCTGAGAGATGATGTCTCCACTGCAGTCACAGTGCTGTCTATGATGGTGAGTGGGGAGAGTGCAGGGGTTTCTCCTGAAGTCCACTATCATTATTATTATTATTATTATTTAGTCATTTAGCAGACGCTTTTATCCAAAGTGACTTACAAATGAGGACAGCAGAAGCAATCAATAGTAGTATTAAAACAACTAAAAACAGATCCAAAACTAAAAGCTAAAACTTTATAAATACTACCTATACACATTTTAAAAATAAAGAAATGAAATAAAAATTACAAATGCATACAACAAAATTTCAAAAATAATGACTTCTGATCTACGCGGTCACCTCCACTGTGGTTTTCAAACTCTTCCAGCTGATCTGATCATCAATTCTTTCAATTTGTCAACAAGCTAAAACCTACGGGATGCACCTGTGTCAGTGACTGCACAAGTTTCTAGCCCTTTTATGCCCATTTTTATGTCACATTACTTGGCCCCTAATAAGGAAAATTAGATTTAATCTGATCTATTGATTGTCTTTTTTTATGTAATTAATATAATTTATCATATGTAAATTAATTATATTTATATATATATTATTATTAAATTATAATTTATACATATATATATATATATATATATATATATATATATATACACATATACACACAGTCATGGCCAAAAATATCGGCACCCTTGGTAAATATGATCAAAGAAGGCTGTGTAAATTACTCTGCATTGTTAATCCTTTTGATCTTTTATTTAAAACAATCATAAAAATCTAACCTTTCATTGGATAATAAGAATTTAAAATGGGGGAAATATCATTATGAAATAAATGTTATTCTCAAATATACGTTGGACACAATTATTGGCACCCCTAGAAATTCTTATGAGTAAAATATCTCTGAAGTATAATCCCATTCATATTCACAATTTTGAGCACTCCAGGGTGATTATGAACATGAAATTATCCAGCCATGGCTTCCTGTTTCACAGAAATATAAATAGGAGGGAAAACAAAGCCCAAATTACCTTAATTATCATTCACAATGAGAAAAAACAAAGAATATATTTTTGATGTGAAACAAAAGATAATTGAGCTTCACAAATTAGTGAAGTGGCTTTAAGAAAAGAGCTAGAGCAGTGAAAATTCCCATTTCCACCATCAGGGCAATAATTAAGAATTTCCAATCAACATAAAATGTTACAAAACTGCCTGGAAGAGGACGTGTGTCTATATCGTCCTAATGCACGGTGAGAAGGAGAGTTTGAGTGGCTAAAGACTCTCCAAGGACCACAGCTGGAGAATTGCAGAAAATAGTTGAGTCTCGGGGGCAGAAAACCTTAAAAACTAATTTTCAAACAGCACCTACATCACCACATGTTGTTTGGGAGGGTTTCAAGAAAAAATCTCCTAGCTCATCCAAAGACAAACTCCAGCTCCAGAATGACAGTTAAAACCCATGGACCAGGTATGATGAACAAAGACAAGGAGTCAGAGATGCGATTAATTCCAGAAATTTACTGAAGAAATAGTTTGCAGTTTCATCAGCACAAGTCAGCTTCAACACTTGTGATGGAGTTCGTAGGCCGCTCTGCATACAATTCAAAATCAACAATTATACCCTGACAGAGGTTGCTAATTGCGTCAAAGCATAAGTCATCAAAATTCTGATTGGTTCTAAAACCTAGATAAATTTAGACAATTTCCACATATGGACGCAAGCTTGAAGCATATCTTCTGACGACTATTTTAGTGACAAGTGATCAGAGGTCCGACGCAATACGTCTCTCCAAAGACGTATATCTGATACGCTGGAGATCGGCAGCAGAACGTTTGTCCTGGACTGTCTGAGCTTCTCCCTGTACAGACAGATACTAACACACATACGCAGAGAAACACTTATCTTACTTCAAGGTTGCCTCAGCCCTAAACCTTATTGAGCATGGTCACACACACAATGAGAGAGTAGAAAGGCAGACTAAAGCCATAATCAACTCATTCTCTAACATGCATAAATTTAACTTTGATTAATAATTATCCAAGAAATATTGTAATTAATATTATTATGAAGGCCATTGTAGATCTGCCATCCATTCCTTCAGCATCTTTACTCCAGTCTTCAGTCACATGAGCCTTCAGAAATAATTCTAATATGCTGATTTACTGCTCAAGAAACCTTTTTTAATTATTATCATTATCAATATTTAAAACAGTTTTCAGGATTCTTTGATGAATAGAAGGATCCAAAGATAAACATGTATCTGAAATAAAAAGCTTTTATTTAACACTATTACCATTCAAAAGCTTAGAGTCTATATATATATATATATATATATATAGTTACAGTATAGTCATTTAGCATTTTATATACAGTGCCCTCCATAAGTATTGGAACAGTAAAGACAAAATTGCTCTGTTGGCTCGAGTCAAGACATTTACAAATGGCAGCGGCTATTTGCACTAAGTGTAAATAGAAATTAGATGCTATTTACACCAAGTGCAAATAGCATATTTTTTTAGTGACAGATGCTATTTACACTAAGTGCAAATAGCAATAGATTCTATTTACACTGTTAAAATAGCAAGATTTTCTGCTATTTATACTACTTATTGCAAATAGTGGCAATTATCTGCACCTCAGTAGTGTAGTACATTATAAAACAGTACGCAATAATAACGTACTGAGTGTAAATTATAATTTTAATTCAAATTTATTAAATGGATGCCACCTTATTGGGACAATAAAGCCCCCCCTACACCTGCCCTAACCCTACCCGATACTTTATTTTCAACTTTTTGATTATTTCCTTCATTTTTATTGAAAATAAATGCCTTTCTGATGCGATATGAGATTTGAAAAGGGGAAAAAATGTTTGGCAAAAGGTGGGCTCGAACTCGGGTCGATCGCGTCAAAAAGCATGCGCCTTACCATCTACACACCACTGAAACTGATGTAGAACTCACTGCTTTTTTTTATTGTTGACTAATCAAATCACACGTTAGTGGGCGGAGTTAGTGTAAATAGCCTTTACCAACAAGATGGGCTATTTGCACTTAGTGTAAATAGACACTCCGTTTACAAATATGATTAAAAGATGAATATGAGACAAAACTACAGAATGTCACATTGTATTATTAGCTGATTCAACACAGATGTTTTGCCAAAGCGTGATTCGAAACACCCATGTCACGTGACTAATGCGATTCGAAGCATCGGGGCGTGTCACAAGTGTTTCGGGGCGTGGCATACCTGCCGGTTCTGCGTTTGATTGACAGGGTCAGGAACAAATCACACAATTGCGCATCTGTCTCAACCTAACTCCCACAAAGTATAAAAGTGGAGTTAACGCATCTTCACTTCATGGGTTTTTGTGAGAGGATTTTTTCAAAGGCTGGAGAAATTCTATGTAAAAAAAAAGAAGTAGGCTAAGTCCATCAACAGCAGAACAATTAATATTTTTTAATACAAATCTTTATATGTAAAAAAAAAAAAAAAAAATGTATTTTATTGTATATTTTTCATTACCAAAATAACACTTATTTATTCACAAAGAGTTCATTCAGATGTCAGACCGATGTTTCAACACTTTACAAGAACAGAATATTTAATATATAGACGTAACATTTTTTTCTTAAATATATACATAATAAATATACACAGTACACACATATATTATATAGTGAAAGTGATGTGACATACAGCCAAGTATGGTGACCCATACTAGGAATTTGTGCTCTGCATTTAACCCATCCAACGTGCACACACACACACAGCAGTGAACACACACACACACACACACACACACACACACACACACACACAGCAGTGAACACACACACACACACACACACACACACACAGCAGTGAACACACACCCGGATTTATGCTGCGGCGCCCGGGGAGCTGTTGAGGGTTCGGTGCCTTGCTCAAGCACACCTCAGTCGAGAGCACTGTACACTCACTCCCCCCACCTACAACCCCTAACAGCCCGAGACTCGAACTCACAACCTTTGTATTATGAGTTTGACTCTCTAACCATTAGGCCACGAAATAAACAAAAGCTGTATGTATATAGTTATACATATGTGTGTGTGTGCGTGTGTGTGCGTTTGTGTGTGTGTGCGTGCACATGTTTATGTGGTTTATGAGGAAACAAATGTGTATAATGACATGGGTATGACAGAGGTATTACAATATGAAGGTGGTTTATGAGGACACTGCCTATGTCCCCGTAATTCAAAAGGCTTAAAAAACATACTAAATTATGTTTTTTTGAAAATCTAAAAATGCACAAAGTCTCCTGTGAGGGCTAAGTTTAGGTGTAGGGTTGGTGTAGGGCAATAGCACACACAGTTTGTTCAGTATAAAAACCATTACGCCTATGGAGAGTCCCCATAAATCACAAAAACCAACATGTGCGTGTGTGTGTGTGTGTGTGTGTGTGTGTGCGCGTGTGTGTGTGTGTGTTCACTGCTGTGTGTGTGTGTGTGTGTGTGTGTGTGTGCAGTGCCTAAATTTATTAGACCACCACCACCCAATGTAAGGTTTGTGCCACAGCTGCCCTAAAACTAACAGCATTGGTGATTACCAAAATCATTTTTTATGTTTCTGTAATGGTTAATCCAATAGTAGGCCTATGTGTAAGCTCTTTAATCACAGTAGTGTTTGTAATGCAAGATATAATAATTATTAATTTATTTTCAAATTTATTGTTTTACAAGAAACAAAAAAGTGCTTTGCTGACACCCTATGGTAGAATTGTTTATCACTAGGAAGACTGGTATTGTCATATTTGTTAAATCCATTCTCCAGGATTCGCCAGCATTTTCTTCCAAAAGGGATGAACCATGGCATATTTCCGTATTGCATGTAAGAAAGTGATTCTGTATCTTTTCAACATCTTGAGCACTACTAGAAATGTTTGTGCTTAATGGCCTAATGCTTTCAAAGGTGTAGTTTACGACTACTAACAGCCTTTGATGGTTCTCGCCTCAGACATATGGCTGTCACACAATGTGCAAGCGACTGTTCACATACTGTAAATGAAATTAAGGTCATTGGCTATGGCCATACACTAAATTTATGCAATTCCTCTTGTTTTGCATGACATTATTTTGACATATTAAGGGAAAACTGGGAATCACATCTCTATAGAAAACTCCATAGATGGATGGATACATGGTACCCACAGACTGGCCACAGTTGTAAAAGCTGAGGGGTTCTTGTGATCCCAATTTCATTTGGTCATAGTTACTTTTTGGTAAAAGATTGATAATTTGTGGCTATAGCCCTAACCTATTTAAATTCCCTTTCCGTGTAAACTGGCTTGGAGATAATTCATAGAAAATATACTATGCATAAGTAGAAGATTTCTGCCACCTGGTGGAAAAGAAGCACTTTTCAAACGAAAATTATATGATATTACTACTATAACCAGTAGATGGCGACAGACGATCACTCGATAGCTATGTTTCCATCACTATGTTTTTATGCATATTTTGAAGTATTGCAAAAGAAACGAGTGATGGAGAAAAAAAAAACGTTTTTATGCTCCCTTGAGTTGGTTTTTGATCTGTGTGAAAAAGAGTTAAAGCGAATAATGGGGCATGGAACACATTCGCTTCCTTGCGCATCAAAAAAAGTCATATGACTGCGCTATGGGATGGCATGACATAACTAACTAGTGGACTGATCTTGTTGCTCAGCATCTGAAATGTTGTTATGGTCATTCTTTAATGCTAAGCAAAGTCTGTCAACAAAGTATTTCTGTATAATTGCTGTATAAAAAGATAATGTTCTATGCGATAATACAATTTTGCGCATACGTTAATTGAACTATTTCTTTAAGTTTGAGACTGAGGCCTTGTTTATGAGGTCTGGTGAGATCTCAAGACAAAGATTACAAGATCAAGAGCATGTTTTGTAATAAAGACGTCTTACTGTGTGAAATCATAACAGTGGAAAGAGACTCGTGCTGTGAGCATCTGTTTATTACACAAGAACTTTGTGGCATGAAAACACATCGATAACATCATGATAACGAGCTAAACGTTGAGTATAAATATATATATTTGAACTACACGAGTCCCTCTTTACGCTATGACCTGTGGAGTGAAAAACATAGAGTAAGACGACAGGAAATTCATCGCACAAACGCCGACAAGTGCTGGCATCACACTGGCCGATTTTCAGAGGCAAGCTTCATCAGTCGTTGGAGAATCAGGTGGTTTCTAATTCATCAAAATTGAGTCGGTTTTGAATCAGCTAGTGAGATACAAAGGCAAAGGACAGAAAACACAAACAATACATTTGAGGAAGACATGAAGAACATCCACTCAGTGATGATGAAAAGTTCAATAGTTCTCGTCACTTCATAGCTGATGTCTGCATGACATTTCTAATACTTCATGGTTTTTCTGGGTTCAAACCAGTCTGAGATGAGTTCTCCGTAACACTGAGATGATAATAGTTTCACAATGGTTCCTTTGACACATCATACTGTCGTCTCAGATACGGGCCCCAGCTTTGCTGAAGGTTTGGTTGGAGCAGGTGGTGGTTTCTTAGTTTAAACACTGTTGAGAAGCAGCACTGCTGCTGTGTTTGAGGTCACAGTGAATGGATGAGCATCTGTGTCGTTGTCGTCTGCGGTTTGGAGAGATAAACTGCGCAGGCTCTTCTCCAGGCGCAAGCTTTTCTGACTGCTGATGTTGTTTGAAGGTTCAGGTTTAACTTCTGCTCCTTCTGCCCTCTCACCTGTTAGAGAACACAAATGATGAGAATCTATTGTTTGTTCAAAACAAATGTAGGGCCTTTTTAAATAATCGCCACCCTTAGTAAATATGATCAAAGAAGGCTGTGAAAATTAATATGCATTGTTAATCCTTTAGATCTTTTATTGTAAAAAAATCACAAAAATCTAACCTTTCATTGAATAATAAGAATTTAAAATGGGGGAAATATCATTATGAAATAAATGTTTTTCTCAAATACACATTGGACACAATTATTGGCACCCCTAGAAATTCTGAAGTATATTCCCATTCATATTCACAATTTTGAACACTCCAGGGTGATTATGAACATGAAATTATCCAACCATGGCTTCCTGTTTCACAGAAATATAAATAGGAGGGAAAACAAAGCCCAAATTCCCTTAATCATCCATCACCATGAGAAAAACCAAATAATATATTTCTGATGTGCAGCAAAAGATAATTGAGCTTCACAAATTAGTGAAGTGGCTTTAAGAAAAGAGCTAGAGCAGTGAAAATCCCCATTTCCACCATCAGGGCAATAATTAAGAATTTCCAATCAACAGAAAATGTAATGAAACTGCCTGGAAGAGGACGTGTGTCTATATCGTCCTAATGCACGGTGAGAAGGAGAGTTTGAGTGGCTAAAGACTCTCCAAGGATCACAGCTGGAGAATTGCAGAAAATAGTTGAGTCTCGGGGTCAGAAAACCTTAAAAAAAATTGTCAAACAGCACCTACATCACCACATGTTGTTCGGGAGGATTTCAAGAAAAATTCTCCTAGCTCATCCAAAAACAAACTCCAGCATATTCAGTTATCAGACAGGACTGGAACTTCAAATGGGACTGGCTTCTATGTTCAGATGAAACTAAACAATGAGCTTTTTAGCAGCAAACACTCAAGATGGGTTTGGTGAACACAGGGATAAAAAGTACCCCATGTGTACAATGAATTATACTGCTGTATTTTTGATGTTGTGGGCCTATATTTCTGCTGGAGGTCCTGGACATCTTGTTTAGACGCATGGCATCATGGATTCTATCAAATACCAATAGATAAAAAATCAATAAGTGACTGACTCTGTTAGAAATCTTATAATGGGCCATGTTTGGATCTTCCAACCGTACAATAATCCAAACACAAACCTCAAAAACAACACAAAAATGGGTCACTGAGCACAAAACCAAGCTTCTGCTGGCCATTCCAGTCCTCTGACCTGAACCCTGTAGAAAATGAGTGAGGTGAACTGAAGAGAAGAAGCACCAACATGGAGCTGTGAATCTGAAGGATCTGGAGTGATTCTGGATGAAGGAATGGTCTCTGATCTCTTGTCAGGTGTTCTCTAACCTCATCAGGCATTATAGGAGAACATTTAGAGCTGTTAAACTGCCAAATGGAGGTTTCAAAAAGCATTGAATAAAAGGTGCCGTTAATTGTGGCCATTATTGTTATCCATTATTATATAATTTACGGCAATATTGTTTTAGTATCATTATACTATTATAGTTTTTATTAATATTTTGAAGTAATTTTGTTTTCCATTTTAATTTCATTTTAGTTAAAGTTTTGTTGTGTTTTAGTCATTTTTTGTTTTTATATCCTAATATAGTTTTTGTTCATTATAAAAGTATTAATTTTTTATTTCAGTTTCAGATATTTTAGTACTTTAACTTTGAAGGAAAATTACAAATGTTGCCTAATTAAGTAACATTTTTTGTCTTCTTACATTAACGTTAATTTAGATTTAGTTAGTTTTAATTAGCTATAATATCTCTGGTTTACAGATCAGCTCCAATTACTAGCACTGTAAATACATTTTTGTGGAAAATCAACATTATGCCACAAATTTTGTCAATTAATCTTAACTTGAACCAAGAACATTTCTTTAACACTCACAAGATAGGAGTAAAATTAAGTAAAAAAATAATAATTGCTACTTGGGCTGTAACTGTATTACTCCATACAGTTCTCCCAGTTCAAGGTCTTTTGTCTCTCACCTCTTTCCTGTTCACAGTCGGGTGACGAGGCCCCGCTGCACTCACTACGAGGGCCCAACACCGGAGACACCTGCTCAAAACCCTCCAGAGACACCGAGCCCGGCAGCTGGAGCAGGTCAGGACAGACAGAGAGGGACAGCGGGGACGAGGAGGAAGAGGAAGGGTACGGGCAGGAGGAAGAGAGCAGAGGATATGAGGAGGAGGAGGAGGAGGAGGAAGAGGAGGTGTATGGACAGGGCAGGTCGAGAGGAGCAGACGTGGAGCTCATGCTGCAGGTGGACTGGGTCTCAGGATCGTCCTCTGATGGGGAGCCGTTACAGCTGTCCTCGAAATTCACAGACATCACTGTACAACAAAAACAGAATGCATTTAGTCTGCTACTTCATACTGTTGAATGGAGAATAGAAACAATTCCTGCTGAAGACAGGTCAAGTCAAATCACATTCATTTCTATAGAGCTTTAAACAGTAGATGATGTTTCAAAGCAGCTTCACAGTATTAAACAAGAGCGTAACAGAATCAATGATGCAATCTTCATCAAATATGAGACTGTAACAGTTTTATTATTCAGCTCAAATTCAGATTCGGTTCATTAACTGTGTAAAGTTGACCACTCATGAAATTTGTTCAGTATTAAAAAATATTGTTATATTATTTAAACATTCAATATTCTTTAAATATAAATAAAACATTAAATAAATTATTTTTAAATTATCCAAAATTTACTGTAATACAATGTTTGTATACTTAAATCAATAAATTAAATTGAGTACAACAAGTACTTCCATGACACAATTCCATTACAATTTAAATAATTTAATTAAAATGTGATTTAATTCAGATTACGGTAATGAATGGTTGAAACATAATCATTCACAATGCAAAAAAATCTTAATGGTTTTAAAACGAGCCTTCATTTTCTTTAGATAAAATATTTTAAAATATACTGTAAATATATATTATTTTATATAGAAATATATTTTATATATAATGTATAATGTAAAGCTACATTATTTCTACATTTTATATATATAAAATTTTATTATTATTTTATTTATTTTATAATGTATGAAATATAAATATAATATTTATTACACAAAATATTTTTTAATATATACAACTTTATTTTCTTTCTATGATTTTGGGAACATGAACATGAAGCTGATAATGTTTTGCCTTTAACTCAAAGTAAAATAGAATCTGTGATGCAAATTTTTTATCAAATATTAGACTAATTCAAATTCTGCTTTTAAAATAGTTTCATAATTCAGCTCAAGCGAGTTGAGTTTTGATTCACATTTGGTTCAATAGCAGTGTAAAGTTAATCGATTATTAAAAACAAGTTCATATCATTAATAGTACTGAATATCTTTCAAAACATTTAATTCATACAGTGGCCCTGAAAAAACTAAGCAAAACAGTTCACAAATAGAATTTTGTTAGGTTTAATATGGTAAAATATGATGTTTTGTTATCTGATGCATTAAAATTCATACATTCATAATGTTCATAATCACTTTGTGCCATTGTATTAGCTTAAAGGTTGTTTAAACCCGTCTAAAACAGGCACAGTTGATGCTAAGCCAAACTGAGAGACTTTCACTCTGAATTACATTCAAATCTGTCTTGGCATTAATGTGTGACCTCACTTACTCGATATGCCGTCAGACTCCATTTTGAAGTTGGCGATGTCATCGGTGGCAGTGCCGTCATCTTCAGCCCCCACCCCTCGGCCCCGGGGCCCCATGGCAGACAGTCGGCGCCGTGCGTGGATCTCATCTGAGATGGTCTCCAGGTTACGAAGGGCGGTCCGATACTCGGCTTTGGCCTGGGTGAGTTTAGCCTGACGCTCGTCAACCCGTCGCTTCAGTTGCTGTATAGGAGGACAAGGAGAAGCGGAGAACAGGTCACAAACAATTATTATCAAAATCAGATCAAATCTACTTGTTAGTTTGTGTTTCTAAAAGGAATATTCATGCATTACTAAAAACCATCCAAAAACTCACATTTCTTCCTGATATAAAAAAGAAAAATATATATTTTGACTAAAGAAAATGAAGGCTACTTTAGGATAATTATGACTTTTTTAACACTGTGACATTATTACAAATTAGACAAATTTCTCCACAAATTAATATGCCTGGATGTTTTATTTGTATGTTTATAATTACCCATTTTTAATGGCGTTTCTCCTGAGATTCTCATTAGTGTATTACATACGGTAATGTTTATAAAATATTAAATATATAATAATAACAAAATATTTTAATATATTTAAATATACTTTTTAAAATATTTGTAAAGTATTATTTTTAATTATATTTAAACTTAATAGATTTTTTTTAAATAATACAAAAAATGACTCATTACAAATTGTATGTAATGTGTCTGGATGGTTTGTTTATTTGTTTGTTTATTTAGTCATTTCCATTATTTTTAACGGTGATTCACATTACTGTATTACGTAATGTATTTTTATGAAATATATTAAACATTTTTTCAAATATATTTAAATGTACATTTAAAAATATTTCTAAAATATTAGTTTATGTATGTTAGTATATTGAAGTATTTAAAAAAAATAATATACTGTAATACAATGATTTATTTATAAACATCAACATAAATTCATTACCACAATAATGCATAAATCATTGCAATTTAACTAAATTCAAATGAAATAAAACACTATTTTATAAAATAATATATATATATATATATATATATATATATATATATATATATATATATATATATATATATATATATATATAATTATTTTATAAAATCCTAATGGTTTTAAAATTAGCCTTCATTTTATTCAGATGAAATATAATAATTTTTTTACATTTTGGGATGAATCATTGTTAAAATATTTTTTGTGCAAAATAAAAACTGGCGTACCTCGAGCTGTAGATAATACTTTGCCTTTAATTCAAAGTACGGCCTGCAGAGGGAGAGAAAGAGAAAGATTAGAGCAGAGTGAGTGTCAGAGCCGGTTTCCATGGCAACAGCAGGGCCCCAGCAGCAGAAGCACATCTGGAATCATTAGAGACGCGTCACACCGAACTATACTTCCATCCACAACCCACCGACACACAGCAGAGCGGAGGCCCGAAAAGGGGCTGACAAAACACTCTCTTTTCCATCAGAGAGGAAATACCCTGTGGCTTTTCTGAAGGAAAAATAATTTTATTCCCAAATATCAACATGTTTGAAGTGAGCTCATATGATGCAAACCCTGCAGAGCATGTGCTTACAGAACTTCCTCCAGCAAGATTTTAGGGAGTTTTCGCTTTATGTCCATTACAGCATGATTTATATGTATGATCATTATGTAAACGCCTTATAAAGTCATCATATTCAGTGCGTGGAGTTTTTAAATGTTCTGTAACAGTTTTGACATCAGGAGAGAGTGAAAAATATCATTTTATTTGAAATACACTGCTGTTCAAAGGTTTGGGGTTGGTAAGATTTTTTATGTTTTGAAAGAAGTCTGCTCACCAAGGCTGCATTTATTTGATCAAAAATACATCAAAAATTGTGAAATATTATTACTATTTCAAATAACTGTTTTCTATGTGAATATCTGTTAAAATGTAATTTATTTCTGTGATCAAAGCTGAATTTTCAGCATCATTAATCTAGTCTTCAGAGTCACATGATGCTTCAGCTGTAAATGAGAGATTCGCTGTGCAGTGCAAGGAGCTGATTATAATAGAGTTTTGTGAGATCGCAAAAGATGAGTGACAGCTTTTAGTCATTATTTAGGGAGTTTGCAAATGTGATTGATTTAATACAACAGTTCATTAAACAAGAAGTTAATATTAATTTAAGTTACTTATATTGTCTGACTACAACAATATTGCCTTATTTTGCTCTATTTCGTCAACAAAAATAGTTTCTGACAAAGTAACAGCTGAGCTGCGCATCTCCATTCAAACACAGCGGTGTTTTGTTTATGAATGAGCTGCGTTTTTAAACGAATCTAGTGTCAATGATTCATAAAGACATGTACTTCGTTCCTGAATGAATCAGCCGTTCAAACGAATCAAATAAATGAATGATTCAGTGATAAAATCAGTGACTTGCCGCCACCTGCTGGCAGTTTTAGTTAAATTTTTAAAGTATATTTCCTATTATTTAAATCATTTAATATTTCTATATTCAAAATTTTATATTTAAAACATTAACCTCAACATGAATTTATGAATTTAATTGCACTCTCAGTCTCATTAAACGTCTGAAAATACATCTAAGCCACTTGTGTGTTCTTCTGTGCCACCTCCGTAGTATAAATTTATTCCTTAAATACCGATTTCATTTGATTGATAACTTATTCTACTTTTTATTCTGTTGTTTTAATTGGAAATGTTAAAAAGCTTATACATTTTTGAATTGATAAATAAAAGATGATATACTTTTAATAAAGTTAGAAAAATGCCATTACAAATGTAAAAACAAAATTCCCTGTAAACCACTTTAAGGAGTCAAATATCACCTCGTAATGGGAAGGTTAGTTTTTTATCAGAATTTTTAATTATTGATGCTCCTAAAGTTTTGACCATGCTCCTAAAAAGAAAAGTAAGCGTAGAGCCCTGTTACTCCATCAGTTGATCTGTAAATTATGGCAGATTTGGGCAACATTTAACACAAAAATCTTTGGCTCTTAAAGTCACATATAGAACAGTTTTTGTTACCCAGACAGACGAGTACTATTTTATTAATTCATTTACTGCAACAGGGTACCGATTGTTTTGATGAAGTGATGGGTTAAACATCTATGCTTCTTGTTTACTTTTACTCTCATTTGAGATTAATTTGCACTCCAAATAAACATGAGGGTACTTGCAGTTGAATTGCAGAGCGACTTTTTTTCTATTTTGCTCGATACAGAAAATAGTAATAGCCTACTGAAGTTTTGAAGCCTATAACTTTATATGCTCCCAGAATGAATGCTAACACCAAAAATGATTGTATGCCATTAGATTTAGGCATACAACACTTTTTTGTATTGTGCCACCCTAACATTTTATACTGGCCCCTTTTCGGCCACCCTATAAAAAAATCCCGGAGGTCCACTGTCTGTAACATTATAAATTACTTTACTGTTACTTTTAATCAATTTAATGCATCCTTTCAATTTAATGCATCCCAAACGTTTGAGAAGTAATCAAAAACACTGACTTATGTCTTCTGACCTGGACTTGTTGATGGTGCGTTTGAGTTTTTTTTCCAGTTGTCTCATGTGGCTGATGGCGGTGTTGTATTTGGCCGCTGTTGCTCTGTGCTCGATTTCACTGCGTGTCCTGCTTTGCTCCGCCTCCATCACCTGGCACAGCCAATCAGAGCAATCCAGAGAAAATTAACGGCACGGCATAATGCACAAAAGACCAGTGGTCTACAGCTAAAGGACTATATGGCCTCATGGCTTATGGTTTTCTGAGTTGTGTTGTGTCTCTCACCCTCTGGGTGGCATGGTTGAGCATCTCCTGCCAGGCAGAGTCAAACTGCCGGCTGTCCTCCTCCAGAAGACGCTCCTCTGCCAGTGCGATGGTTTCCTTCGCAGCTCTGAGGATCTCGATGGCCCGCTGATACTCCTGCGTGGCTCTCTGAGATTCAACCTGAGCCTGGAAGACAAAAACTTCAGAGATTGAGGATGCTTTCACAGTTTTGGTGAAGAACGAGCTGTTTGCTTTCCAAACTTTCGAAAGCAACTCATAAAGCAACCTTTGATGCATGTCTCAGCAGAAACTGCCTTCAGCGAGCAGCTCATATTCTTCAGCTCTTGTAATGCATCACTGACAGTTGCAAGCGAGCACATGTTAAGATGTTACATAAATGATGATGACGCTTCCTTAGTGTTGCCAGGATACAGTAGTAAACAGCTGCTGTCAATAATCACTCATTTGCTCATATTAATGACGCAAATTTACCACATAAACGTGCCATGCACTACAGTGTGAGAAGTAGCTGGGAAGTTTCTACCCATGAAGAAAGAATGAGTGTTATTTAAGTGACTTTATGTTTCTCAGCTATATGACTCAAATTGGTACATTTTTAAAATGAAAACTAAAAATCATAAAAATAATTTTACTACTTGAAATAAAATAATCATTAACTGAAATACAATAACTTAAAAAGTAATTTTGTTTTATTTCAGTTAGTTGCAAAGGCATCACTTCTAAAGTACTAAAATAACTAAAATGGATATAACAATTAATAAGAACTATACAGACAAAAAATACTAATAAAAATAAATAAACTACTAAAATACTAATAAAAATAAATAAACCACTAAAATACTAATAAAAATAAAAACCACAAAATTAATTGTAAAAATTAGTAAAACAGAAAATAATAATTAATTTAAAATATTAATAAAACTTAATAAAACAAACTAATTGGACCTTATTTAGTTTTCTTTTAATTTCCTTCATTGAAACATTATTAGTGTTGCTGATGCAGCATGTTTTTGGTTTCTTAAAATAAAATAATTATTAAGTTGAATAAAATATATTAAAACCTTAATTTATTGAAAAACTAAAATAACGCAGAAATAAAACACTATAAGACATTTAAAAAAATAATAATAAAATGACTAAAAATGACAAACACACAACAAAATTACTAGAACTTTAACTAAAATTAAAATTAAAATGGAAAATATAAAAAAAGCAAATTCAGAATTTCATAAAAACTATAATGATACTAAAATAACACCACAGTGATGTCACATTCCTGAAACGACATTAAATCCTGTGATTCCTATCAATGCTGACAGATTAGCCAGGTTAGTTTTAGCTGCTTATCTTTAATTGGTCATGTGACAGCTGCGGGACGAGCTTCTCATTTAGAGACGATCCCTCTTACATTATTCAAATCTATATTCTGCTAAGGAATGCATAAAGAAAGCTAGGACAAGAGGCTACTGTATATTTCATAAAGCTCAATCTCACCCCACTGTATCACTCACTGCATGAGGTAATTCAACAAACTCAGCAGCCTTCAGATTTTGAAGGAATGTTTAAGGTTCAGTGCAAATTAATCGCAGATGCTGTCTATAGAGTTTAGCACAAAACAATTTAAACTCAGATTGCCAAACCAAACAAGAACTCTGTTTATAGTAAAGAACTTAAAATATTAAAAGCAGCTTGTGCTTTTCTTTAGTGCTTGTAAATCTGTAAATTCAGTTGTACATGTATTATTAATATATTATTTGAGCTGTGAAGTTGTCAGAATTGTAATTTTGTCTTTTCTAGCCATATAAATTATACATTTGCATTCATAAGTATGCATTAATATGTTTCCAAAATATCTAAAGCTTGAGAAGAAAAACTTCTTAAGTTGTGTTTTCTAAAATAAAAATATATATATAAAAAAAAAGTATTAAGCGAGTTTATGCTTAAAGCAAAAAAACAACTATCTGCCAGTGGGGTCAGAAGAATAATCACATTTTCAATTATTAAGTTGATTTTTTGATAACTTTACACGAACAAAATTACTTTACAGTGATATTATCATGCTAGTTTCTATTAACTTGTTTAATGTCCTTTTCTGTATTTTTAGCATGCTTTCTCTATGTGTGTCACAGTCCACTGAAAATCAGAGCAGAGTCAGTGGCTCGGTCAGTGCTGTATACTGTGTTTGTGTTTTTGCACTGGTCTGATTATGCACACAGTCCTCAGCTGAAGTGTTAAGTGAAGTGTACAGGTGGAGAGAGCTGTAGAGAGAGATGTAGTGCACTTCTGCAGACGGATGACTCACACACTCAGACATCACGACACACCGCTGAGATGAAGGGCACACTTGGTTTCCTTGAGTAGCTAATACGTCACATCAAACGTGTCTAGAACTGACCTTTCTGAGCATTGTTCAGAACTGACCATTCAAACAAAAGCTGCATTTAGCCCTCTGCCAACGCAAGGATGTGATGGCATGTCTGCGTGGGCACGACTGAACCCTTAGCTCTGAGTAGCTAGTAATAGACTCCTTAATCACCCAGACTGATATTTGCATAAGTTTTTAATTTCAGCAGTTTTCTTTGTCCCATTTGTTTTTGAAGATTTTTGAATGTATTTTGCTCACCAAGGCTGCACTTATTTGATTAAAAATACAGTAAACTCAGTAATATTGTGAAATATTATTACAATTTAAAATAACTGTTTTCTATGTAAATACATTTAAAAATGTAATTTATTCCTGAGATGCGCAGCTGTATTTTCAGCATCATTACTCCAGTCTTCAGTGTCACATGATCCTTCAGAAATCTTTCTAATATACTGATTTGCTGCTCAAGAAACATTTCTGATTATTATCAATGTTGAAAACAGTTGGACTGCTTCATATTTTATGGAAACAGTGATACCTTTTATGTTTCAGGATTCTTTGATGAATAGAACGTTTTGGGTGGTTGCCGGGGTGTTGTTATGTGGTTTCTAGGGCTTTCTGGGTGGTTGCTAGGTGTTTTCTTCCTGTTTGTTCTGAAAAGATGTGTAAATGTGCATCTGTGGGATATTTTTTTTCTTTCATGTTGGCTACTATTTTGTTAGTACATATTTATTGAGATCAAGCAGCTTCATTTTAGTTTAACTACTTTAGTTATCATGCTTGTGCTTAAGTCACAGTTTCTTAGCTGACACAAGCCTTTAGACGCTTTCAGGGTCAAGGTGAGGTGAAGCTGAGCTCTGTAAACACTGTAATGCCAGGTTAGAGTTACGTCAGGGAAGATTCTCACTTGCCGTGGAGATTTTAAGGTCAAAATTACACACTCTCCTTCATCCGTCTGTCTGTTCACACACACTCGTTAAGTTCTTGGTGTCTGGACTGAGGTCAGTCTTATTCAGTTTCTCATATTGTCGATTTTTCCTCCTGTTATAATGTTTTTGACTGGCAGCACAAGCATCTTTTTTATTTTTTCTGCTTTGCTGACCTATTTCTTTCCCAAACTCGGTCAGACACGAGGCCGATGGGTTTTTCATGAGCGCCATTCGCTGAAATCGTGTTGAATTAACATTTAATGAGCTCAGCAGCATCATCTGAAGATGCAGAATCATCTCAGCACACCCTAAACTCTGTCTGACCTCTGTCTGACTAAAGACCATGACCCACTTCTTCAACTATCAAAGCAAGTTCATCCACCTGAAGAAACGGAAGAGACTAGCCACTCCACTGACACAATAAATCCCCTTTAAATGCAGGAAACTTCCCATGTTTTTATTAGCATTCACTAAAATGTAGAAGTATGTGAGTCTCTAAATAATCTACACACTTCCTCTTGTTTGATGATCACACTGCAAGGTTTTTATGACCTTCCTCTCCTCCATGCGACACATATGAACAACTTTAATGTACAAGCCACAGCATAAATCTCCCAGCATCCATTACAAACCAGAGGAATTCCACAACCTCATCCAAAATGAGACAAAGACGGCTGTTTTCCATCTGCTCTAATGGTCTTTGGGTGGAGCAATGAATAAACAATCCGGCTCTTTCTTAATAACTCTCCATGATTCATGCCAGCTCCCTCTCTGTGTTTCTCTGTCTCTGATCACTGTCCTATCATAACAAAATTCATTTATAATAAATATAAACTTACATTTTCTTGCTTTTTCTGAAAACTATGGCAGCCCTGAATTGCACAACAAAATCAATCAACAAATCAGAAAACATAAATCTGACAGAACTCGCATCAGTCAGGTGAGCAGTTTACCTTTTCCAGTTTGAGTTGCATTATTTAAACTTCAGGGATCCTGAAAAAAACAGGAAGTTCAGCATTTCCAGTGTTCTGAAATGGAGCACTAGTTCACTGAGTATTACACTGTATACTGTATGCCGACTACTATTTGTTTAATTGCATGTGATGCAGTATGCAACGGTGACCCAACCTGCTACATCAGTAGTAAACTAGTATCACTAGTGCATATGTAGTACACTAGTGTACTACTATGTTGTCATATGACCTCAATTCAGTTACTATCTCAGATATGACAACTGTTATTTAAAAAACATTTGGTCTAACTTTAAGAAATGTCTAAACTAATTAAAGCTAGAAAATATGTATAAAAAATAAACTTCTGATTCATTCATCACACTATAAATACAAGGTTAAGTCAAGTGCAATGCATTATATGATACAATATTCTCTGTTGTATGGATATGCACATTTTTGCAAATGTAACTGGTCATTCGGATATTCCATGAATTCTATATACTGCATAATGTTTACTGAACAAATAGTATGAATAAAATGATTGGTGTGATAGTAACAATATCAGTAGGTAATATAATACTGACTGTCTAATTCTAAGTGCAATTTGCAGCAAATGTTGCATGTTATCTGTGTATCCATATAATGTGCACACTATACATAATGTATACTGCAGAAATGCATGTTGGCATGCAGTTTTTAAAAGCAGAAAAGAAAGGTGCAAACAAGTTCTTGAATATTTTAATGTCCAACTGAGAGATGGACTAAAATAGTTTTACATTTGCATATGAGATGATGCACCAGCACTTTCAGTGGTTAGACTGGAAACTGGTGTTCATTTTAGCCAGTCAAATGCAGTCTCGGTCTGGATAACATGTGCTGTCTGACCTTGATTTGTCCATGATAATGTGTGTGTGTGTGTCTCTTAAAAGCTCCATTCACACACACAGACACGCAGACACACTCTGTGAAGGTGTGAGGTCAGCTGATACGTGCTGCAGTCTGTCATTGACGGCTGATGCTGCTGTTCACATGATACACAGACAGATGATACAGAACAACAGCTGAACGAGAGCTAGCTATCTCTCTATCTATCTATCTGGTCAGCTGTAGGTCAGTGGAGGTGTGGTCGTGTGCTGTGCTCTGATTGGCCGTAAAGTGGGCGATGGCACTCTTACTAATGGACAGCTGGCAGTGCTGGTCCTGACCGTCTGTCTCATCTACTGACACAGACAAATCATGGTGGTATTTCAGAGTGATGACAGGACAGTTACACAAGACCACCATCATTTGATTACAAGCACAGACACACACACACAAACACACACACATCGATTCACACAATTTAGTGTAAAGCGCTCAAACCTCACAGTAATGCTTGAGGCTTATACAGATCACACACAGCGATATAATGCATAACAAGATTAACTCAAGCCACTAAATCATATTAGCTAACATGCAGAACGGTGTGTGCGCTGTACATATTTATACTCCACCTGAATTATTAAGCATCGCTGTGTCTGATTGTTTTAATGAATTGTTCACAATGAGACCAAGAACACGAATCAAGAAAGTAAAAAGGTCATTTTTGACTGTAATAATGCTTACAACTGCCATAGAGATACAACTCCAATGACTTATTATTTATGGCCTGTGTTTGCTTCTGCTTAAATGAATCAGGTTTTACCAGGAGCTTTTAAAGATTACCTGACGATGCCTTTGTCCTGCTGGCATTTTACTCACTCATAACTAATCTCAGATCATTTTGTTTTAATGTGTGTAAAAATAGACTGAGAATATGAGCTTCTGACTGTCTGCAGGCTTCTCACATCTTACTGACACATCAACTGTACATAAATTAGTTTATCTAATGAAATTATAGATTTTTAAAAAAGAAATTAATGCTTTTATTCAGTAAGGATGCATTCAATTGTTAAACAATTACAGTAAAGACATTTATAATGTTACAAAATATTTCTATTTCAAATAAATGTGGTTCTTTTGAACTTTCTATTCATCTGTGAATCCTAAAAAATAAAATGTATCACGGTTTCCACAAAAATATTGGGCAGCACAACTGTTTTCAAATTGGAAAATAATAATCAGAAATGTTTCTTGAGCAGCAAATCAGCATATTAGAAAGATTTCTGAAGGATTATGTGACACTGAAGACTGTAGTAATGATGCTGAAATACAGCTCTGATCACAGAAATAAATGACATTTCAGTAGCTATTCACATAGGAAACAGTGATTTTAAATTGCAATAATATATATCTGTTTTACTGTATTTTTGTTCCAAAAAAGCAGCCTTGTTGAGCATAAGAAAACTGCTTTCAAAGACATTTAAAAATAAGATTTGTGATCGTAAACACTCCACTTCTGTTGGGTTTTGACGGCGTTATAATTGAGTTAGAGCCAGAAGCTGAGCACTCTCACCAAAGTCACCTCCTGGATATAAAAAGCTCTTTTATGACTGCGTGAGTGCGATATTTGTGTTAATTTATCACTGTCACAAGGTGATAATATAGAGAATTTCATGGCTGAAAGCAGCAGGGATCTCAAATCCTTCTTCACACAGAGCAGACGTTCTAAACTACACACATTCACATGACACTAATGACAGATGCTTGTACATATTAAACACTAGATTTATGTTGTAATAATTGTCACAGTGCTAATGTTTTGTGGGTCGTTGTGTTCAGAGAAGTGACTTTTCATGCATTTAGACACATGAGAAGGACGTCATGTTCAGTCTTCTCTCCAGAGCTGTTTCTATCTATGGGAAATGCCTAAGTCTGTTTGCAAACACATTACTCCGCGTCTGTATGCTGAACTGCAGGTTGTTCATTACTGAGATCCTGACAGCACAGGCTGGGTTTGGGGGTGGATGGTGATCATGTGACTATGAGAAGTTAAACTAGGGTAAATGTGTTTTTCTTAACTGCTCCTATATTTATCTTCTTTCGGAACATCATACTTTCTTTGATCATTGAACACTGTAGTGCATTAATTATGTAAATGTGCTGTTTTACAAAGATTACTCAATTGGTTCATGCAACTTTACAATGTAAAACTGTTTGAAGTTACTTTGCACTGCTTAAATAATGTAGCATTTTTGTTCTCTTTTTATAAATTTTAGATGTCTATTTAAGAATAAATCATGATTAGTTCTGTCCAATATAACAAAAACAATTAACCCTTAGTTTTTTCAAACTTTTGACAACATTCAGTATATTCAGCTGGCCACAAAAGTGAGTACACCCCTAAGTGAAAATGTCCAAATTGGGCCCAAAGTGTCAATATTTTGTGTGTGGCAACCATTATTTTCCAGCACTGCCTTAACCCTCTTGGGCATGGAGTTCACCAGAGCTTCACAGGTTGCCACTGGAATCCTCTTTCACTCCTCCATGACGACATCACGGAGCTGATGGATGTTAGAGACATTGCGCTCCTCCACCTTCCGTTTGAGGATGCCCCACAGATGCTCAATAGGGTTTAGGTCTGGAGACATGCTTGGCCAGTCCATCACCTTTACCCTCAGCTTCTTTAGCAAGGCAGTGGTCATCTTGGAGGTGTGTTTGGGGTCGTTATCATGTTGGAATACTGCCCTGCGGCCCAGTCTCTGCTTCAGTATGTCACAGTACATGTTGGCATTCATGGTTCCCTCAATGAACTGTAGCTCCCCAGTGCCAGCAGCACTCATGCAGCCCCAGCCCATGACACTCCCACCACCATGCTTGACTGTAGGCAAGACACACTTGTCTTTGTACTCCTCACCTGGTTGCCGCCACACACGCTTGACACCATCTGACCCAAATAAGTTTATCTTGGTCTCATCAGACCGCAGGACATGGTTCCAGTAATCCATGTCCTTAGTCTGCTTGTCTTCAGCAAATTGTTTACGGGCTTTCTTGTGCATCATCTTTAGAAGAGGCTTCCTTCTGGGACGACAGCCATGTAGACCAATTTGATGCAGTGTGCGGCGTATGGTCCGAGCACTGACAGGCTGACCCCCCACCCCTTCAACCTCTGCAGCAATGCTGGCAGCACTCATACGTCTATTTCCCAAACACAACCTCTGGATATGACGCTGAGCACGTGCACTCAACTTCTTTGGTCGACCATGGCGAGGCCTGTTCTGAGTGGAACCTGTCCTGTTAAACCGCTGTATGGTCTTGGCCACCATGCTGCAGCTTAGTTTCAGGGTCTTGGCAATCTTCTTATAGCCTACACCATCTTTATGTAGAACAACAAATTTTTTTTTCAGATCCTCAGAGAGTTCTTTGCCATGAGGTGCCATGTTGAACTTCCAGTGACCAGTATGAGAGAGTGAGAGCGATAACACCAAATTTAACACACCTGCTCCCCATTCACACCTGAGACCTTGTAACACTAACGAGTCACATGACACCGGGGAGAGAAAATGGCTAATTGGGCCCAATTTGGACATTTCACTTAGGGGTGTACTCACTTTTGTGGCCAACGGTTTAGACATTAATGGCTGTGTGTTGAATTAACCCAAAGGTTGCGGGTTCGAGTCTCGGGCCGGCAGGGATTGTAGGTGGGGGGAGTGAATGTCCAGCGCTCTCTCCACCCTCAATACCACGACTGAGGTGCCCTTGAGCAAGGCACCGAACCCCCAACTGCTCCCCGGGCGCTGCAGCATAAATGGCTGCCCACTGCTCCGGGTGTGTGTTCACTGCTGTGTGTGTGCACTATGGATGGGTTAAATGCAGAGCACAAATTCCGAGTATGGGTCACCATACTTGGCTGAATGTCACTTCACTTCACTTCACTTGTAGCAAAGTGTCATTCCTTCAGTGTTGTCACATGAAAATATATAATAAACTATTTACAAAAATGTGAGGGCTGTACTCACTTCTGTGAGATACTGTACAAATTATTTGTATGGTGAACAGTTTTACTTTGTGGCCAAGAAAAACATATTTCATAGCTTCACTGTGCCTGTGTTAAAATACTGGTACAGTAATATGAAGTGAAGCAGCTGAGGACAGTCATAGCCAGTTTTCCAGTCTGTCAGTGGTTGTGGGCTCTGAACGCCCGCTGAACCCGCTCCTCAGATGTTTCCTGCTGTTCAACAGCTTCTATGTCAACAGCCAAACCTTTATTGCATAATTCTGTGCTGTAGCCTACTTTCCTGTTGGCATTAGCGAATGACTATATTTCTTAAAGTTTAAAGTGTTTTTTCCTAAGTGTTCATTCTTTAGATGAGAATCCAGAAGAGCCAAACCATGCAAACTTCAGTGTAACATATTGCTATGAACAAACCGAACTGGATGATGGGTTCAAGCTCACCTGACGCGCCGCTCTCCTGGCCTCCCAGTACGGTTTGGAGTCTTCTACGGCTTTACCAATCTTCTTGACCTGCTCGTCCAGCTTGACCGTGGCCTCCACTAGGACGGCACGAAACTTCTGCCGGGAGTCCTAAAGAACAGACCTTTTTGGGTGAGCAAATCTAAAATCAAATGCACATATGCTCAAGTATATCAAACAAAAGTCTGTTACACTGTATCTCAATATTCATGGCACAGACTTCAAACATTTGTCAAATTCAATGTGTAGTTCTTTAGTTCAAGATGTAGATGAGTTTGTTTGTTCATCAGATTTGGACAAATGTATCATTCCATCACTTGTTCACCAGTGGATCCTCCGCAGTGAATGGGTGCCGTCAGAATGAGAGTCCAAACAGCTGATAAAAACATCACAATAATCCACACCACTCCAGTCCATCAGTTAACATCTTGTGAAGCTTAAAACTGCGTGTTTGTAAGAAACAAATCTGTTTTAAATAATTGCTTCCAGCCAAAATATGAGTCCATAATCCATAATAATGCTTCCTCCAGTGAAAAAGTCCATCTGCTGTCGTCTCTCACATCAAAATCCTTCCACATATTTGTTTAGAGCTGTTTTGGTTTGTAAACGGTGCTTGATCTTTGCAGATTTCTCTCCTGATTCAGATTTTAGCCAGAAGCAACAGTTTGAAGTTAAAAAAACACCTTAATGATGGATTTGTTGCTTACAAACATGCAGCTTTTAACTTCATAAGATGTTAACTGATGGACTGGAGTGATGTGGATTACTTGTCTATTATTGTGGCTCTCATTCTGACGGCACCCATTCAGGATCCATTGGTGAGCAAGTGATGGGGTGCTACAGTTCTTTAAATTTGATGAAGAAACAAACTCATCTACATCTTGGATGGACTGAAGGTGAGTACATTTTCAGCTAGCGTTTATTTCTGGCTGAACTATTACTTTAACTCAACTTTGTTTCCAAATGAAGTGTATTCACACTCCTAAAGCCCATTCAGATTTTGTGTGCAATATGCATCAGTGAACAGTGCTGTTTAAGGTTCACACTATTTCCATGGACATCAGAGTATTGTGATGCATTATGGATCATATTTTTAATTCAACTGTATGAACTACTGAATACAAGACAGTGACAGATGAATTCTTGTCTTTGTGTTGACAGGCGCATTCAAGAGTGAATTACAGTGCATGCAGTCTGTGAAACCTGAATAAATCTCAGTGCATTGAAAGACTCATCATATCCAGGCAGCGTGAACTGGATGCTCAGGAATCTCTCTGAATTATGAGCGTCCATCTTTCAGTTTCACAGTAATGAAATGCCTCAATAATCAGCCTTTTGAAGCTCCCTGAAAAGCGCTGCTTCAGCTAACTCAATTCAGCATTTAACACAGTTAAGAAAGAATCCACACCCTGCTTTCTAGACAGAAAACTCCCTCTCACGCCACAGAAACCATCGTGTTTGTTGCATAAGATGAGCAGAGGGCAAGTGCGTGTGTATACGGTGTCCAGCTCTGAATGAATCTGTCGTTGAGTGGGTTCGGTCGCTCAGATGACATATTTTAAAACCCTGACATCTACATCCTTCCACACAGGACCTCAATGACAAAAAGCATGTCAGAGGGATGTAGACTTCCTCTGACAGAATGTCACTTCCTGGTTCATTCTGCTGAATAACCACAGGCCAAATACAGAGAGCTGTGGATGAGTATTTTTATAAAACAATCTGACAAGGAACAAATAGTCCCGAATCTCAAATTAAGAGGACTTTAAAAACACTTATGTCCAAATTCTAGGTTATTGAAACTAAAACTATTGAAAACATTTTTTGTTAATTGAAATGAGCCAGAAATAAAATATAAATATTAGACGAAAAACTAACTAAACCAAAATTAGAAATTTTGCCCAGTTTTATTTTAATAGAATTGAGATACTGTTATAGTTTTTAATAATATTTTAAATAAGTTTATTTTTATATTTTCAGTTGTCATTTTAATTTCAGTTGAAGTTTTTAGTAATTTTGTGTTTTTATCATTTTTATTCGTTTTTATTTAAATTTTATTTAGTGCATCAAGTTAAACTACATGAAGAAATGGTTAGTAAAATGGGTTTGGAAGCACTTCTAACAAAATTACTAACTGGAAATAAATAAAAACTAAAATTGAAATAAAAAACTAAAAATATAATAAAAATGAATTAAAACAAAAATAGTATTATAAAAAAATAATAAAAATGTCAAAGCACATAGTTAAAATGAAATCAATTAAAATAAAAACTGAAAATATAAAATAACAGCTAATTCTAAATATTAATATTAAAATATAAAACATTATAAATATTCTAAAAATATAAAAACTATAATAGTATATCAATAATACTAAATTAACACATTTACATTACACACTCTACGTTAGTTGAGATTAATTCCTGTTAAGTGTTTTACAAAATAAGATCTGATAATCACAGATTTATATGGTCACACTTTATTTTAAGGTCCAATTCTCGCTATTAACAAACCCTTAACTTTGACTTTTGCCTTAATAAACTTCTAATGTGCTGCTTATTAATAGTTAGTAAGGTAGTTGTTAGGTTTAGGTAATGGGTAGGTTTAGGGTTTAGGGATGCAGAATATAGTCAAGCAGAACATGTGCTTTATATGTATTAATAAACAGCCTATAGGTCAATAACAGGCATGCTAACAAGCAACTTTAATAGTGAGAACTGGTCCCTGTACTTAAATGTTACCATATATACAGTATATATATATATATATATTAGATTATCACTGTATTTTGATAATTATTATTGCTGACAGTAACAAAAAGTTGTTGTTTTTTTGTAGTGATATTCTGATATGATACTCTTTGAAATACTTTCATTTTTATACCATGGTATTATCATCGACACCATCCATTTACCGTGGTAAAATTACAGTACTTTTTTAAGGAAATCATAAATCAGCTGAAACAAAACACGGAAACGAACGTTTCTGATGCCAACTGGAAATTACTTCTGTGTGTTCCTTCTCTAGAAGAAAGTCATCGGGGTTTGGAATGACAAACATTTTATAAACCACTCCTTTAGCTGTCGTGGCCTGTGGCTTTCAAGGCAGGAATTCCAGACTCGGACCGGAGAGATTTCCTCTGTCTGCTCAACATATATAAAGCGTGTCAGTCACATGCAAGAAACTTCCTATTGGTCAGTGGTGGAAGGGGGAGGGTCTGAGCATTTAGACATTTTCCACTTTGGAATTCCGCCTGCAACCATTTTCAGCGAAAACAGTGACACCACAAAGCAAGCATGTTAACCTTACCTCCAGTTCCGTCTCCCATCTGTTGATGTTATCTGTAGACTGATTCAGTTTCTCCAGTTCACCCTGTAGAGGAGATAAAGCGAGGCAGAAGGAGTTAAGATCGCAGTAAGATGTCTCTTGTAATGCCAGCAGGCCGACAACATCTGGAAAGTGTTATTCGAGTAACCCAACACTGAGATTAAGCTCATATGTATGCTTTTCCTGTGACGTTAGCTACACGCTGATGACACACAGATGTTGTTTTCAGTACAACATCATGAGTTTATTTTCTTTCATGGGTGGAGGATGAAAAACCAGTTCATCTAGTACAACTAACACACAGTCTAATACAGAAAAATTATTCACTTTTAAGAGAAAGGCATAATTTAAAATGCATTAAAAGTTTATTTTAAGGTACTCCAAGTGGACATTTGAAGCAAAACATTACAAAAAAAAGAGGTATGATAAAATAATGTATTCTAATAATAAAAAGTCATAAAATAATAGATACTGTGAAGAAAAGACAAAAATATATCTGGATAAATGAATCTAAATCTTGCTTGAAATGTCTATAGGTCTATGTCATTGCATTAGAAAATGACTTATATTAGGTCTTTATACCTATATTGTATAACATACACTATATTGCCAAAAGTGTTGGGTCACCCCGTTCTAATGTACAGGTTTGACTACTTTAGTAATTTCCATGAGTACAAATTTTAATGTTTAATCTTTGGTGTGACTTTAAATGCAGACCTTGAGCCGAAAACTCATCACCAAACACCAATGACTTGTGCATACACTATGGACAAAAGTATTGGGACACCCCCTTCTTTAGAACAGAAGAAGGCACTTCCAAAACTGTGGCAACAAAGATGGAAGCATAATTCACGTATTTAAAAACGGTATTTCTATCTCTGTTGCAACAGTTTTGGACGTGTCTAAAATGACTGTACCCATATACAAGTCATTGGTGTTTGGTGATGAGTTTTAGGCTCAAGGTCTGCATTTAAAGTCACACCAGAGGTGTTCAGCTGAGATTAGGACTTTGCTTTCTGCAGACCAGTCAAGTTCTTCCACACTGACTGAATCAATCAATTTTTGAACCTTGCCTTATACACAGAGACACTGTCATGTTAGAATAGAAAAGGGTTCTGTCCAAACTGTTGTAATACAATTAGAAGCACACAATTCCCTAGAATAACATTATATGCTTAAACATTAAGATTTGTACTCATGGAAATTACTAAAGTAGTCAAAAATGTTCATTAGAAGGGGGTGACCCAATACTTTTGGCAATATAGTGTATATAGCCTACATACAAAACTTTACACTTTTAGGTGTTTTCTAGTGAATAAAATGCACTGATTAATCTTGCACTTCATAAAAAGGACTTAATTCTGCATGCAGTGCATGTGAGCTTAACTGTGTCCTTACAGAGGAAAATGAGTTCTAAATATGACGTCAAAGTAAACATGATTGTCAACGTGGTTCCTCAATTTAACAAACAATGTAACAATGTAACAGAATATAACAGCTGATGTAACGATGGGGTTCCCCTCAAATCAAACAGCAGCTGCTTGAACAAACAGAACATTATCTGATCTGATTATTAATGCATGAAGCTTTCTGATGAATTTATAAAATACGAGCTGATCGAGCTTTAATCCAATCAGAGTTTGATAGTTCGGTCTAACTTCGGTTCTGATTTCGGGAAGGTTAAACAGGACCGAGTTGGATAAAAATCTGAAAAATATAACAACATACGGTAACACTTTATTTTAAGGTGTTATAATACAGAGTAATTACCTAATTAAGTACTTAGTAGTAGCCGTTCAACTTACATTAAACAAAACGTACTTACCATGTAACTAAGTTATGGAACAGTCTGTAATTACAGTTTGTAATTATGTAGATGTAATAGACAGCTACCGTTACACATATGTAACAGACCGAGTCTGTAACACAGCTACTAGTGCACTTAAGTACAATCTTGATACACTTTATTTTAAGTAGCTTATGTCTGTGTACTTACATTTATATTTACGTTGTATAAAGTCTGCAACACATATGTAACAATCTTTTGGTAACATAAGTAGCTGTGTAACAGACTCGGTCTGATACATATGTGTAACGGTAGCTGCCTATTACATCTACATAATTACAAACTGTAATTACAGACTGTTCCATAACTTAGTTACATGGTAAGTACATTTTATTGCATGTAAGTACAACGGCTACAACTAAATACTTAACTAGGTAATTACTCTGTATTATGGACACCTTAAAATAAAGTGTTACCCAACATACATATCCATAGATCTTAACACAACGTTCAGGTGGGTTTCGTTCTAATCCGGTTTAAATGTGAATTCTGGATTTTGTTGCTCTGTACCTGAATTCTCGGGTCAACCTCCTCTTCCTCCAGGGATGCCGAGTCTTCGTCAGATTTGTTATCTTTCTCCGTGTCGTTCATTTCGATAGCAGACGGGATTCGTCTATTACTGGCCGAACAAAGCGGGTCTCTGTCCGGGATAACGGGCTCAGATGATCCGCGCTCACTCCATTAGAACATCCAGAAAACGCGATTATAAGAAAAGCGTACGAGCTTGCTTCATATCCAAAAGATAGCCTACTTAATCTACCGAGACACAAACAACACACACAAAACACCGGCAGACTGGAGAATGAGAAGCGGCTGGAGCTCTGAGAGCTTGCCCGCCCCCTCCGGCACAAACACTCTCTGTCCTGCATGAGGGTCACTGCAGTTCACTGACACACCGAGGCAGTCTTATTTTAGTATTATCTAACAGTATTCATATTTTGAATGAGGTATTTTCAGCTTTCATTTTAGTTTTAATTTACGTGCATTAGACATTTTTGAGTTAGATTTCTAAAAGCTATTTAGCGTTATTTTTATTTCAGGTTCAGCTTTTGTACTTCAACTTATTTTATTGCAATTAATTGGCAAGGTAACAATAATGTTATTCATATATTTAAATGCACTTTTTTAATAAATAGAGACTTTAAATAGGCAGATGTTATGTTATGTGCATGTTTAAAAATAACATTTTTAAAATACAAATGTATTTTTTGTTTGCTTTTTCAACCCTGTCAGAGACAAAATAGATATATTTTAGACACTAAATGCACTAAATTAAGAGTTTCTTTTAAAGCTATGAAATTCTAATGATGTACAAATATTCTGTGTTAGCAAACAGTGATAGTTGAATATGACTCAGTCTTTTCCTGGTTCAGTCCAGATTGCTCATATTTGCTGTCAAAACAAAAAGTCAGACACACGGCTACTGATGCTCAGATAAAGTTCAATTATTATTAACACTGCTGCTCAGGAGCCTGTTTACAGTCCCTATAATATACAACCTTTTTACTTTAGTCCTAAAAAATTTATTATATTATATTAATAAAACTAGTGTTTCTTCTAGAGATCAGATAAATAAAGAGATGAGTATATGAAGAACTAATATCAGTGTAGTAAAGTGTTTTATAAGGTTCATCAGTTTCCAAATGAGCATACTGACCTGCTTTAGTCAGAGGAAAAAATACCAAAAACTGGACTAATCGCGCCCTCCTATGGATTAGAATAGACATACAACTGCAATCTTTTCATGTGGAAAATTATTTCTAATCTTGCAGTTTATTGGTTCTAACTGTTAACTTTAAGACATTTCAATTTTTTATTACATTTAAATGAAAGGCTTATTTTTAAGTGTTATTATGTTGCTCTATATAATTAAAATGTGATATATATATATTTCAAGCTTTAAATAAATTAGATTAAATTATTATTTTAGTGTTTCTAGTATGCTGCTGTTGTTAAGAATAATTCATATTTACTGTACAAGATCAAAATGAGATGACATTTATTATGATTATTGATATATATTTGGATAATAGGTATGCTGTGTATACAGCTCGGGGAACGGCTGTCTCTTTCGAGATGGTTCCTTGTGAAGCTGAAGACGATGGGCGCATGTGTTGTCACGTGACAGGCGTTGTTCTCCGCACAGGAGGCTGAAGCGGGTCCGGTCCTGTAGGTCCAGATCAGGAACACTCAGCTACAGGCCGATATGAGACAGTGAGAGCGCAGCAGAAGCAGAACCAGAACCGGAATCATCTGCGATCACCATGACGACGCAGCCTTAGTGCTCAGCATCCGCATCCTCAGCATCATCCGCGGCTCAGGTGCGCCGTCAGTCCGTCAGGCAGGATGGAGTTCAAAGAGCTGGTGGACACCGCCGAGAAATGGTGCTCCGGGAACCCGTTTGACCTGATCTTCGCCGAGGACGTGGACGAGAGGCGGCTGGACTTCTACGCCGAGCCCGGGATCTCGTTCTACGTGCTCTGCCCGGACAATCTCACCGGAGGAACCGACAATTTTGTAAGTATGACATAATCGAGCAAGAGCCTGGGGAGGAGGGGGAGCTGCGCGCGCGCCCCTGTGTGGATGCTGTTGTGTTCTAAATGCTCTTTCGTCTCAATTACAGAAAGCACTATGGGTTTTGGACATGCTAGTATGGTATTAGCATGGTTATTAGACACATGGTAGCACCATCCTGTGTTAAAAAAAAAAAAAAAAAAACATGATTTCTGGCCAAAATAAATTTTAAATATATGCTAAAAATGTCTTGTAAACAGTGAAATGCAGTAAAAAAAATAATAATACTTTATAAGTTTCAGCCTTCATTTACCAAAATATATTGCAAAATGTATTTCAAGGACAAGAAAATACAGTGAAAAGTTCAATATCGTTCTTCAAAAGTGACCTATGTGAACACACACACATATACATATAATATATATATATTATATATATACAGAAATATCAGTAACATGGTAAATAGTGAATACTATCACTGTAAGCTGGTATTGCTGAAATACTTTTTATTTTTGCATGTGATTTGAGGCCTTTATCTCAAAGCAGATGAAATGATGTCACTGTTTTTGACTGCAGAACTTTCTCCATACTCAGCTGAATTTTTGGATGTAGTGAGGTTGTATGCAACAATCTCACAAAGTGTATAGACTGATGTATATAGCCTGGTCAGACAGGCATGGGTCATTATTGCAAGTGTTTTATCAGCACACAAAGGTCTTAAGCTGAACAGTTCCCTAGACACTGTCACTGAGGAACAAATAGTGCAGATATTCTCAGTGTTTTGTGCTGTGATGTAGTAAAAACACATGCAGTATTTGCATTGATGCTCCACTTTCACGTGTCTGTTATGTTTGCTTTCCATACAGGAATCAGTTTAAAGGTTTGAAATGAACCACAAGTTCATGATATGAGTTCCCTCATATCACACCACATGACCAGACTGCATCAGACCGCTGCATCAGAGTCCCAGAGCTCACACAAATATCAGCGCATGCACAGGCAGGACAGGGATCTAATTACTCACGCTGATCAATACACAGTTCAGCAGGACCACAGAGCTAGAGAGAGCAAGAGATTGTACTTTATTAATAGATAAATCTACAGTGAATCCAATTAAAAAAGAGAGCGCTTCTGTGATTGTGCATTTAAACCTAGAATTTAACAGGATTTTGACAATTTTAAAGCAAATAAACATAATAGAAATATTTCTACTTGTGAAGGTCACTAATACAATAAGTCATTTTTCAGTGCAAATTTTCACTCAGATTGTCATGTTGATAATACTGTATGTAGCCCTAATGAAATTCTAGAAAAGTAAAATTAAGCATTTTCTAGACTTGGTGTAGAAACAATTTTCACGCAGAAATTGCTAGTAAATTATTACAAAGAAAAACAGCAAGTATTGCACTGAATTAAAATTTTGAAGCAGAAAGATTGAAATATTTTTTTTCTTGTAAAACATGCTCTAACATATATATATACAAAGTTCTGGCACAAAACTCTAGATGGCGCAGTCCGATAGCTCTAACTCAGTATGAAATAATGACGTCATTATCTCATGTCACAGCTGATTGGTTCTCTCCTCTGTCAGTGGCCAATGAGCTCGCTGCCCAACATTCAAATACTTGGCTAGTGTTTGCTGTAGCAATAGCAGTGTGCTTCAGAAACCCTCCACCTTCCCCAGCTCCACCTGTATTAATAGATCTGCTACGGGGTGATCTATGCTATGGGGGTTATTCATATATGTCATAAGTGCAGCAGCAGTATTTCTTACATGCTCACAGCAGCATATTGTGGATGTATTGGCAGTAGCAAGTCTCGGTACTTGCTCTGCCTCAGCAGCAGCAGCATAGCAGATCTATTCCTCTAAGACCAAATACATTAACATTGTCATGTACATTACCATGCCAGTCCCTCAGGGAGTTGTCATGACAGAAATATATTTGATTTATGTTTTTATGTTATTTATGTTATTACACTGCATATAAACATGCCATGCAGGTGATTGCATAATGTTAACCAATATCCAAATAGCTGTTTAGACATCATTTTAGCAAGCTTGCATTCAGTATAGCTTTCTTGTAAACCCACTTTTCAAAGTCAATTTCATTTAATTCTGATTGAATAATCTGTTCATATGGAAATATGTTGGATTATAAGTATAAGGGGTTGTGAATGGCCACTAATGTTGACTTTAAAATAAAATGATGATTATAATAATGTTGCTCTAGCAAAACTACTCATAAGAGTTGAATTGGAGCTCCTCTGGTTTGGTCTGTGGTGTTTTTTCCTCCTGGTTCCTGTGAGCTCTGGACAGATGCATAAATAATCAATCTGTCTCTCTGAAATCAGTAAAAGAAAGTTTTCAGTATAGTGCTTCAGGCACAACACAGCTTGAGCGGATATCTCTAGAGAAAGACAGAATGTGTTGAATTCATTCACCATGTGTTGATGTTCCCTGCTGAAACATGAAGCTGGGCTGGGACATAACAAGATTAATATCCTTTTGTTGAGCATTAGAATTCTGCCAAATTTTACATCTGTATATTCATTGAATATTAGTTTTTCTAGTATGATAGCCATAAAATCACATGCACAAACAGCTGCAAAACTCCATTTTTGGTTTTATGAGTTTTGAGATCATCTTACATTTCCCTGTGAGGTCTAGAGGAACCAGAAGGACTGAAATATCAGCACCATTTGCCATGCACCTTGAACAGGGCGTTCCAGAGATGGATGATGCGTTGTGCATGTCCTTGTTCTCAAAAAAAAGCTGCCAAAATCCAAAAAGTACTTTTTTAGAGAGCATTTAGAGTGACACACATGCACTAAAACAGTCCTTATATCATTGTGCATCAAATGCACAGCATTCAGCAAACTAAACATTTATCTGTGTAATGTATAACTGTACAAACATCAGCTTTTATAGTTATCGGTCTCTTCAAATTGCAATAAACAGCAGATAACAAACAGAAAATACAATATATTATACATCTTTTTATAAAACCATAAGATGTTACACACACTGGAATGGTGTAAACTTATTTTTATTAGAATTCTCTGTTCTATTGTATTCTATTCTATTCCCTCATTAATATTTTTTCTCAAACTCAGTTTGGTAGGAGAAGATTATTTGGGCCATCTAGTGAAAAATGGTCCCTCTCGCTCGGATAAATATAATGGGACAAAGAGTTTTAGTGTCCCAGATTCTCTGCTGGAAGCTCAACTTTGACATCAGACATTTCCTTTTAACCATATATGGACATTTTATAAATCCAGAAATAAAAATAACAGGGAGTTTGAGTTAAAATACTTTTTACACCTGTATATTTTTAGTCTGATTGTAGTTTCCATCTGACAAACAAATTCTCCCTATTGCAAATAAAAAAGAGCTTTATTGCCAAGTGTGCTTACAAGTGAAAACAATACACAATTGACAAAAATACAAGAGACAATATATTGTATGTACAGATGTGGATGTGTAAAGGTTTTCATGAACATGAAAAACACAGTTTACTGAGCTTTGAAATTCCATGAAGCACAAATAAAAAATGTACATTTATGTGGTATATATGTGGGCAGGTGCTTTTATACAAAGTGACTTCGAAGTTACACTTTTGCTAGTGTAAAAGAAATGTAAAAGAAAAGAAAAAAAAGGCACTAAATTTAGATAAATAAGCATTCTGCTCATCAAAAAATAGAGCAGTAATAAAATTTGGTTGAAGTATGAAATGTTTGTATTAGTGTGAAACTGGTAAAGTGATGTGTTTAACTGTATGTGTGTTTTCAGCATGTGTGGAGTGAGAGCGAGGACTGTCTGCCGTTCTTGCAGCTCGCGCAGGACTACATCTCCTCCTGTGGGAAGAAAACACTGCTGGAGGTGCTGGACAAAGTCTTCAGATCCTTCAGGCCTGTAAGTCTCACTCTATACTGTACATTTCTGAATAATAATAAGCACTATAAACAATTATACAGCCACGTAATATAATTCATTAGTTTAACTTTGTAATGCATAACCTTTACCAAGCAGTCCATATAAGCTGTGAATGCTCTGCATACCCAAGCCATTTTTGAGATTTATTACTATAAATTCCCTTGTCATTTGAGGCGTAACGTAAGGCTTACATAATAGTTGGACAAATGTTGGAAATATGCATGTAGCTGGCAATTTCCTGCAAATCTGTTGACTTTGATGTCTGTACTCTTTTGCTATGAATTCTCATTATTGTTGCATGGTCTCAGTGGTTTCCTGGCATGTGGGTGATTTCATGCATGAGGAAAACTGAAAAGCAGAAAAATATGCTGCTTCTGCCAGATCTCGATGACTGAAAATCACATTTTAACTAAAGCAACTAAATCAAATGAAAATAAGTTGTAACTCTATATTTTAATTTTTTTTTTCCTCAAACAAAGCAAATGTTGAAGGGCCACAGAAAACTTAATTCTTCCATTTTTTGGCATAGACAAAGAGTGTCCATTTTATTCATCAAAGTGAATATTTCTGAGGATTTTTATTGCTCCATTTGCTTCCCCCATCTTGCGTGTGTGACATGTGTACAGACGTTTTTTTTAAAGGTTTCAAAGGTGGCGTATGCAATCAGATTTTAGAGGCAAAACTGCGTGTTTACAATCTTATAATGGAATCTCTGGAATGCCAATGCATGTTACATTTGAATACTCTGTTTTGTTTTGTTCTGTTCAGGTTTGATTCTGTTCTATTCAGTTTGGATTGATTGTGAAATTCTTCTGCAGCTCCTGGGTCTTCCAGATATTGACGATGACACATTCGATCAGTATCACGCAGACGTGGAGGAGGAACCAGAGCCTGACCACCAGCAGATGGGTGTGAGCCAGCAATAATGCCCAGCAGAGAGGCTACGCGCTGGGCCAGAAGCCCTGCTCTCCTAACCTTACTCACCTGGCTCTTCTTCTTACAGTATACACACAAACACACACACTGCACCATTATACCCTTTAAAATCTGGAAAGCTTTTCCTGCACCCTGATTTTAACTCAAGTGATCATTATTTTGATCAAAATTATTTCTCATCAACTTCTCATCACATTCAAGCAGAAAACAAAACAAATATCTCATTCCCAGCTTTCATAATATTTTTTCAATAACCTGGAGGCAGTAGATTAGAAACTTATGTTCAGAATGGAATACCAGTGTACTGCATACTGCTGCATTGTCACATGACCTCATTATGTTGCATGTTTAATTCAGCGTCAAGCAGTTGTCAAAAAATTACAGTAGGATGTTTTGCATTCACATCCAAATTTGTGGTAAAAAATGTCTTAATTCTTGACAGTGTGATCAAAATATACATGTTGCAATTGGTATCACATCCTATTCATTCATCAAATTGGAAATAAAAGGGAAATGCTGCACATTTTGATCAATTCTGTAGGGCAGGTATTCCATGCAAACACAAAATTTACATGGAAATGTAGTATGCTGTTCTGAACATATCACTTTTAATCAAAGTTGAATAATTAATGAAAGTCACTTTTTTATGTGCACTAATGAATAATTCACAATTAGACCAGGAACATGTATTAAGAAAGTAAATGGGATCAGTTATTTTGTTTTCATGTAGTGAATCTAGATTGAGGAATTATTGTACCCTTGACTAATACATTTACCCCAGATCTTCTCTTCATATTGAAATGTACTTTAAATCACTCCAAAATATCTGCTAAATGACAAATAACCAAAGCTGACTGCATGTGCATATAAAGTATCTGTGTTTAAGGATTGAATTAAACAAGATCAGAAGGTAGAGTCATCACTGAATTATCACTGATTCAGAGGTGATGAGGTTATTGTGTTTTTGGGTGGGTGAGATGTTTAAACAAACCCTCGATTAATCCTATCTTTGCCTTTATTGTCTTTTGATTGTATTAATCAAGTTAAGAAAGGTCAACTCAAGAGTTTAACCACAGAAAGGTCAAACTGTGTATCTAAGTCTAAACTCTTAAAATAAAGGTTCTTCTGCGGTTCAACACTGAATCCAATTCTTATCAAGATCCATTTTTGGTCTCATAGGGTTCTTGAGTTGATATAGACTTCTTTAAAGGTGCTCTGTATGATTTTTAAATATAGTATCAGCACACACCCATTTAAAGATATCATACACTCGGCGCAATGCAACGCCAGACGCGTTTTTTGCTAGTTTCAGCCTGATGCAGTTATCATTTTCACGTCCAGTTCCACGTTATTTAAATAGCAAATGCACTTGGGCCAATCTGTTCACCTATGGGCGTGCTGGTCTGAAAAGGAGGCGTGTTCAGGCGCATTGTTGGCGTGTTGCTATTTTGAGGCATCTGAAAACATTCCGCCTTTGACCAACTAAAACCTGGTCTAAAGTTAATGCCGCAGTATTTTTTTATTTTAGGGACATGTTCGTATTATGCACCATATGCCAAATATAAAAAATGAAAGGATTAAAATGTAAAAGATTATTATTGTGTATGCTTTAACCTCGAGCACGAGCAGATCTGTTTCCTCTCTGGAGACATGTTCAGTCTTTGCTCTTGCAAATTCTGCCATGTAAATAGCGAATCCACCATGGTGCAAGCGCAACTGGCTCTTAAAGGGATAGTTCACCCAAAAATGGAAATTCTGTCATCATTTACTCACCCTCAAGTAGTTCCAAACCTGTATGAATTTCTTTGTTCTGCCGAACACAAAGGAAGATATTTTGAAGAAAGTTTGTAACGAGGCTGTTTTGGGGCACCATTGACTTCTATAGTAGGAAAAAAAAATAGTATGGAAATCAATGGTGCCCCAGAACTGCTTCTTCTGAATATCTTCCTTTGTGTTCAGCAGAACAAAGACAAAGGTTTGGAACTACTTGAAGGTGAGTAAATGATGACAGAATTTTCAATTTTGGGTGAACTATCCCTTTAAAGGGAATTGGAGATGAGACTCTGATTGGTTTATTGCACGTTATGCCCAAAACACACCCATTACTCATTAAGAGAATAGGTAAAACCTATTAAAGGGTAAAACCTGTCGGTGCCGATAGCCTCGTGGTTAGTGCGTCGGCATATAATGCAACTGCTAACAGCAACCCAAGTTCAATTCCTGCCTCGAGGCCCTTTGTTATCTCTCCACTGTCCTCTCAAAATAAAAGGCACAAAAAAGCCCATAAATTAAAAAAAAGGGTAGGCCTAAGACTTTTGCTAAATCCTAGCAAAGGTGTATTCGGACACGCCCTAAGTGCACCTGCGCCATGCACTTAGATCGTTAAAATACAGCCCAGTATGTTCAATTTCTTCGACGGTCGGAACGGCTGGGGCGTGTTATTGTATGTAAGCCACGCCCTTTGAAACTTATGCCCCTCCCCACATTTATAATGAGACTGCGAGAGCAACCTCCCACTCCGCTCTGTAAAAGCAATCTGGCGGAGCGCAGCAAGGAGCTTTCTATTAAAGATGAACATCCACATGCCCTGTTTTTATATTTGCATAAAACCTCCTCATTTGACATTGCTTATAAAAGCCACATTTATCTTAAGTTTCATTATCTTTCTTTGGGGCATGGCCAAAGCACACATTGGTTTTGAGATGTGCTGCTCCCGTGCGACGAGTTGAGAAAAAAAAAGTTCAGAAATCTTATATAGCACCTTTAAAGAAAATGTAGATTAAGAAGTTATTGAAGTCAGTTTTTAAAGCACTAGATTTATTTATTTCTTGGCAGTTGGAATTATCCTGTAAAACCCTGGATTTCACCAGAACCTTTATTTTTAAGAGTATATAGGCCTATATATATCAGCTGATTCAGGTGACTGCTGTGTTATGGTCATGTGACCTGATGCAGCACTTGCCATGACCTGTTTAAAGCATCATTTATCTGCTGTCATCTCAACAAACATGTCATGTTGGCTGGACTGCACAGACAGTGCCACAGGAGAGGTCACCAGAGGCACAGTATGTTTTTTCAGGACATACTGTATGTGAATTTGCTGACATTACACATGTGGCCGCTAAACTTCCACTGTCTTCTGCTTCCATAGTGTCTTCCTGCACATGCCCAGTCTAAAGTAAAGCGTAGAGATGAATTATACCAACAGTGTGTTACCGAGATCAAAGCTGCTGTTTTTCTGTCTTTATGTAGTTATGTAACATTTAAAGCTCTGTACCAGATTGTGATATTTATTTTATTTTACTGTTTACTTATTTGTCCCATGGCCTAAACGTTGCCACTTTTTGTGTAATTTTAATTTCTTTTGCTTGACCATTTATGTACGTAGCTTAACCTTTCAAAAATGTATTTCTTTTTTTATATGTATTCATTTTTTTTTATTAATTTAAAATCTTTATTGTGTAACAATTAAAGCTTTATAACGGATTTGTGATTTCTATTTTATTTATTATTTCTATTATTTTTTAATATATATCTATTGTTTATTTTTGTTATTAGTTTACCTGTTTATGATTTATTTATTTATTTACTCCTTTGTGTGTGTAAATCCATTTGTGGATGATATTTTTGTCGCATTTATAACTAATAATTTAATTTCTAAGAAGATTGTTCAAATCTTGCAATGTGGTGATTGGAAATATTGTTATTGATTTTAGATGAATATTGATCAGCCTGTCTAGAGTCATTTAGTTCGTTTGGGTCAGCATGTAATGTAACCTGAAATTCAACAATTAAATTTTAACCTTATGAGTGTATCCTGTATTTCTTAGCCTTAATTTCATATGTGTTTTCATAACTGGTCAAACCCTGTTTTTCCCCCGTGCACCAATAGGCTGTAACCTTTGACATTAAATATTTGCATAGTAAAACTGCTGACTAAATGCAAAAAGGCGTAAAATGTTGTGAAATGCCATGTAAATGCACTCCAAAAATATTTAGACCTATACATTTAAGATTTAGGTAAATTGCATAAAATTTGGATTACACAGTTTTAAATAAACTTAATGTGATGCATATTTGTCAGCCATACATAAATGAAACGGGTAAGATTACTGCTCTCAAAAAATGATGTCAGTTTGCATTTATTTGGTTTAAATTATCATATTTTCAAAATGCATGGAAGGCATTTGTATAGAATAAAGAAATGTAGAGATCAAGAAAAATTAAACTGGAGATGGAAAATGGGAAGACTCAAGAATTACAAGTAGAATTGGACACAGGATTGAATGGAAATCTGTTATCAGACAGGGTTATGTGTACATGAAGAGTTTATTTGCAAAAACTGATAACTCTGTTTTTATTAATTTTCATAAATCATGGTTTTTGTGTGTGTGTGTGTGTGTGTGTGTGTGTGTTTTATCATGTTTTCATTGTGCTAGTTAGCTAAATTTTTTGTTATTATTATTTAATCAAAACAATCCAACTGCAGTTTGATTGATATTGGAGTTATCTGTTTTTGGTGAACTCTTCAAATTGTGGCATGCATGACAGACATTTTTACAGCAATGCAGAACATATGACAGAACAATACAAATACTACAGACAAAAGTACAATTAAAATGTACAGAATATAACTCGGGAAAAAGTTAGAAGCGCTGAAATCAAAGAGTTGCTGTGTTGAATGCTACCTACCTTTCACTGCTGGTTATACTCTGTTTAATTGTGTATGTGACAAATAATAAAAATCTTGAATGTTTTTAACCTACTAATTAATCGTCACACTGCAGTTCAGTGGCGCTAATGCTCCATAAGAACAATACAAGAAGAAGCAGCAGCGGCAGCTCATGTGATCTCTCACTTGTAAAGTACTGGAGGAGTGCTGGGAATATTCTCATGATGGAGGATGTAGTTTTGGATGGAAGAGTAGAATATGGGCCAAGGAGTGGATAATAGATCTTCTGTATAATGTACCACTCACTGATGCCCCACTATGGAGAGTCCCTGAACCGCTTGTAGATTTGAGCTCACTAGACAAGCCCAAAGATGAATACATTTGAAAAGAGGTTAATGCTATTCTAAATAATACATTTTATTCAACATGACATATATTAACGGATGGATCTAAGGAACCTGTTAGCAATAATGGTGTATTTTTGTTGGGTGCCAGCACGTGTTGGGAATGAAGTTGTTGATAAGCAAAAAAAGAGCTAGGCAGGATGGATGGATGTTAGGAAAAAGGAGGCAAAGTCGATTTTAAAGAAAAAGTTAATGAATAAATGGCAAATTAAATGGGATAATAGTAGCACAGGGAGTTACGCAGACAGTAGGGAGGATAAATTGTCAGGGAAGAAATTGGAAAGAAGTGTGGCTGTCTAGATTAAGACTGGGACATACTGGCGCTTGTGGGTTTACATGGAAATGGGTTATGTGAATTATGTGGTGCATCTGGAAATATATATCTTGTGCTTTTTAGGTGTGTTACATATCGTGTATATGGTGATATATTATTTAGTCACTTTGGGGAGGAAAGAATTACACATGAAGATATCTTAGGAAAACAGGGCACTAATTAAATATGCATAACTCAGGTTTAGGATCTAGATTATAATACAGTAGGTGGCGATAATGTTCCTGAAGAGTTAGTCTACATAAAACAAAAAGAAACAGCAGCAGCTCATGTGATCTTTGGCGTCTATTTGAGTTTGTTTGCAGTGTGCTGGACTCACATCGGCTGTCGGAAGTGTGCGAAGTTGTTTAGGCTTCTGTTTTTTGCGTGTTTAGTGAACATTTTGCATTTACCAGGCTTTGATTCTCTGTATTTTTGGGCATCTGGTCCAGTTTGAGGTTGCTAGGTTTTTTAAATACTGATATTATACACAGTATGGGTCCGAAGCAGAGCAGTCCGTCCGTGGGGGTTCGGATCCGATCTTACTCCGGTTCTGATTTGTCAAACTCTGACGCGCGAGCTGCGGTTCTGCGCTATTACGCGGGCGGTTCGACGGGACAGATCGGTGAACGGGTCCAGTATTCGTCGCAAAGACCCGGTTCGTTCATCCAGAGCGCCGTTATCCCGACCGGCGGCCGGAGAGATGAGCCAGACGGGCAGAGAACGCTGCTGATCGGGTCACTGCCTGTGCACCTCACCCCTCACCTGCTGGGAGGTAAGACACTGGACTAATTACTATTATATTATAATGCATTTGACTATATATGTGGGACATTCTACCAGAAACGTACAGGATTTTTTTTTATTATTATTAAATCTGAACGTTGAGTCATATGGAGGACATGTTAAACTACAAGAAACGCATAATTGTGCCATCTCAGCAAGTTTTTATGATTTAATAAATACATTATTATACGCATTTCACCCCTAAAATGTCAGGCCCTGCCACAGACAAATTTGTATATGTTACAATGGTTATCTAATACATTTTTTTTATACAAATAGAATTTTCTTATTGGTCAGATGTCCCTGATTGTATTTAACATGGTTTTGTAATTCCTATAAGAAATAAGCAACTTCTGTAGTACACAGAAATCACAGAATACCCGCCAGGTACTCATATAGTTGTAAAAAACTACCTTTACATAGGAGATTTTTACAAAAACATAGCAGTGTATATTTACCCCCACCTTCATCTACACAGTAAAATATGAATTCATCAATATTTCCTCAAATAGTACATTTTTATATCCTGCGTGACAGGACTGACTTTATGGATTTCTTTGAGGCAGAAAAAATATGTTTTGTGTTCTTAAGTTTTGATAAGCATTCCTATTTTAAATTATCATTACAATCTTAATGTTAATGTAATATTAGACTGGTAAAGTTACTTTTATAAAGTTGTTTTTAGCGTGACAGGGCCTCGTCCTCCTAAAAAAAAAAACATACAAAAACAAGCTTAAAAAAAAAATCAAATACAGAACTCATCCTTGATCAGTGTCAGCTTCACCTCAATCCAATGATGTCATTTCCTCTGAGTCATAGCCCTTAAAGGCTTATTGCACACATTTTATGTAGAGTTTTATGTAAACGTGACAGGACTGACCGAAAACATGGGGACAGTTGTAAAATAGCATTTATTTCTAAAATGTATGTTTAATAAAGATAACAACTTAAACTTGTTATTGATGGAGATTTTTTTTCTAAATAATAGTTGTTAGCATTACAAAACTATGAAAGGTCTACTTTGGTAGAAAAAAGTATTTTAATAAAGATAAAAATATCTGCGAACCTAATGAATGACATATTCCTTTACAGAACAACTCACAGAAATCAAGCATCTGTCAGTTTTAGAAATTGTTTGGATGAAATACTTTTTCTTCTCTGTCAGAAGTCAAGGACAGATAATGTACGTTTCTGGTAGGATGTCCCATGTAATATCATGTTGACCTATTTTGTGACGTTCTCAATATTCATCTGATGTATTGTGATATTATGGACCATCTTATGATTATATGTTCATACAATGGCAGTAATTTAATCATATTAATATATTATTATGTAGCTTATTAGTCTTAAATGATTATATAATACTTTCATATGATCACAAATGTGTATTATGATAGCCTATAAAATAATATAGGTTTATTGACCATATCTTATGAATAGTCCATATTGATCTTTTTAATATGTATCTTATAATACAACCGTATGCATTATATGAAGCTTGATGACCTTGATGAATTGCCTTACTATATGATTATGATAATCACAACAATATAACTTGTACTTATGATATATTATAATGGAGTTTATTGTCCTTAAATTATTTAACTTTTATATGACAATATTATAGTGATATATTCTAATATAAAATATTATAATATTATATGACAATATTATAGTGATATATTCTAATACAATATGATAATAAATCTTTACCTTATATATATGCATTATAATTTCTAATAATGAATCTTGTTGACTGTATATACAGTGCCCTCCAAAAGTATTGGAACAGTAAGGCCATTTTTTGCTGTAGACTGAAAACATTTGGGTTTGACATCAAAAGATGAATATGAGATGAGAGATTAATATTTCAGCTTTTATTTACAGGTATTTTCATCTGGATGATAGCACTTTTTGTTTGAACCCACCCAATTTTCATACTGTATTTTATTTGTTGTAGGATAGATTTCAAATGCATGGTTGAATGTTGTTTTATGGCTTATGCATCGATGGTTTTATCATTATCATGTTCTGAACGGCCTGTGATCAGAAGACTAACTGAACTATAAACACAGAGACTTCCTTATCCAAGAATAGGGCAACATGAAAATGTGGTTCCTTAAGCTTCCTGATGTGTTTTTGTTGGTTAAAACCGCTGATATTATGATAATGAATTAATACTTTGTTGTCTGTTCCATGCAAGAGCTCTCTTTCCAGATACTGCTTGAGAACTTGAAGGTCAAACTGCAATGTTGCATTTTTGTGACCTTTGAGTGGCAATAAACATCAAACTTTATGTGTGTTTGGTTCCAGATTTGATCGTATAGCAATAATGGTTGTATTAAATAAATCATCCTTGATAGTGGGTCAGATTGATAAGATTCAGAGAGGGAAATTTGCTGACTGGGAACAGACGTGTGAACATGTGAGAAAAGTTATGTGCATTGCTTTGTATTTGACAGTTATTGTATTTGTTAGCAAGACATTTACAAGCCATAGTTCCTGCTGAAATCCTCTTTTATGAGTCTTGTTTGGAATAGCTGAGCAAGTTTGATTGGCAGCTTTTTAATTTGTGATGTAGTCTGGCTTAGAAAGTGGCTATATTATTATTTTTTCCAAAGTAATTAAAAAAAAAAAAAGCAGCTTCAAAATATTTTTTTTTTCTGCTGTTGCAATTGCATCAAACCGAAATACAAAATGTAATGACTTTTCACGTTTGAAAATAATAGTCACTGGTTTATACTTTTCATGGAAATCAAACAGTGTGCTTATAGCTAGGATAGCAAAGGCATTCTGTGTCAAATCCACATTATTTGGGTCAAATTGGAGTGTGAAGGTCGAAGTGCAGGAGCCGTGTGTGTGTGTTATGTGGCTGCTCCAGATGCAGTGTGTTCAGGAAGATAAGTGTGTTCTTCGTCAATAATATTCATTGCTGTTTCAGTTTACATCATCAGCTTAAAGTGTTTTCAGAAACAAGAAAATTTGGACAATAGCAAAGTTACAGAGAACACAAACAGAATGTGCATTAACTGAAGTGTATCAGTTTTTAATGCTTATAGTTAATCAGCCAATATTTGGCCATCTGAGATTATTGGTGCTGACCAATTAACATAACAGCATTCTCTTCAAAATCTACTGGCATAATCATCTTAATAATTTTTATGCATTTGAGTAAATTCTGTGGAAAATATCTAATTTGGGGTTGAAAGTCTTCTGAAGAAAAAGTCAAGAAATTTATTAAGATAAAAAATTTGTGAGAATATTCCAAAGTGCAATTCTTAAAAAAAAAAATCTTAAGTTTTTAAGAATCTTTGAGTTGCCACTGTTTATAAATACTCTTCATGCATCAACACTAAAGTTGGCCTGCCCAGAATATTCTTCATTAAGAATTATAATATATATATATATTCTTTAAGTCTGAATATATGCTTTGGCTTTTGAAGTGAATGATATTGGAATGGACTTTTGTTGTGAAGTTTGTTTTATTGCTGTGCTTGTGAGATTTTTTAAATGTTTTTTAACATTGCTATGGTCTTGCTCTTATAGTGTTGTTTTAGTTTTATGCCATTTTTGTGTACAGCACTTAGCATGTGCTATATAAATAATAAGTGGAGAATTTCTTAGAGGCTTTAGTGTTTATCTGATTGTATGGCAGTCCTGAAGACTTGCTGATCAACTCAATAAAAAACACCTAAGCAATTCCTCAGAATGATAAAAACATGCACTATTTTTGTTGCGTTTTCCATGACACAAGTTCAGCACTTTAGGTTGTGTTTTAATGACATGCATTATTTTGTGTTGAATGCTGCCAAAAATGGACAGTTAGTATGAATTATTAACTGAGACTTACAAATGAAAACGAGGTCCCTGTTTGAATCGATTCTGTAGAATTGTTACCACATTTTGAACTTCATGCATAATAATATCATGCACATCCTTAGCAAACAACCCAATACATTTATTAGATATCTTACCTTTGGGGAATTTAAGACAAGTTTATTTATTTATTTTAGAGCAATCATAAGAAAAAAAAATTATATGGGAATTCAAAATATACTTTGTTCTTGGTAGAAAATAAGAAAATGTTATAAAGAACTTTATTCTTAATTTGTCATGAATCTGGCCCCTGATCCGATCTAATTTGCAATGACTCATTTGTATATCCCATATTAATTATACTAGAGAGTGTTTTTGTTGGGCTTGCAGTGATCCTTAATCAACCTTTATCGTCATAACTCAAGCATGTATTTCACTTTGACCTTTAACTGCCTGCCAGATAAAGTTCCCTTTGATTCACTGGGCCATAAACTAATAAGACAGACAAGGCTCAGTCTTATAGAATGACTTCCTGTAAAAGCTTTTATGTCTGTTATCAGTCTGGAGATCCTGCCATGTGTCCGAAGACTCCTCCCCATCAATATACAGCTGACCTACCTTCTTTTGATATATTTACTTCCTGTTAATGTTTGGCAGTACAGACTGACACTGATAATTACAGGGGTGTGTGTGTGTGTAACCAAGCACTTGCAAGCATTATTACTCTGTCTCATTAATAACATTTGCCTAGCTTAACTAGTTAGTGATTGATGGGTCAGTGCATTGGTAGTTGTGAATGTGTTCTCTATTGTTAAATGTGAATGTGCAAAGAACAGGAAACATGTTCAGCACACCAGTTAAACTAACTAGAAAGACTCTGCTGTGAATCTTGATGCAAAATGTACTTTATTTTGCTGTAAACGTACAGCAATTGGTGTTCAGTTTTTACTGTCTATGCACATCAGAAAAGCATTATAATTAATATGCTTTGAGCTTAATGCTCAGTATTGTATTCTGTTGCATATCACACATATTTTTGGAAATTGGGTGTTTAATGCACAGAATAAATGTAACACAGTCTGTTATTTCTTTCAGCTCGTTGGATAAAATGCTCAATGCCTAATATATGCGTATGTAGGAGTAAAAAAGGATTAATTCTATTTCCTGTATGTGTTATACAGAACTTTAAATGTCTACAGAGGTTTCTGTGTAATCATAAATATCTTTACAGCCTTATAATGAACTTCACTTGAAGTGAAACAAACATGTCAGCAAATCCAGCTTTATAATCATTCAGCCATGTGCAGCATGACCACGTGCCGTCAATTTTTATGCATTAGATTTTGTTCATATTGTGATAACCTGATAATGCACATTACAGTACATAGACTCACAGACGAGATTACAACATTTCCAAGATTGCCTTTTTATTGCCTTCTAATCTTATAATTGCTGTTTACTGACAGGAACTGTGCGATTATTGCTCAAGTGACCTCAAGAAAAATAAATGTTACAAATATATTTAAACATGATTTTTGTCTCTTCTGTTTGTTTCAGCTGGATTTGACTGTCCCGTCTGCTCAAAGTTTGTCTGTTCAGATGAATTAGATGATCATTTGCTCATGTGTTTCTCCAAACCCAGACTCAATTATAACGGTAAGAACAGCCTTCACTATCACACACTTGGCCACTCTCTTTCCGTCCAGTTAGATCACTGACCTGTTCCTGCACTCTTAAACTCTCAGAGTTGAATCTACTGAAAAATATCTGAAATAACAAAACATTTATTTATTTAGTTTTTCATGCTGGACCAGCTATCAGCTCCACAGACTAATTTGTTTCTGTCCTTGACGGTTTATTATTTTAATGCTGATTTGTTTTGTTGTATAACAGCGCCTCCATGTGTCCTCAGCTGACTCCTGCTGCTCTGAGCTCCTCTGATGCTGATAGTTGTGATGGTTTCTCTTTCTGTAGATGATGTTTTGTCCCAGGACTCTGGCGAGTGTTCGATATGTCTAGATGACATGGTTCAGGGGGACACCATCGCTCGACTGCCCTGTCTCTGTGTCTACCACAAAGGGTATGAGAAACATTCACTAACACAGTCATACACACACACACACACACACACACCCCCCTACCTGCTGTCATCTGTGGAAATCATCTCATCTTCTGCTCCTCCAGGTGTATTGATGAATGGTTTGAGATTAACAGGTCGTGTCCAGAACATCCTACAGATTAACATTAAAACAGGTCAGATGTTAGACACTTTCCACAAATAGTGGTGTCGCCAGCAACCAATAATTACAAATATACATATTTTTTCTATCTGCAGATATTTCCAGTACAGAAGACCAGCAGAGAAGGGCTCAGCTTATGTTTTCCTCCAGGATCTGACTTGTTTTGACACTAGATGATAAATCCATCATCATCTGAGACCTATATGGACCTAAAACCTGCAGTGCCAAATCTAAATTAAATCATGCATTTACTTTGCACAGTTCTGTTAACAAACCTGAAGGCTGTTTAAAAGTAATCTAGCTGCCATTTTTACACATGGAGCTCATTAAAGATCACATGATGGACTGCAGTATTACTGCTTCATAGGTTAGGGTAACACAGGCCCAGCGCCAGGACGCACGACTTTGGGGGGGGGGGGGCTTTTGTATTTCTTGGGGTGGGCGAATTTGTGGTTATTTTCAAGTGAACGCTCAAAATACATTATTTGGGTAACACTTTACAATAATTAACTATCACTTTAATACATTAACTAACATTAGGCCTAACTAATGGAACCTTATTGTAAAATGTTACAATTATTTGTTATTAAAGCATATACGTTCACAAAAACACTTTAAACAGAAAAGCAAGCAGGTGCATGATTTGGCATGGCAGCCAATACAAATAATTACCATTTCCTTACCTAAATAAATCCTGCGTTTGGACCAGGCTCGGTTGCAGAATCACATCACTCTGTGTTTCTGAAATTAGGCCATTATCTTTTTCTATATAGTGTAGTGGTTAGCTATCTCTGTCGTACGTGGCATGAAAAACACGAGTTTTATTTCAATTCTCAATATATTGTCGTATATAACGTGACCACACAATGAAACTTTTTGTATGTACGTTTTCTTCACAAAAAGAGTACATACTTTTAAGGCAAGTAGGCGAATTGGGACGCAGCAAGAGAATATATTTTCCCTAACAGGACTTTCTGTTGAACTGTTTTTAATCAAAGAAAGAGTTGTTTAGAAAGGACATGAATATTGAGGACGAGGAATGACAGAATGTGAGTAAAGGAAGAACACTAAAGATATTTTCTGTACTTATAAATGTTTGAAATTATTATTTAAATAGATGATCTAGTTGTAAATGTTTTTGATAAATCTTGTAATTTTTTTTCCCCAATGTGCTGCTGTGTATATAAGGTACTAGTTACAAACAATATATATATAAATTATATATAAATAAATTAAAATGGCTCTGGAATGTTGAAAAGTGTCAACTTCTACGTTGTTTCTGAGTGTGTGTGTGTGTACATGTAACCAAATAATCCACACATAAGATCAAATCAACAGATGGACAAGTATAGTATTGGATAAAGCCACATACATCAAGTACAGATGTTTATTCTAACTGTAGATAGAGGTTTTAACGGAGGAAATGAACAAATATCCTGCTCATTAAGCATGAGTGATATGTAATGGTACATGATCTACTGTAGCCTTTATATTCAGGTTTTCATACAGGAGATGGAGTGATATATATGTTGTTGTGAATTTATATTTAAAGTTACATTCAGATATTGACCATATTCAGCCCATCAGACTTCCAGTGTAATCATATGGACCATCAATGAAATATTTAATATTTATTTATGCTTTAGTATTCACTATTGGTTGTCATACAGCTACAGAACAGTGTCCTACAAAGCATTTTATAAAGACAAACACAATTCACCCCTTTCTAAAATTCCAAGGGCCAGCATCTGAGAAGAAAAAGACAACTTTTTCGTGTACAATAATCTTATTTATTAAAAACATGAACTAGGATGACTCTCTTTTAATTGTTGTTCAGTCCTCCTGTCAAAATGCTCCCACTCACTGGTAAAAAAACTAAAGCTGGATAGTTGTAGAAAGAAATGGTTATTTGTGAATAATGGCAGGATGTTCTGAGGCTCCCCCTACTGGACGCATCAGGAACAACAGGGCCGTAGATCTGCCTGCTCCAGGTCTGCAGCCTCCCCCTACTCACTGATAATGAAAGCTCGTGTTTTTCCGTGGGGGCTCGCTATCTCTCGTGCACAGGGCATGCGCACCACTGCTGCTTTTTTCCCTTTACTGTCTAACTCTAATGCAAAACAGAACTGTGTTTAGAGTCCTGGGGTGCGTCTAATGACATGCAACGAAAAGTAAGCGTTTAAAAAATATCAAAAGTCTTTTTTTTGAGCGATGGTTTTAACAGAAAATCTCGATACTAAAGTGAAGATATTCTTAAGGGTCTTAACTTTTCCATTCGTTAAATATTCCAATAATATATCATGCAGAACCAATGAGTTTAAAAGTTCATCAAACTAGTTGCTAAACTCTCTAATGAGGGGCTAGTCTCTCTAAAAAAGTTTAAGTTTGAAAAGTAGGGATATGAACTGGATTGTGTTTAGGTGCGTTATTTTACACCCAGACTGAAGACAAGTAAAGTGTGATGCATGATTGTGACTCCTTGGTTAAAAGTAACTTTAGGATGGTGTGCTCATATTAGGTAATGTTAAGTGAACTGTTTTGTTGCATGAAATAATAAGAAGAAAAGAGATCACAAATATGAGATTTCAGTGTTTGTAAACATCTAACAGACAGGTAGTGCAGGGGCCTGTACCATGAAGCCGGATTAGCCAGGTAAGTTTCAGTTTAGTTTGCACCAATCCTGGGTTTTAGGTACCATGAAAGTGTTAGTTATGGCTTTTAGCTGCATTCATTGCCATAGTAGTAATTTACTCCACAGCTAACCTGCTCCAGGCCAGGTTATGTGTTCTGAGCTAGGGATCTCAAACTGAAATTGGACCAATCAGATGTTAGCAAAGTGACACATGTCTGACACAAAGTCACTCCCCCAGTTTCTCTAGCTCCAAATTAAAGGTAAATAGTACTAAAAAACAATATCTGGCCAAAACCAAAAATTTAGTTATTTTATGAATTGCATAATTATATGTTTTATATTATTATTAATCCATTACACACAAGCAATTAGTTTAACAGTTATTATAAATCACTTATTTTAAGTGAATGTTAATATATACAGATTGTATGTAATATAAATAAGTTGTAGAATCAATAGATAACGCTTTAAAATGGACCTTTCACGTTCGAGTCTGTATCGCTGTATATTTCTATATAAACTAATTTAACAAGTTTCACTTGTGACTGCACTGATAAAACAAGATAATTTCTTTTATTTGTCCTCTTTCATGAACAAGTACTTTTTTTTCACTGTGCATGCATTTAAATTCATCATATTCCTCAATCTCTTAACCTTTAGCAAAACCTTTAACCTTTAACCAAGGCTCGAGATTGGCTGTTCACCAGTGATGTCACACATTCATGTGCACGTGCTCCACAAACTCAGGATCAAAGCCAGAGTTGACAGAGAAAGCTGATGATCAGCATCATGGCACCAACAAAGCCGGATTGGAGTGGTTTGGATTTGTTAACTCAAAACTAATCCTGTAACTCTGAATTTGTTCATCTGCCATCATGGTACAGGCCCCAGGTGTCTGTTAAATCTGCATTAACACTATATTCAGGTAATTTATCAATGATATCTGTTGTTAGTCACTTTGTCTCAACCAGTGTTTTTGAATCATCAGACCTGTGCAGTTTCATGAAGACAGAATAAACCATGGAGGACACACAACCATTTAGCGATGGAGATTTTTCTCCTGGATGCAGGTACATCAAAATCTTCATATGACATTGTGGGTGTTTTCCTTGTTTGGCAAGGTCTTCTGAGTGGTTGTCTCTATTGAATACTTGTGCCAAGAATGGATGGATAGATGGGTGATCCTTGAGCAACTTTTCAACATTTGTAAAGCTTGTCTGAGATAAGATTCCCTATATGAGGTTTATCTGCAAGTAACATCAACTATATGCATTTTTTTGTCTATTCTGATAAAGTAAATTATGTGTGGAGAGATCAAACCCACCAGAGCCCAGCTGTGTGTCCATGAAGAGTGACGAATCTATGGATATACCATTAAAATTTGCTGGAAGACACACATCAACTGATCTGAGGTGCGACCAGTGTTGCCAACTCTTGCACGCTAAATAAGCAAAAAGCAACTTCAAAAACAAGCCCTATATTATTTATTATCATCAATATTATTTATTATCAATTGTTTATTATCAATAAATGAGCCTGCAACATAATGAACGGAAACCACTCGGAGATTCAAGAGCAAAAACAGAAGTTATTTTAAGAAAATCATCAAATTGCAATAAATCGGGAGGGCACACACCTCTAATCACCTGCGAGCAGAAGAATAAAACAAGACAAGCGCACATAGGGGGAGCTTTACTTTAGCCACATATAATAAAATAAACTTGAACCATGTATATACTATTAGTATTACTGCTAATGATAAATGCATACAAATTAAACTAGGTCCCTTTACTTCATCTTCTCCTATGTTTCCCCCATCTCTGTTGTAGTATTTTTATACCGTACAGGGAGTTAAAACCCTATAATCATATCCCTGCTTCTCAAGACAGGCTCATAATAGACCCTTCTATACTCACCTCTCCGATGAATGGATATTAGATGTAGCTTCACCCCTCTGTTCCCGGTGTCCGCGCTAATTCAGTTAAGTTCTGACCACTTGAAATTCGAAGGATTTATTTAGGTTCTGATAACTAGTTATTTAAGGATTAATTACTCTGAGACTGCTTTAAAAGTTTAACGAATCACCAATACAATGGCTTCGTTTTATTAAAAAAATGCAGTAACTCATAAGCAAATAACAAACGAGATGTCTTCACCACACAACTTGCTGGCCCCGTCCATCTCTGCCTTCAGCTTTTTATAGTCCTCCATCCACCTGCATTTCTTCTGCATGTGTCGCCTGTCTCCACCCCCCCACCCCCCGTCTGGGTTGGTTTCAGTTCCTCCAGCTGGCAGAGACCGTGACCTTTCACTCAGATATCATTCATGGCAAGGTTAACAGTTCAAATTCAAAATAACAACTCCCCCATTTTTCTAAATAGCAAAACATACCCATTATTATTTTAAACTATGTAGCTCATCATTTCACACATATACATTCTAAACATAAGTACATAAACCCTACACTTCATATATAGCAAACATGAATAACACCTCATGACTTGGTCTTGACTAGAAGGTCCATCCTGCAAGTGTATTTTAACAAGTGCAAAATGCATCTCCTTGACAACAACCATTTCTTTGCAGAACAAACTTCATAAACACATTATTAATAACTTCAAAGTAATTCATATTCGTGCTCTCCATATACAGCACATACTGGAAACATAACATCCTAACATTTATACTTCTGCAACAAGAGTTTGAAGTTCCATTAATCATTTGTTAACATTTGCAATTCAGTAGAAAACCTACTCAAATTAATCATCTCGCTCATATTCTTCATTATTCTTTTGTTTAAAGATTCTTGCTTTCTCATCAACTTCAGAATCTCTTTCAACTTAACACAGATCTTTTGATCTTCCAGTTCTGCTTTTGGTCCTCTTGCGTCGTTCCTCATTTTGTCTCTTCTTGTCCTCCTTACTCTGGTAACGTCGCAGCCCCTGGTCTAAAAGATCGTGAAAATCAATTTCTATCTTTTCTGGTCGTCTTGTTTGATTAGTTGCTGGGGATTGATTAGAAAATGTCATACTATTATAACCAAATACAACACTGTACATCTCTGTTGGTGGTCTTTACATCTACTAAAGTCACATGTCTGCAAGTTAAATGCGATTTTACTCCAATAAGGGGGAAGGGGCACGAGCTGCGATGACAAATAACCCTACAGCACATTAATTATTGCACTGATTGGCTTCTACCTGCAAGCAGACAGTGTCTACAATATATCGGGGGGAAAAAAACATTGACCATAAATGTAAAGAAACAAAGTTGCTTGTTAGGTTTTCCTAACAAGCAACCATATATATTTTTTTAAATAACCCAAAAAACCACAACCTGCGGCCCGTGATTTTTAACGCGACTTCGCAAAAAAGAAGCCCAAAGTTGCGTAAATATACGGACTTGGCATCTGTGGGTGCGACATTTCTCTCCAGATGGATTTATGACAGTCAGCATTGTGCAATGTACAGTTGTCATATCAACTAAATAAATAGTTTTTGTCTCTATTCTATTATGACTTCTGTTGCCTCTATTATATTAAAGTCGATTCCAGAAGGATCGATCAAACTCACCGGAGCCCAGCTATGCGTCCATGAAGAGTGGTGAGTCTATGGATATACCATTAAAATTTGCTGGAAGACACACATCAACTGAAACAAGGTACAATGTTTCTGTCTGTCTGGATGAATAGATTATATTTACCATTGCACAATGTAGAGTTGTTATATCAACTGTATATATTCTGTTCCTTTATGACTATTCTATTGTCTCTATTAAAGTCGATTCCAGAAGGAGCTATCAAACTCACCGGAGCCCAGCTATGTGTCCATGAAGAGTGGCGAGTCTATGGATATACCATTAAAATTTGCTGAAAGACACACATCAACTGATCTGGGGTACAACATTTCTGTCTGGATGAATAGATTACATTTAGCATTATGTCAACTGTATATAATCTGTTCCATTATGACTATTACATTGTCTCTATAAAAGTCGATTGCAGAAGGAGCGATCAAACCAACCAGAGCCCAGCTGTGTGTCTATGAAGAGTGGCGAGTCTATGGATATACCATTAAAATTTGCTGGTAGACACAAATCAACTGATCCGAGGTACAGCGTTTCTGTTTGGATGAATTGATGACATTTAGCATTGTACAGCACAGGGCATAAAAACAAAGAAACCAAAAAATCAATCCTTTCACTCAAAGCAGAATCAGTATTTTAACGCTTCTGTTCATGTGTTCCTTCTATATTATTACAGATCTGAAACCAGTTTGAGTTGAGAAAAAAAACTATTAATACATATTTTTTTTACTTTTTTTTTTTTTTTGCCAATAATCATTATTATACTAATAAGTACAGTGTTTTCTTTACTCTAAAAAAAAAAACAAAAAAATACATAGACCGTTTTAGTCTGGTATCTTACCTTGACATAGCCAATACAGCATCATCTTTTATAAAATGATTTTGGCCAAATGTATTAAACAAGAGAAAAAACTGTCAACGCTTTAAATAAACTACTGTTTTTTCAAGATATTTAAAATGTTTGCTGCAAATAAACGCTACTCGTACATAATTGCGAGGAAAAATTGAGAGAAAAAAAGATCATTTGCATGTAGGCTATACATCACATTTTATTATTCCATTCAGAAATAATGTAGGTTAAAATATGGTAAATAAAGCAAAGTGAAATTGAAGCCTGCCTCTCTCATTTGGCATAAATCCAAATGGTTCCATATTTACAATGTATCTGGATGCTAAAACATTATTTATGTTATCTACAGGCTTTGTACTTCGATGTAAAACATCATCCTTCACATAAGCTGTAATGTCATGAAGTGAGTGAAGTGACATTCAGCCAAGTATGGTGACCCATACTCGGAATTCGTGCTCTGCATTTAACCCATCCAACGTGCACACACACAGCAGTGAACACACACACACACACACACCGTGAACACACACCCGGAGCAGTGGGCAGCCATTTATGCTGCGGCGCCCGGGGAGCAGTTGGGGGTTCGGTGCCTTGCTCAAGGGCACCTCAGTCGTGGTATTGAGGGTGGAGAGAGCACTGGACATTCACTCCCCCCACCTGTTCCTGCCGGCCGGAGACTCGAACCCGCAACCTTTGGATTACAAGTCCAGCTCTCTAACCATTAGGCCACGACTTCCCCCTGAATGAATCTGGTCTATGAACATCCGTTAACTCACCACCAGACTACAATTCCCATCATCCATTGCACTGACCACACAGCTGTCACCAATCTCACATTGCTCTGATCACACAGCTGATTGCACTGATTACACATGCTTTATAAGCCTTGAACTTCCTCTCTGCCTTGGCCGAGTATTGTATTGCGTTTATCACTCCCCTAGTGTTAGCTGCCTTACCGAGCCGTCTGTGTTTTTCTGTTTAGTTCTAGTATTGTTCTGCATTTATAACTCTCCTAGTTTTAGCTGCGATACGGAACCCACTTTGTTGTCATAGTCTTGCCTTGTGTGTTTTTCTAGTGTTTTGATTCTTGCTTGGATTTACCCCTTTGCCTTGCCGTTTGGACTCTGTTTGCACCTCTCTTGGGCTACTGCTCGTATACCTGGATTATCTCTCTGCCTTGCCCTGTTGGATATTGTTCGCCGATCGCCGACTCTCGCTAGCCCTAGGATTGCTCTGTGTCTTGCCCGTACCATACCTGTTTGCCATTGTTTGACCCTGCCTGTTTATTGACTGTTTATAAATAAAAGCTTACACTTGGATCCTCACGTCTTGTTCGCCCCGTTACATGTAACAGCACAGTGAGCAGCACAGATTTCAAGTTAGCAAAAATGCGTTGTTTGAGCATGTGAAGTGTCGGTGCGATCACTGCATTATTTTCCCTTCTAAGAGAGGAAACTGCATAAATTTGTGGTCATACAGATAGAAGCAAGATATCATTCAAAACTGTATATAGCTTTTGCAAAATAAAGAAAACAAGCAGGATGGCGCTTAATCTCTGCCGTCTCGGTTTTCTTTGTGTGAGCTTTGGCGTGTGTCACAATGAGCTGAAACATTTTATATAGTTTTATTCTGTTTTCTCCATTCACAGAAGCGCTGCTGGTTCGTGATGTGACCTGTAAAACATACAATTGTTATATCAGCTTCTTGTTCTTGTGTGTTCTATTATGTGTTCTAACTATTACATTTTCTCTATTAAAGTCAATTGCAGAAGGAGCAAACAAACCGACTAGAGCCCAGCAGTGAGTCTATGGATATTCCATTAAAATTTGCTGGAAGGCACACATCAACTGGTCCTAGGTACAACATATCTGTCTGGATGGATATAGTGGTAGATGACATTTAGCATTGTACAATATAAAGTTGTCAAACAACTATATAAATTATTCTTGTGCCAGTTCCATTATGGTTTCTGTTCTCTTAAAGTCAATTTCAGAGAGAGCGATCAAACCCACCAGAGCCCAGCTGTGTGTCCATGAAGAGTGACGAATCTATGGATATACCATTAAAATTTGCTGAAAGGCACACATCAACTGATCCGAGGTACAATTTTTGTCTTGATGGACAGACGACATTTAGCATTGTAAAATGTACAGTTATCATATCAACTGTTTAAATGGTGTTTATGTCAAATGACATCTGTTGTCTCAATTCTTTTAAAGTCGGTTCCAGAGAGAGCTATCAAACCCACCGGAGCCCAGCTGTGTGTCTATGAAGAGTGATGAATCTATGGATATACCATTAAAATTTTCTGGAAGACACCCATCAATTGATTTGAGGTACGACATTTCTATCTGGACGGACAGATGACGTTTAGCATTATACAACGTACAGTTGTCATATATATGAATTCTTGTCTATATAATCAGAAATAATTTAAGTAATTTAATTTATAGACCACCAAGAGGTGACTCACAGATAGCAAAAGAGAACCAGAGCTCTAATCAAGCAGTTGTCTATACTGCGTTATATCGAAAGTTTGATTTATTTAGTTTTAAATAGGGCGAGGGGATCCTTTTTTATTCAATGTACCTGTAATCTGACTACTTAAGAGCTTTTATGTCCTGATTACTGTACACAATGTACATGTATTCTATTCCTCCCCAAACTGTCTATAATATCTGCTGTATTTTAATCTATTATTACATGGTTATTAAGGTCTATCTATTTCACAGGAAAACATCAATGCCACAAGAGCAGAGTTGTGAGTCCATGGGTGGAGATGGGTCTAGGGCAATGCTTGTGACATATAAGGGAGAATCTATTCTGAGGTACAGCACTTCTTTATAGATAGTAGAATATCTTTGTCTATCACGCTCTGCTGAAATCTATTTGATTTTTAATTAGTGCCAGATTGAAATCAAATCTGCTGAAGAGGTTTCAGTGTCTGTGTGAAGGAACAGCAAAGCAGGGAATCCCAACACTCCTGAATGAGATCTACACAGAGCTCTACATCACAGAGAGTGAAAGTGGAGAGATCAGTAATGAGCATGAGGTGAGACAGATTGAGACGCAATCCAGGAGAACAGCAACAGAGGACAAACCAATCAAATGCAATGATATCTTTAGACCTTTATCTGGACAAGGCAAAGCCATCAGAACTGTGCTGACAAAGGGAGTCGCTGGCATTGGGAAAACGGTCTCTGTGCAGAAGTTTATTGTGGACTGGGCTAAAGGGGAAAAGAATGAAGACGTCCAGCTCATATTTCCACTTTCTTTCAGAGAACTCAACTTGATGAAGGACAAAACACTCACTCTTTCAGATCTTCTTCATGTCTTTTTTCCTGAAATCAAAGAAATGGAAATATCCAGTGAGGAATATAAAGTGTTGTTCATCTTTGATGGTCTGGATGAGTGTCGTCAGTCTCTGGATTTTCAGAGCAATGTGAGGTTGTGCAATGTATGTGAATCAGCCTCAGTGGATGTGCTGCTGACGAACCTCATTGCAGGGAATCTGCTTCCTTCTGCTCTCATCTGGATCACCTCCAGACCAGCAGCAGCTGACCTCATCCCCTCTGAGTGTGTCCATCGAGTGACAGAGGTACGAGGCTTCAATGATCCACAGAAGAAGGAATACTTCAGGAAGAGAATCGGTGATCAGTGTCTGGCCGATACAATCATCTCACACCTGAAGTCATCAAGGAGCCTCCACATCATGTGCCACATCCCAGTGTTCTGCTGGATCTCAGCCACTGTTCTAGAGAAGATGTTCAGTCGAGCAGAGAGTGGAGAGATTCCCAAGACTCTCACTCAAATGTACACGCACTTCCTGATCATTCAGACCAACATCAAACATGAGAAGGACTATGAGAAGAAAGTCAAAGATGAAGACATGATTGTCAAACTGGGGAAACTGGCTTTTGAGCAGCTTGTGAAAGGCAACCTGATCTTCTATGAGGAAGACCTGAGAGAGTGTGGCATTGATGAGACAGCAGCATCAGTGTACTCAGGATTGTGCACTCAGATCTTCAGAGAGGAGTTTGGCTTGAATCAGTGGAAAGTCTTCTGCTTTGTTCATCTGAGCATCCAGGAACATCTAGCAGCTCTATATGCACATTTTTCCTTTACAAATGACAACGTCAGTGTCTTTGACCAAACTAAAGAAAGCCTGTTGTCTAAGGTTTTAAACCAGAGGAAATGTAATTTAATATCTGAGCTGCATCAGAGAGCTGTGAATAATGCTTTAAAGAGTAAGACTGGACATCTGGATCTTTTCCTGCGTTTTCTTCTGGGTCTCTCATTGGAGTCCAATCAGAATCTCTTACGAGAACTACTGACACAGACTGGAAGCTGCTCCTACAACAAAGAAGAAACAGTTCAGTACATCAAACAGAGCATTAGGGAGAATCCCTCTCCAGAGAGATCCATCAATCTGTTCCATTGTCTGAATGAACTGGGTGATCGTTCACTGATGCAGGAGATCCAAGATTATCTGAGATCTGGACAAATAGGAGAAACCAAACTCTCCTCTTCACAGTGGTCAGCTCTGGTTTATGTGTTGCTGACATCAGAGCAGGATATGGATGTTTTTAAACTAAAACAGTTTATTGGAGCCCAAAATACAGCAGATGAAGTTCTTCAGAAGCTGCTGCCTGTGGTTAAAGAATCCAGATTTGCTTAGTAAGTCACACTGATAACAATCACTACACTGATTAAACATGGTCACATGTTTTATTTTAAAGGTATAGTTCACCCAAAAATTTTGTCATTTAATTACTCGCCTTCACATCGCTCCAAACCCGTAAGACCTTTGTTGACCTTCGGAACACATATTTTTGGTGAAATCTGAGAGCTGTCTGACTGTGCATAGATAGTAACCAACTATAATGTATAAATAAATTGGTTATTTTTGTTTTCTTTGCGCACACAAAAAGTATTCTTGTAGCTTCATAACATTATGGTTGAATCACTGATGTCACATGAACTATTTTAACGATGTCCTTACTACCTTTCTGGGCCTGGGAGCGCTTCAGTTGCATTGCTGTCTATGCAGGGTCTTCAAAAACACTTCATTTGTGTTCCGAAGATGAACAAAGGTCTTACTGGTTTGGAACGACATGAGAGTGAGTAATTAATGATAGAATTAGGTGAACTAATACTGATACTGTGTGATTAGGACTGTTTGTCCTCCAAAGGCCAATTCACACAGCACCAACAGATGCAGACAAATAGCAACAGACATGTTCCTCAGGTTTTGTCAAATCAGCGTGTTACCCTATCTGTGTCTTTTTCGGCACTTGTTTTCACCTATTGAACATGTTGAATCAGCATTTGTCATGTCTTGGATCATCTGAGTAATGCACTTGGTGGGCTGTAGGCACTGGTCTGTATCTGTCTGTGTAGTAAATTGGCCTTAAAGGGGTTATGAACTGTTTTTCACTTTTTTTTTCTGTTCTCCGAGGTCCACTTATGATATCAAGATTTTATATAAAAAAACATCAAAATTTAGAACCAATAGGCTATTTTCGGATCTTTTTTGACCCCCCCTCCCTCATCAGAACGCTCTGTTTGAATAGGCGTGGCCCTCTGCTATGATTGGCTAATAGTTGTGTATGTTTGACAGCCTACATTCGTAACAGATGGACGATGCTGTGATTTAGGTTAAATATGCATAAATGTCAGCATGATAGCCTTGTGGTTAGTGCGCCGACATATAGTGCAACTGTGCTTGCGGCGACCCAAGTTCGATTCCCGTCTTGAGGTCCTTTGCCGATCCCACCCCCCCTCTCACCCTTATGAGTTCCTGGAGCCATATATTTCATAGATTTTCATTTTTTTAGTGTTCATAGACGAACAATGAGTTTCAAATTTCTCCCTTTCCTTCTTCCTAGCTGCCCTTAGTTTATAGTTCAACTCCTTCTGTGCATCTTTCATGGATAAAAGGTACCCTCTCCTAAATGCCATTTTTGTTCCCATACTATACGCTCTTTGATTTCCTTCGAGATATAAGATTTATTATTTGGGCATATAGTTATTAATTTTTGGTTTAACACATTGTCTTTACAGAAGTGAATGTAGTCCGTAATAGTCTTTACAGCCTCCTCCAAGTCCAGACTATGAAAGAGGTTCCAGTTGGTACAGGAGAAGCATCATTTTAAAGTTTTAATATTATCATTGTTCCACACATATACAGCTTTAGATTGTGGTTTACTGCTTTTAAGCAGGGTCTTATACGTAGGAATTAGATGGACAGCATTATGATCAGAGGAGCCTAATGGCGGTATAAGCCATTAGCTGTATAAGCATACTTAACATTCCCGTAACATTTGTCCAAGATATTTTTGCCTCTAGTGTTACAGTTCACATATTGATGGAATCCAGGCAACACTGTTTCAAGTATAAAATGATTAAAATCCCCTAGAATAAAACAAGGTGCTTCAGGAGTGCGTCTTAATTGTCTGTGAACACAGTCTGCTGTAAGTTTGGCTGCATTTGCAGCATTCCCACTGGGTGAAATATAACAGTACATAATAAAATGTTCCCAAATTCACATGGAAGATAAAAAGGCCTAAGGCTTAGACATACCAGTTCAATGTCGGAGTTACAGACCAACTCTCTCAGCATATTAGAATGATTTCTGAAGATCATGTGACACTGAAGACTGGAGTAATGATGCTGAAAATTCAGCTTTGATCACAGCAATCAATAATATTTTACTATATATTCACATAGAAGACAGCTGTTTTAAATTGTAACATTTTATATTTCACAGTACTGTTTACTGCATTTTTCTTCATCAAAATAATTAGTATACTCTTTTCCACAATTGGAGCTCTGTTCCTTAAAATGATAATGTCAAGCTCCTGCAAAAGGACAAATGCTGTATATGACCAATAGAAAGGCACCATAAAAACAGTCCACATTCTGCACTATTCAAGTCTTCTAGACGATACCAGAGCATTGTGTCATATGGACTGATAATATTGGTATTTAACTTTAGTGACGTTAAACTGTCCCTTGTAAAAAAATATTTAAAATTATTTACTATTTGTCATATACACCAGAAAAGACCAATTATAATGTCAAGAATATGCCACTAATTTATGGTGCGGTGTGTTGCAGACCGGGTTTGGTGGGCCGCTCTGTGCCAAAAAGTCCAGGGCCACTTTTTGGCCCCAGTCCACCCCTGAATCAGCCATACAACTAAAATCAGCATCAGTCCTCTTAATAAAAACAGCATGGTGTAACACAGATCGAGCACTGTGTTAAAAGGAAATGCATTTAAAAGAATAATAGATAAAGCAAACGAACACAAAGCAGCAGCAAGAGGTAGCCGGGTCGCAACAGAGCATCGCCACCGAAAGTAATTGTAATTGTTCACTATTATGTCATAAATTGGCACATTCCCCAGCCTGTCATTTAAACAGATTGGGTTCAGTATAAGCTGTTTTTAGACTAACAAGAACATTTCAGAACTCAAAACATACAGGATGTTTTGACCTCTTATATGTCAAAAGATCAAGGGAACTTAGATTTCACAGTTCATGACCCCTTTAATAACGTTACTTCCTCTGTAAATCACATTTGTAGTTTACACATTTATTCTACAATTGCAGCTGGTGTGAGTTCACCATGCATCTCTAATCTGTGCAGTTTGAGTTATTGTGGTGTCACAGATGAAGGTTATGCTGCTTTGGCTTCAGCTCTGAGATCAAACCCCTCACATCTTAGATGTGTGGATCTGACTGGGAACAGTCTAGGAGCATCAGGATTGAATCTGCTCTCTGATGGACTGCAGGATCCTCACTGTAAACTCGAGAAACTGTGGTAAGATTGTATAAATGTGCCAACATTCTCCTCCATTTTCTCCATATGCCCAATAATGATCAAAATAAACAAACTATACAAGACTAAAAGATTGTAACTTTTAGGAGAGGTTGTGTATAATAATATTTAATAGTCCGCCCTTGCTTGCCATCATTTAAATAGTACTTCTGATTATTCCCCTACAGTTACCGATGTAACCAGTTTGAAATTACCTTTGTCACTGACCAGCCAATAAGTTACCAACCATTTATAAATTTTACTAGCCAAAACAAAAATGTCAGAAATAAACCAGATTAGCACAGTCACATCTTAGATTGAAATATATTTGTCATTAATTGCAGGTACCATTATAATAAAATAAATAAAATAATGAAACCGAAATATTAAAAATATATTTTTTTATATTTGAACAGCATTTACTCCATTGTGACCTCCAAATATAGCTCAAAATTAATGTTTAATGGTAAAAATGTTGAACATTAGCGGACATGCTGTCAATTCATAAATAATCAGCTGTTTCATCACAGAAATCAGGTTAACTCAATGTAGAGCCGGTCCTCCTTTGAAATCCATTCCAAAAAGTCAGCCCATTCTGATAATGACAGTCATGTCCCAAAATATATCATGATGAAAATTATACCTCAGTGTATATCATGATGATAAAATGCCCTTTACATCAATACCAACTTAAAGGGATGAGTCAAAAAAAGCATATCAGAGAACACAAAATTAATTCCCATGACCCCTGACAATATATTGAGCTCTTATGAATGTTTAGTTTCTTACACAAGAGTTTCTTATTTGAGTTATGGCCAATCTTTCTGTGCGTGCTGTGAGATCTCTGATTTCTGTGTGCTTCAGTGAAGGCAGCTGCAGTATTGTAGAATGGTGATTAAACTGACTGGAAATACACGCGCATTACACAGTTTGAACGGTTTGAGTACTCAGACAAGCAATGGCATTTGCAGGCCATGAATTCTCAAATTATGTATAAACCAGAACCCAGCAATAAGCCTAATTCACACCCCAAGCCCTACTAGAAGCCCTACCCATTTTTTTTTTTTTTTTTTTTTTTTTTAATAGGGGTTCAAGCGTGTGGTAAATACTCAATACTGTGGTAAAAATGCAACTATATGGTTTCTAGGTAGCCTATTTATATGTAAAAAAGTAGTCTAAATACATTTATTATAAATGCACAAATGCTAGCCCCACATTTCTGCCACAATACCATGGTGCAGTTACCGTTACTACAGTAAATCCATGGTAAATAATGGTGATTTGTAGATTGAAAAGCCTTCTGACTGTATCGTTGCACACAGTGTTCTGCTGTTTGTCAGCGCTGTTTTATCTGGATTTAAACTAGTTTATATCAGTTGACTGGTATCGACTGATACTAGTTTATACCAGTCATTTGTGTTTTTTGCTGAATTCAAGCGCTTCTCACTGGATCTCACAGCGCTGTTTAGTGGTTGCGTGATCGGTGAGTAACACATCTGCTCCAGTCAGCTCGCTCTGCACTGCGCCACTGTTTGAACCGAATGGATATGGTCCATGTGGTGCGGTTCAAATGAGTAGCGCTGTTTTGTTCCGCTTTTGCCGCATAAACATTAAACTTAATATTTATCGAACTTGGTTTTTCGAGGAAAATTATATCACTATATAATAATAGTTATCGTTTTAGGGAAGGGGAAGGGAAAGGGGTGTGTGGCCAAGTATAGTGACCCATACTCGGAATTTGTGCTCTGCATTTAACCCATCCAAGTGTACACACGGTAGTGAACATACACCCGGAGCAATGGGCAGCCAATGCTGCGGCGCCCGGGGAGCAGTTGGGGGTCTTGCTCAAGGGTCTCACCTCAGTCGTGGTATTGAGGGTGGAGAGAGTGTTGGTTATTCACTCCCCAGGGCTCGCAAAATTGCTAGCCCGACGTCCCGGGGCTATTGCGTTTTCCAGTCGGGCTACCAAAATGCATCACTGCCCTGCCCGACGGGCTACCTTAAATACAGGGCTCCCACACAGTGTTCCCTCTAAGCTGAGCGCTCGCGCGACCACGCTCTTCTTCCACCGCGGCCACGCAGAAGAAATAATGTGCCTCGCGCACACAAAAATTAGTTGGGAAGCCATTTGCTTGAATGCTGCAGTAAAAGGAAAAGAATAGCAATGCTCGGGCAAACCGCTATAGAGCTGATGTCACGACAGAGTTAGAGCCGGTGAATGTGGTTTACAGGGTTCATAGAAAGAGAACGATGTGCACCAAATGAGTCACTGTAGAAACTGAATACTTCAATGGTTGCGGTGCACTCAACACGAGAGACAACGCAAACGCAATGACATGTGAAATAAAAGGTCCTCATGTATTAAAGAAGAGTGGCTTGATTAAGTGCTGGAAATAGCGGAGGATGAGCAAAGAACGGTAACATAACTCTGAGACATGTACAGTCACACACAAGAGTATTGTACAAACTGTACTTCATAACCATGTTTAGACAACTATAGAAGAATTCATGTGTTCACGTTTTTTTTTTATTTAACTTGCAGATCTCAGCTTAAGTTTTGCTTCAGTTTCTATTCTATTCTATTCTATCAGTTTAAATAGTTTTTTATAATATATTATGTTAGGCCTATATTATAGACTCAAAAACAAGGTCAATTATTTATCAGGTTTTTGACTTTGAGTCTCTTGCTCCTCAAGGCTGTATTCATTTAAAAAATACAGAAAAAACAGTGATATAGTGAAATATTATTGTAATTTCTAATATTGGTTTCCTATTTTAATACCTATACTTTAAAATAGCATTTATTTCTGTGATCAAAGCTGTATTTTCAGCATCATTACTCCAGTCTTCTGTGTCCCATGATCCTTCAGAAATCATTCTAATATACTGATTTATTATCAGTGTTGAAACTGTTGTGCTGCTTCATATTTATTTGGAACCTGTTTCTTTTTTCTTTGATTAATAAAAAGTTTAAAAGAACAGCATTTATTCAAAATAGAAATATTTTCTAACAATAGAAGTCTTTACTATCAATTTTATCCATTTAACACATCCTTGCTGAATAAAGCTTATTTAACTTTCTTTAAAGTATCTTTAAAAAAGAAAGACAATGGATTTTGAATAGTTTATATTGTAACACAAAATCTCTATTTTGACTAAACACTGTTCTTTTTAACTTTTTATTTTTAAAAAATATCACAGGTCCCAAAAAATACAGTATAAAAAAAATAAAAATAAAAAAGCAGTACAACTGTTTCCAAAATTGATTAAAAATCAGCATATTAGGATGATTTCTAAAGGATCATGTGACACTGAAAATACTGCTTTGCTTCACAGGAATTAATTACATTTTAAAGTATATTAAAATAGAAAACAATTATTTTAAATTGCAGTAATATTTCACAATATTATTTTGTGATATAATATTCAGTATTTTTTATCAAATAGATACAGCCTTGATGAACATAAGAAACATCTTTAAAAAAACTTTATTGGTCCAAACTTTTGAACTACAGTGTATTGCCCAAAAGAGAAGTTTTGCTCAGCAAGGAAAAAAAATTGAGTGAACATTGCTCCCACGGGTCCTTAAATTTGATACAACTAAATTGAAGAGTTTTTAAGGCCTTAGACAGTTTTAAATACGTTAAATGGTATAAGAAATAATTGTTAAAATTGCCTTAAATAGATTAAGAATTCTGCAGATACCTTTTAACTAGTAAAATAAAACTCTTTCCTTGATATTCGTTGATATTTGTGTATTGAAAATGTTTTTGATTGACATTTATGGTCTTTATTTTATTTGGGCTAATTGCCCGAAGGGCTACCAGGGATTTTTAGATTTTGCGAGCCCTGCTCTCCCACCTACAATCCCTGCCGGACCTGAGACTCGAACCCACGACCTTCAGGTTACAAGTCCAACTCTCTCGCGCCCGGTGTGAAGGGGTTGTGTGCCCCCCGGGTTGGGAACCACTGACCTATGGTATCGATTTAGTATCGATATCGAGGTATTACATTCTGGTATCGTACCAAAGCCAAAATTATGATATCGAGCCATCCATAAAGTACACTGTAAGTACATTGTAAGTACATCTATATACACATACTGTAAAATAAGGTGCAACCCAAAAGCCTATAATTCTAACTTTACAAAATTTGGTGAGGACATGCAGCATATGATTCTAAAGACGCTTGCCAACTTTTATTGGGATTGGTCTATAGGTGATGCTATAACAGCCATAAATTCCATGAATAAAAAAGCCATAAAGTAAAAAATAAAATAAAAAATAAAATCATAATTCTATGGTAATTTACCTGAAATTGCAAAAATTCCCTTTTTAATAATTGAATTATGTAATTACAGGCTTTCTAAATAATACATAATTTCTATTTGTATGTGCTTAAATGCCTTAAAGCACTTAAACTCAGTAATTGCTGCTTGCAGCTACATATTATTTATTTTAAAGCTGCAGTCCGTAACTTTTTTTTGGTTAAAAATGATCCGAAATCAATATTTCAGCAAGTACATAACCAGCCAGAGTTCAAAACTATCGCTTTACTTTAGCCTGATTCACAATGGTTAGCTTATTATAATGTTTTCTAATTTGAGTGGTACGGGTAGGTTTTCGCAGGAAATTCGAGCATGGCACTGCATCATTACGTCACGTCTGTAAACATAAAGAAGTTGTCCCAGCTAAAAGGCTATCTCATGTGAGGATCCTGCAGGTGGCGAATCGTTATAGCCTTTTCTCACAGCAGCTAGAATAATTAAATGTATAATTTTGATGGCGGATTGTAATCCAGAAAGGATGTGAATGAAATTAAATTATATTCCAGTTTTTAATGTGCTTCTGATTACAGATTACACAAGATTTGTATTTTAAAGAAAACCAGTTCGAAGGGAACATAATTTGCTTTCCGAGTTAAAAGAATTTCTTAATGTGAAATTCGAATGGCACGACAATTAGATTAGACTGTACAGAAATTGAAATCTACACATTAATACACACTATACTTATATTCACGCAATGCTGATGTTGTTAACATTAAAGGACACCTATTATGCAAAATCCACTTTTACATGGTGTTTGGACATAAATGTGTGTTGGCAGTGTGTGAACACTACAAACCTACAATAATAAAAATCCACCCTCTACTAATTTTTGAATCCCCTTTAAACCAAGTCAGTCTCACTAGGCCTGCCGTTTTGACTGTCACCGCAGTGTGACGTCACATTGCAGAGGGCTGGGCCACAGGGGTTGATTGACAGCCCTGCATTGCTATAGTTTCCACCCTCAGCAGTTACGCTGTCCTTCATTTCTGGAGACGGGGTGGGAATATGCAGCTCATTTGCATTAAAGCTGTACACTCCAAATCAGCTCATTTTTAGACAAACCCCAAAAATTACATTTTCCAGCTGTTATAATAAATTATTTGTGGGGAATTTTGGGCTTTTTGAAACTTCACAGACACATTCTGGGGACACTCAAGGCCAATATTACATCTTGTAAAAAGGGGCATAATAGGTGCCCTTTAATAATTTGAGAATAAAGTATAACAATAATAATAATTTGCATTAATAATTGTCACTTCTTCTGATTGTAAAGTTTCTGCTTATCTGAGCTGTAGATCCTGAACTGAAAGACTAAAGAGTGTCATTGTTCTCTACAGGTTGAGTTATTGTGGAGTCACAGATGAAGGTTGTACTGCTCTGGCGTCAGCTCTGAGATCAAACCCCTCACACCTGAGAGAACTGTATCTGTCTACAAATAAACTAGGAGATTCAGGGGTGAAGTTGCTCTCTGATGGACTGAAGGATCCTCACTGTCAACTGGAAACACTGTGGTAAGTTTGTATAAATTCGTAAATACTTTTTGTACTTTTCTTCTTAGGAAGAATGAACAAAACTAAAAAAAAAGTGTCTGTCGGGCTGCCCCCTAATAGTTGACTAACCAAGAGGCTTGGTCAACCAATGTTATATTAGTCGCTTAGTCACAGAAAAAATAAATATTCCACAGGAAGTCACGCAGTCCGTGACGGACAGATTGTTAATGGCTGGTCTATGTGGCAGTACAGTACAGCGCTATGGCTTTTCATCTGTGGGGCAGTCGTGGCCTAATGGATAGAGAGTCGGACTTGTAACCCAAAGGTCACGGGTTCGAGTCTCCGGTCCGGCAGGGTTGGTGGGGGAGTGAATATCCAGCGCTCTCTCCACCCTCAATACCACGACTGAGGTGAGACCCTTGAGCAAGACACTGGACCCCCAACTGCTCCCCGGGCGCCACAGCATTGGCTGCCCACTGCTCCGGTTGTGTGTTCACGGTGTGTGTGTGTAGGCTAGAATATTTACTTCACAGTTATATGAAAATCATTCTGCTTACTGGTTTTAATGCTTGCTGGACAAGTCGTTAATGAGGTATCGTTAATAAGGTATAAGTTAGACATTTTGATTAATATAAATTAATCATAAATATCGAGTCAATAATTGATTTCCAAAAGCTAAAATTAAAATAATAGTTCTAAAATTACTACACTTTGTATTATAAAAGGATGTACTTTGTACTATAAAAAAGGATATTTTATATCTGAAAAATTAATTATTGTTTAGCACGCTATTAAATCTATTTGTGAACAGATTATTAATAATAAACATGGTCTAAACATTTTTAGATGTATAGCATTCCTCATGTTGTCATTTGGGAAAAACCCAACTAAACGTGTTCAAGTTTATGTCACAATAGCACGCTAACTAATGCAAAAAAGAAACATTATTTACTCATCAGATCGATCTCCTCTTCTGAATGAACTCTTGTTCTTATCTTGAGGGAAATCCAGCCTTTACTCAGCGCGTCTTCTTCCAGAAACTAACAGTATAGCCGCGATGAACAACTCCTCACTCTTTGTTTATGTTGGGCGTCTCCATGTGCGCGCGGCTGACGTGGTTATTTTCATATGAACGGCGCGAGCCGTGAGGGGGCGGGATTGCATTAGAGATAATGAGTAATGAATTCATCACAATGTTTGTTTTCGATACGACTTAATTTAAAAGTAAACACTTGAAGTGTTCTATAGAGAACTCCCATGTTTCTGTGTTGAGTATTTGCTGAGTTACACTTACACATTTTAGTGATGTGTTTCAAAAAACAGGTCGCGGAGATGGCGAAGACAAAGAGCACACCCAGTTTGTTTGTTTTTTTCAAAAACCACAAAGTTCTGTTGCAATTGTGAGTGTACGCAAAAAAAACTAGACACTTAACAGTTTTGATTCATGTATAACACTTATTTGTGTGACCAAAATCAACAGAGTATTTTTTGTGTCTTTTGCACTGATCTTAAAAAAACCGAGCTGGTATCGCCGGCGACACGTCGACCCCAGAGGGTTAACGTAGAAAAGTGTGCACTTTTGAACTGTCTATGCAGACTGTGGAAGCTGAACAGTTGCGCGCTTACTGCATGACAGACCGCCGGTGCGGTCACTTGCTCTTAAAATACTGTGATTTTTGGTCATACAGATAAAAGTACATCTTTCGAATCTGTAAAGACTTAATTTGTGTGCACTCAGAATAACAATGAAACGTTGCAATTTTGTAAAATAAAGCAAACAGGATGCGCTTTCTGCCGTCTCGGTCTCTGTGAATTTGAACGTGAAACTTCGAAACTCCGTGTATACTTGCCTGACATGAAAAATATATCTGAAGAGAGTGGAATGCCTACTTTTAAATGAACTAATTCAAATAGAAAACAAATATTCTCAGATTATGTAATCCATATGAAACATGCACACAGGTGCATCACTCCTGCGGAGATGACGAGTCAATGTCACCAACTTCAAGCTGAAAACAAAGAAAGCACTAGTTTATCAATAAATTAATAAAACGTTAATGCAGTCTCCTTGCTGTTTTTTCCTGACACAATAATTATTATATTTGCCGGTGCGCTGTGGCAAGCTTTTTTTTTGTGTGCTTGAGCACTTATTAGGCTATGTAGACAATTAAAGGCTCATTATTATGATTTATATGGTTTATTAATAAACTTGCGACTAATAGTCGACCAATACTTAAAATGAACTAGTCCACCAGAAAAATCTTTAATCGAGGGCAGCCCTAGTGTCCGGTCCTATAATTGAAGATGTTTAGTTGTCATGAGATTCTTTACAAAGTGTCTGACAATTTCACTGTCTTCACAGTAAGTATAAAAATTATTGAATGATTTAAACATGTTTAAGCGGCTTTATTTCATACAATTGTTTTGAGGATTTTGGGAAGCTGAAAAATATTTATATTCTTTCTTTGATATTGATATGAACCTGCTCCTTAGCCTGGACCTGTTGATCATGTTGTGGATTAAGTCTCTCTTTCTGTTCCTGCTTATCCTGAACTGAGAGAATGAAGAGTGTAATTTTTCTTTACAGGCTGAGTAATTGTGGAGTCACAGATGAAGGTTGTGCTGCTCTGGTTTTAGCTCTGAAATCAAACCCCTCACACCTGAGAGAACTTTATCTCTCTGAAAATACACTAGGACACACAGCAGTGAATATGCTCTATGAACTACTGAAGGATCCTCGCTGTAAACTGGAAACACTGTGGTAAGATTATATGAATGTATCAATATTCTTTCATATTCCCCTTATGAATAATGAACAAAATTAAACCCAAAACTAATCTAGACTAATGTGTCCTTTCATATAATTGAAGAGGATGTTTAATATTTAAGAGATTCTTTCCAAAGTGTCCGACATGGTAAAATTATCTTTACAGTAAATGTAAACATTGGATGATGTGAAGATGTTATATCTCAAAGATCTTCAACCCTGCTCCTGGGGACCCACTGTCCTGCAGAGTTTAGTTCCAATCCTAATCAAACACACCTGAAACGGCTAATCCAGCTCACCAGGATCACATTAAAATACACTTGCAGGTGTGCTGAAACAGGTTAGAAATAAACTAGGAGGACAGAGGGGTGCCAGGAGAATGGTTGAAGACCCTAAATCAGCATTAAAAAAAAAAGTAAAAAATATTCTTAGTTTATATATATATATATATATATATATATATATATATATATATATATATATATATATATATATATATATATATATATATATATATATATATATATATATATAGAGAGAGAGAGAGAGAGAGAGGGAATATATACATATAGATATGTAGAACTGAGAGACTGAGGAGTGTCATTGTTCTCTACAGGTTGAGGAAATGCGGTCTCACACGTGAAGGTTGTGCTGCTCTGACTTCAGCTCGAAGATCCTACTCACGCCGGACAGAACTGAATCTGTTTGAAAATAACTAAGGAACTCATAACTAAGTTGTAGTCTGGTCTGAAGGTTTTTTTTAACCGCATTATAACCTGGAGACATGTTTACAGTAAGAATCAAGTAGTGTTGTTTTTGGTGGCCTTGGTCAGTAAAAGTAATCCGCCAATACACAGGTCACTATGCACATTCATGTCACTCTAAAATGACGACGCGCCCAAAGCAGCAAAACTGTACAAACTCTGGACATCCACACACCCCACCACAGTATTATCAACACACCACCTACACCTCCATAACAATGTGCATTATACAATACTCATCAACTAATAAAGCACTCACCTGTCACTTGTAAATAAAGTCCATGGGTCTGTCATTCCATGCCACTTTACTCGGATTTAAAAGTAAACACAACCAACAAAATAACTTGTGCTCGGTGCTAGCTGTTAGCCACTGATAGCACTCATAGTTATAATTGTTGAAATGGCGCATAAAACCTTTGCTGGCCTTTGTTAGCGAATTCACTTTGGGTATAGGTCTTCCTTTCTCAGTTATTCTCTTTTGTCTGCAAAAGATCTGGTGTAGGCACCGATGACTGCAGCTGTCATTTTCTTTTTGTTTACTTTCATGTTCGTACCTTAGAAATCCCTGATTAAAGGGGCGGTCTAACGCTGGGGGTAGCACTGGGCACGTAGCTGGACCCAGAGGGCGGGCTGTCATTGAAAGTCAAAATTTGATTGGCTGATGATTCTGTCACTAATGCTTGTAACAAATCAGATGTGACGTCTTTCAACAAAAGGGTAGCACTACTGTATCTGTAGTGCTGGCCTCTGACTTTTTTTATGTAGGATATTCCAGTTCAACCTCAACTAAACTAATCATAGGCAATTTAGTGGACATTACACAAATGAAAATGATACCTAAATAATCAATAAAACATTTTTTTCACACAATTTAGTTTTTTTATAGGGCCAGCAGAGAAGGCCCTGCTTCCCCTGACGGCCCACCACTGCGCTAGTAGTATAGACGAAACCAACATTTTCTTTTAGCCAAACCCATTTCAAACAAGGTTATCTTATATTATTGTTACCTTATAGACTTAAGAATACATCCATGCCAGACAAGGAAGACTGATTTGAATTTACAACATTTATTTTACCAACCAAACATGTTAACATATTTGTTGTCGTCTTCTAAATAATGCCGCGAGTGGGGCTTGAGGAAGTGACGTCGTTTGCATCTGTGCAGTGCGACCTGATGTAGCCCCAGAAGTGACACAGGAAACAGAAATACTGCAAAATAATAATAATAATAATAACAAGACTAAATAACATTATAACATTTTGTTTCGTCTCGTTTTAGTCAACGAAAATGAAGAGACATTTTAGCATAGTTTTTATTTTGCAAAACACATTTTTATTCGTCAACAATATTGCATTATATATTTAATTATCATCATCGTCACATGACCAGCATTTACGTTGCGTCTCGTCTCGTTTTCGTCACGTGATAAAGGTTCGTTGACGATGATATTTAGTTGTTATAGTGAAAACCTGGCAACCTGCGTGAGGATCCTGATTGTGGACTACAGCTCTGCTTTCAAAACCATCATCCTGGATACCCTTCTGAATAAACTAACACAGCTCTCTGTATCCACCTCCATATTTCGGTGGATTACCAGCTTCCTGACAAACAGGCAGCAGCTAGAGAGACTGGAAAAACTCACATCCAACACCTACACCATTAGCACTGGATCTCCTCAGTGGTGTGCGCTCTCCTCACTTGTCCCTCTGCACAAATGACTGCACTTCAAAGGACCCCTCTGTCAACCTCCTGAAGTTTACAGATGACACCACAGTCATCAGTCTCATCCAGGACAGTGACTAGCCTGCAAGAGGTTGAGCTGTTGGCTGTCTGGTGCAGTCACATCAACCTGGAGCTGAACATGCTCAAAACTATGGAGATGATTGTGGACTTCAGGGAACAGGGGAAACACTCTGTCTCAAATCGTGCTCACGGAAAGCGCTTGACAAACAGTGTCTCTTCCGCGGCTTGGTGCGCTTTTGACTCGTTTTTAGTATCAAGCAAGAGACTATACGACATGTTACATGATTTGACAGATTTTTACGTAGAAAAGGCAACAGTGCACCGCATTAAAGGAAAGGAGCATTCATGTTTTCATAACCGCTGGCCTAAATGAAAAATGAGCCTAAAATGAAATCATCTTTGAGAGCAAGGGGGGCCACCTGGTGTTTCGGGGGCCCTACGCAGCCTGCGTATTTTGCGTATAGGGAGAATCGGTTCTGCCTTCAGACACCATGAGTTTCTGAAATAACTATGATTGCGATCTGATGGGAATTCTGTTCATTGTGTGAGGCAGAGATTTATTATATGCATTGCATACATGTTTAGCACAATAGAAAAACACTGATAAACCCATAGTTTGCATCAACTTCTTTAGAAAGAAGAGAATTTATATTAATTTTCCACAAAATTATATAATGTAAAGCTGTTTGGGCACTGTCCTGTCTCACTATACTGTTATCCTTTCAGCCAAAGCAAAAGTTTGAAATTTATTACATATGCAGATGCAGAAGTCCAATATCAACAAAGACACAGGACAAAGACAGAACAAGAAACCAAATAAATACGATTATAATAATATAGGATTTGTCTAAGTTTTTCCAGCGGTCTCTGGTATTTTCATAAGCAGTGTATAGCCATTGGACTTAAATGGACTGAGTTGATTTATGCTTTTCTGATTTTAAATAAACAGAGCAACCATGACTGAACAGGTGTTTTCATTTTACCTTCACTGGTGATGTTGTGTGACGTTTGCTTCAGAGAGGCATGTTAAGGGCAGGTTTTTAGAGTAGCACTGGCCTGACAGTGGAAACACAGCAAGATTTTGGCCTTGCGGCTTAAGATGTGAGGCCATTGGCCCTGCCTGTACCGTTGTTAGCCCTGGCTCACACTGGCCTGACAGGCCAAAAAGCGGCTATTCAAGTTCCTGGGCACCACCATCTCACAAGACCTGAAGTGGGACTTTCACATAGACTCTATTGTGAAAAAGGCACAGCAGAGGCTATACTTCCTTTGACAACTGACACAGTTTTACTCCGCTGTTATTGAATCAGTTCTGTGCTCTTCTAACTGTCTGGATTAAGACTGCAACGAACTGTTAGACTACCTGTAGGATTACATGTTTTTGGACCTGTTTCCAGATGTTTTTTCTTTTCTTCAGTGACGTAACTTTTGGATTACTTGTTTGTTGTTACTCGAGATATTTGGGGGATATTTTTGATGCCTTTGACCATTTTCACCATTATTGGACAGATTATCCCTTGCTTCTGGTCTGGATATTCAGTTAAGTGTTGTTGTTTTCTTCGTTTTGAGGATTTTGCTACTATATCGTGATTGTTATCCTACTTTATGCATGCCTGTACAATTTTCTTCTATGGGAGAAGCATTTGATTATCAATGAAATTCAAAACACAGTCGGAGTTATCTTGACATTGAATAATGTTGGTTTACTGATGTTTGAGAGAATCTCTTCGGCTGGAAAGAGTGAACTCCAAGTCATCCATTCTTATCCTATCGGACCTGCCTGTCTCTGTGCCTACCACAAAGGGTATGAGAAACATTCACTAACACAGTCATACACACACATATATCTGCTGTCGTCTGTGGAAATCATCTCACCTGCTCCTGCAGGTATACTGATGTGCAGAACATCCCACAGATTAACATTTAAACAGATCAGGTGCTGTGATTATTATTATTCTTTGTGTGTGTGTGATTTGACCCAAAGAGAATTTTCTTTCTCCTGAAAATGTTACTTATTTTTATCACATTGGACTAAGATTTGCTGACTTTGTTCACACAGGGGATAACGACATCCATAGCAAAAATTGTTAATTTTCGTTAAACATTTTTTGTTTTATTCAACCTTGTTACAATTATGGTGTTCCCGGTTAAAATAAAAAAATAGCCTATAAATCTTGTTTCATGCTATATTATCACCTAATATTATTCGTATCAACCCTTTTGTCAGCTTGTTTTCTTTAAATTAGGACTGGTTTTGTGTTATTTTTGGAACTGATCTTTCGTAGGCCTCATTAATCTGTACCTCAGTTTTTTGTGGATAATTTGTGGATAATTTTGTCAATATTAAATAAAATATGAAAAAATGCACTGTTTTTCAGACTAGCATGCTCTAATATTTAACCAAGAAATTTGTTCTCAAATGCTTATATCTTGTAAAAAAAAAAAAAAAACCAGCACAAAAGAACACTTGTGGTGTTCCTGGTCGCTCTCGGTCATTTCCGTGTCTTTTACATAGCAGATGTTTATAAACTGGATGAGCTGGTTTTTTTCCAAACAAGACTGGTAACTTTTACTGCCAGAAGTGAAAGTATTTTAAGAGTTTTACCGTGTGCCATTTTACACTAGGGCATTATAAGTTCAGTAAAATCTGAAAAAAACAAACCATGTGTTAAATAGTAATATTTGTAGCTGCCTCTACAGGAATTTACATGGTGGGGAAACACTTGAAGAGAAACTACGAACATGTTGGGAACCTGTTTGATTTTGAGTGAGCGTTAGTCAGGTGAGCTGCTTTTAAGTGACTTCCTCATTAACTAAAGTAACCATGAAAGAAGGTATATACATGAAGTATTTAAACATGGATTTCTTATGTCAAATATTCTTATTGGTGGAGATGTAAGACATATATTCTTGAGTATATAATCAAATTTACTGAAATATATAATTTTATAATCATTTATAGAAAAAATGCTTATCCATTTCACACTCATTTCATTTGAATTAAACATTTAAATAAAAGGCAAACAAATAGGAAACAGCAATCATGCTGGAAAAAATATAAAAGTGTAAAGTTTAAGTAAATTACCAGTGACATTTAAAATACATCAGTGTTTCTGACTTATCAAACATACATGTGCAGCTTCATTCAGACTGAATCAATCATGGATGACAAAGAAACATTTGGCGATGGAGATTTTTCTCCAGGATGCAGGTAATTCTACATGATCTTAAATGTTGAAAATACATTGTATGTATTAAAATAGGGCAGTTGTGCCAGGGTTAAGAAGATATTCTGAGTGGTCTCTAACATTATCCTTGTGTGATGTCATCACTCTTCAACATTTTTTCACAAAATTCTCAGTTTATATACATGTAACATCAACTATATGAATTCTTGTTTTATTCTAATATCTCTTTTCTGTTGTCTTTGTTCTATTCACTTTGGTTCTACAGGCAGAGATCAAACTCACCGGAGGCACGCTGTGTGTCCATGAACAGTGACCAGTCTAAGGAAAACATAACATTTACAGAAAAACGCACAACTGATCCGAGGTACAGCCTTTCTGTCTAGATAGAATGGTAGATAAATTCACTATGCTAGGTTTATCTACATGTAAAATTAACCTAATTAATTCCTTTCTCTGCTCTTTATTGTTTTATCTCTCTTTTATTTGTTTTTATTAAACTGTTTCACAGACCTTTGTCCATGAGCAGTGACCGTTCTAAAGACAACATAATAACATTTAAAGAAAAACGCACATCTACTGATCCGAGGTACAACCTTTCTGTCTAGATAGAATGGTAGATAAATTCACTATGCTAGGTTTATCACATGTAAAATTAACCTAATTAATTAATTTCTCTATTGTTTTGTCTCTTTTTATTTTTATTAAACTCTTTCACAGACATTTGTCCATGAGCAGCGATCGTTCAAAAGACAACATAATAACATTTGAAGAAAAACACACATCAGCTGATCTGAGGTATAACATTTCATTCTGTCAGGTGGATTGAAGTGCAGGAAGAATAGTGTTGTAGAGAGTGAAAGAATGCAATCCCTCAAGTTTTTAAAATCTATGCAATTCAAACCATGACCTGAACATCAGTCACTAATTTAACCCTTGTATCATTTGTTTAGAAGGGCTTTTAAGATATCTATTAAATGCAACAGTTCAGCTAGAATGGTTGTATTTGCTTTGCATTGCCTCTTTTGATGGGGGTTTTCCTGATTGCATAGCTCACAGAAAGGGGTTTCCCAGATTCACTGGAGGTCTGGTTGCATCTAAAGTGACATCTTGTGAAGCCAATAACAAATGGTGCATTGGCTGATGAGCAAAAGTCAGACAGAGTCCCGTAGGTAATGGAAGTTTGCAGTGGAGCAAAGACCAGAGTCAGAAACTAAGGCTTCACGGGAAAATTTGGTAACGAGACTCTCAGCAAAAAGAAAAAAAGGCTAGATGAGCGTGGACCAGGTCGCTGTTTGAACTTCGTTTCTCTGACTGTAATATATATATTAAAAAAAAGAATTAAAAAAGGAAAGAAAATGAGACTAGACCTCATCATGCTGCGGGACTAGACTAGTCTGAGGATTTGTTTGAGTCACCTTGTTTTAAAATCTGATGGTTGACCAACCCCCACAGGTGTTTTGATCAATGACATTTGTAGCCCCTTTCACACAGTAACACCAGCAATTTGCCCTAAAATTACTGGGACGACTTTACCGGTACATACAAAAATGCACTGTTCACACAGGCAAGCCATTCACACATCACTTTCAAAATACCGGAAAATTCTGTAACATCAAATCAACTCGACATGACCTCTAAACAGCTGCACCTCCCAGTTTTGTGTTTCTAAACATGGAGGAGTGTACGCAGTCAGTTTTTTGTTTATTTTTCATCTTTGTGTGCTTTTGGCCTAGAGAAATCGTATTAGGTGACTTCAAACCGAACTACTGAATAGCCACCTTTTTCCTGAACGCAAAAGTCTCTCCCGACTGGAGCGATACTTTACATTTCCGGTCTCTGGCATTTCTAGTCAAATTAACATATTTACCAAGCTGATAATATAACTTTAAACCTATGAAAATGGTTTTAAAAAGCACATGGCGCCATAGTTTCATCACTTTACTGTCGCAATGACCTTTTTTTGCAGTCATAGTTTTAGTGGGTAGATGACATGAAGCGATACAAGGTTAGCTGCATTGAAAACAGATGAGGGCACATACAGTATACATCTCCCAATCGGCACAAAATTCGTGGCATTTTCGTCTACAAAATATTAAGAACACACATTATTTTATTATTTCACATAGTATTTTAACTTAAGCACTGCAAGCCATGCTCGTATTCTTTTGTCATCATTTATGCAAGGCATACAGTGCCAGACACGGACAGATTACGCAAAACAAGTACTTTACAGGAATTCCTTAAGCTTATTGCTGTTACAGTGGTAGCCAACAACAGCACAGCTTAACCCTACACACATTTTTATATTTAGTTATATAGAAAAATCTTATCTTTAATTAATTCAGTCTTATCTTTTTTACATGTTGTTGCATCATCTGCGTCAGAATGCCATGATTTGTCCAGAGTAGACGTCTTATGTCAGCGCGTTCTGAATTAGTATGTGCTCATACCGGTAATGTTGTTCTGCGTACACACAGAGAGCATTACTGTTAGTTTACTGGTAATGTTACAACTTCTCATACCGGTAAAATTGCTGGAACAAATTTACCAGTATTTTTGAAAAGATCCTGTTCACACATAATCTCTTAAAAGTAATTTACTAGTAAAGACTGTGTGAAAGAGGCTATTGTCTATAGTTCAGGGTATAACCATGTTCTCCTCTCACATTAATAAACATTCTGTTTTATTAGTCACATGGTTTATTCAGTTTCCGGCTTTTTCATATTATAATTTAGCCCTGCTTTCTATATTTAGCAGAAATGATTCATGTCAACATTTGGGAGATTACTTAACAATCACACATAAACCAAGCAATCATAATCATTATGATCACAATAAGTAATCATTGCATACTTCTGCCTAACTGAATATCTGCTATAACTAGACTTGCTATTCTTTAAAGTCAATTCCACAGGCAGAGATCAAACTCACTGGAGCCCAGCTATGTGTCCATGAAGAGTGAGGGGTCTATGGGAGAGTCTGTAATATTTATTGGGAAAAACATATCAAATCTGAGGTACAACATTTCTAGAGTTTTTAGATAGAAAAAAAAAATATTTTTTATAACTCGCCTCAAATGTTGAATATGTGATAACATCCATGCTTCTGCTACATATCACTGTATCCATACCAGCCAGGGGCTAAATGACATCATTAGATTACCAGGTTTACTTTACATTATTGTCAGTTTTAGCTCTTTAAGTATGTTGTATTCATTATTTGAATCTTTCAGTTGTGACTCTCAGATGGTCCAAAGTACATTCAAATCAAATCTGTTGAAGAAGTTTCAGTGTCTGTATGAAGGAACAGCAAAGCAGGGAAACCCAACACTCCTGAATGAGATCTACACAGAGCTCTACATCACAGAGAGTGAAAGTGGAGAGATCAGTAATGAGCATGAGGTGAGACAGATTGAGACGCAATCCAGGAGAACAGCAACAGTGGACAAACCAATCAAATGCAATGACATCTTTACAGCTTTACCTGGACAAGACAAAGCCATCAGAACTGTGCTGACAAAGGGAGTCGCTGGCATTGGGAAAACGGTCTCTGTGCAGAAGTTTATTGTGGACTGGGCTAAAGGGGAAAAGAATCAGGATGTCCAGCTGATATTTCCACTTCCTTTCAGAGAACTCAACTTGATGAAGGACAAAACACTCAGTCTTTCAGATCTTCTTCGTGTGTTTTTCCCTGAAATCAAAGAAATAGAAATATTCAGTGATAAATATAAAGTGTTGTTCATCTTTGATGGTCTCGATGAGTGTGGTCTGTCTCTGGACTTTAAGAGTGATGTGAGGTTGTGTGATGTTAGTGAATCAGCCTCAGTGGATGTGCTGCTGACGAACCTCATTGCAGGGAATCTGCTTCCCTCTGCTCTCATCTGGATCACCTCCAGACCAGCAGCAGCTGACCTCATCCCCTCTGAGTGTGTCCATCGAGTGACAGAGGTACGAGGCTTCAGTGATCCACAGAAGGAGGAATACATCATGAAGAGAATCAGTGATCAGAGTCTGGCCGATACAATCATCTCACACCTGAAGTCATCAAGGAGCCTCCACATCATGTGCCACATCCCAGTGTTCTGCTGGATCTCAGCCACTGTTCTAGAGAAGATGTTCAGTCGAGCAGAGCGTAGAGAGATTCCCAAGACTCTCACTCAAATGTACACACACTTCCTGATCATTCAGACCAACATCAAACATGAGAAGGACTATGAGAAGAAAGTCAAAGATGAAGACATGATTGTCAAACTGGGGAAACTGGCTTTTCAGCAGCTTGTAAAAGGTAACCTGATCTTCTATGAGGAGGACCTGAGAGAGTGTGGCATTGATGTGACAGAAGCATCAGTGTACTCAGGATTGTGCACTCAGATCTTCAGAGAGGAGTTTGGCTTGTTTCAGGGCAAAGTCTTCTGCTTTGTTCATCTGACCATCCAGGAACATCTAGCTGCTCTATATGTGCATCTGTCTTTTACAAATGACGATATCAATGCATCTGACCAAACCAAACAAAGTCCCTTCTCCAAAGCTTTAATCCATAAGAAATATATGTCAGTATATCACCTGCATAAGACAGCTGTAAATAATGCCTTAAAGAGTAAGAATGGACAACTGGAACTTTTCCTGCGTTTCCTTCTAGGTTTCTCAACAGTGTCCAATCAGACTCTCTTACGAGAACTACTGACACAGACAGGAAGCTGCTCCCACAACAAAGAGAGAACAATTAAGTTCATCAAGCAGAAGATCAGGGAGAATCCCTCTCCAGAGAGATCCATCAATCTGTTCCATTGTCTGAATGAACTGGGTGATGATTCACTGATGCAGGAGATCCAGCATTATCTGAAATCTGGAAAAATAAGAGAAACCAAACTCTCCTCCTCACAGTGGTCAGCTCTGGTTTATGTGTTGCTGACATCAGAGCAGAAGATGGATGTTTTTGATCTAAAACAGTTTATTGGAGCCCAAAATACAGCAGATGAAGTTCTTCAGAAGCTGCTGCCTGTGGTTAAAGAATACAGATTTGCTCAGTAAGTCACACTAACAATAATTAACCAACAGTAAGAATAGATTAATATTGTCAGTTAAAATGTTATAAAAGTAATTTAAGTCATTTTAACATGTTTTTATAAACGTTTGTGCATGGCTTTATAAAAATGTTGTACATATCGGTCAAAGTTGCATTGAGAGAGAGGAAAAAAAAGAAAAAAAAAAACACAAGTTCCAAATAAGTAGACAGCAAATCCTCCACAACAAATCTTTTAATTTTTCCCGGTATTCAGAACAAGAATGACAATATAAGTAGCAAAAATTATGGTATAAAATTATATGTAAAATTATAAAATTAAACGCATTAAAGGCATTCATTATAAACAAACAAAAAAAAATATCAGTATTATTTTTTTAAAGAATAAAAATAACATCAGAACTCGGCAAACAGTTGACTGGTCATCATTGCATCTTTACATAAGTCATATTAACAGATACATACAACGGCCAGTTTACAAAACATAAAGACGTAAACACAATCCATTTTCCCCAGTTTTGAAAATATGTGTCCATTTGTAATTTTAATGAGAAAGTCATTCTCTCCATATTTTGAACACTGGTTACAATGGCCAATAATTCAGACTTTGTTGGAGGTTCAGACTGTAGCCACTTTCGTGTTACAGCTGGTTGCTAATAGGATCTTTAATAAGTGCTTGTCTCTTACCATCAAACAAAATATAAATATCAAACCAAAAAACATTTTTTTTTTAAACTGAAGCTGAACTGAAACATACATCTCTCATTTGGCTCGAATACAAATGTTTCTATATTTGTGATGTAAAATTTGGTTGCTAAACTATTATTTATTATGTAAAAAAGGCTTTATATTTTACTTGTGTTCCAGCAGTCACGTAAAATATCATTCACGTGTGCAGAAATGTGTTTGGCAGAACGGCTGTATGGTGGTCACACTAACTGGCACAGTACAATTGAACATTTAAATTGAGTAGTGTAAATTTCCATGTTTGTTTGACTGTATTTTAGTTTGACGATGAGCTACGATGTCAAGAAATGCTATAAATGATATGCCACGAGGCTCTGGTCCAATCACTTGGATTTTTCTTTAAAACAGTGGAAACAACTTAAAATACATTTGGTCATATAGATAACAGGTAGATCATTCGAAACTGTAAATATTTTACTTTTATATGTGTGCACTTACAAAATAAAAACAAAACAATGTCACTTTTTTCACTTTTTTTTGTCACTTTTGTAAAATAAAGAAAAGAATCAGGATGCGGTTTCTGCCATCTCAGGTTCTTTGAACTTGTAGAGCACTTACCAAAAACTAACCAAAACTTGCTTTACAAGTTTTTATTTATCTTTGTGCATGTACAACTAAACCCCTGTAAAAAAATAAAATAAAATTTGTTCAATGGGTCACAGATGCTTATACTTTGTAGTTTAATTTAGAATGCACTTCTAATTTAACATTCTTATCTGGCCGGTGGCTATAATAATTGGTTAATGAATGTCAGTTAAAATTAGTTAGAAAAATTACGGTCAGGAAAATTAATCAAAATGAACATCTCTAGTTTGAATGTGAATATTTTACTGCCTCTATACATCACATTTGTAGTTCACACATTTAATTCTGTAATCTAATATCTGTTCACCATGCATCTTTACAGGTTGTGTAAGTGTGGTGTGACAGATGAAGGTTGTGCTGCTCTGGCTTCAGCTCTGAGATCAAACCCCTCACACCTGAGAGAACTGCAGCTGTCATTGAATGAACTAGGAGACTCAGGAGTGAAGCTGCTCTCTGATCTACTGAAGGATCTTCAATGTAAACTGGAGACACTGTGGTAAGATTGTATAAAGGTGTCAACATCATCCTCCATTTTCTTCATATGGTCAATAATGAACAAAATTAACAAAAACTAAAGACTTGAAAAATTGTCCTCTTAGGCTAACACTTCACTCATTCTTGATTAATTAATGCCTTCACTAAGCATTACTTTATGTTGAAGTATTAATTTAGGAATAAGACAAAAAACTTTAAGGCCTGCAAGATAATTGAAGAGTTTGTTGTTTAATCTTCATTTGATTCTTTGCAAATTTTAAAACAGTTTTTACTTACTTATACTTTGAATTCTATGCAGCTAACTTTAAATTCAGGGGGATAAAAGTCCCCTCTGCTTAATTTGAGTCGGGGTCCTGATCACCCTGTCAGGTTTATTTTATAATAAGAACTGTCTGGATGTACCGTATTCAGCTTTCTGGTGGGGGTAGTTGTGGCCTAATGGTTAGAGAGTTGGACTCATAACCCAAAAGTTGCAAGTTTGAGTCTCGGTACCGGCAGGGATTGTAGGTGGAGGGAGTGAATGTACAGGGGTCTCTTCCACCCTCAATAACACAACTGAGACCCTTGAGCAAGGCAAAGATCCCCCAACTGCTCCCTGAGAGCTGCAGTAGAAATGGCTTCCCACTACTCCGGGTGTGTGTTCGCAATGTGTGTGTTCACTACTCACTGCTGTGTGTGCACTTGGATGGGTTAAATGCAGACACAGATTCCGAATCCATATGGGACACCATGACCACACATTATATCCTTTAATGACTATTAATAACTTAAGTACTATTAATACTGTAATCTTCTGATTTCATTTTTAATAAAACTGATAACTGAGATGCAAAATGCCACCTGATTTGTTTTGTATGAACTCGTCTGAGTGGTGTAATAGCCACAATGAAAGTAACAATTGGCCAAATGAAAGTATCCATGATCTGAGCTGTAGATCCTGAACTGAGAGACGAAGGATTGTCATTGTTCTCTGCAGGTTGAATCATTGTGGTGTTACAGATAAAGGTTGTGCTGCTCTGGCTTCAGCTCTGAGATCAAACCCCTCACACCTGAGAGAACTGGATCTATCTGGAAATAAAGTAGGAGTGTCAGGAGTGAATCTGCTCTCTGATCTGCTTAAGGATTCTCACTGTAAACTGGAAAAACTGTGGTAAATCATCTCTCTGAGAATCTTTCTCTCTCTCTCTCTCTCTCTCTCTCTCACACACACACACACACACACACACACACACACACACTGAATGCAGGAGCATTATTTAGATGGTAACATATGCACTTAAAGGATTACTCCTGATAATTTACTCACCCCCATGTCATCGAAGATATGCTTTCTTTCTTCAGTCGCAAAGAAATTGTGTTTTTTGAGGAAAACATTCCAGTATTTCTCTCCATATAGTGGACTTGAATGGTGCTCAACGGATTGAAGGTTAAAAATGCAGTTTCAATGCAGCTTCAAAAGGCTCTAAACAATCCCAACCAAGGAATAAGGGTCTTATCTAGCAAAACGGTCTGTTATTTTCTAAAAAAAAATATAAAAATGTTTATACTTTTAACCTCAAATGCTCATCTTGTCTAGCTCTGCGATGCGCATGTGTACTCTATGCACTCCGGTTCGAAACAGTTAGGGTAGGTCGAAAAACTCCCATCTCATTTTCTCCTCCAACTTCAAAATTGTCCTTCATTGCTGTTTTACCTTTTTTGTAAAGGGCGTTTGACCTTCTTTGCATGTTCACTTTGTAAACACTGGGTCAGTATTTCTGCAGGGATGTAGCACAATTTTGAAGTTTATTTTAAGGTCCAATTCTCACTATTAACAAAATCATTAACTACGACATTTCCCTTAATAAATTCCTAATTTGCTGCTTATAGTTGCTAATGTTAGGTAGTTGGCACTAAGGTAGTTGCTTAGTTTAGTTATTGGGTAGGATTAGGGATGTAGAATTATGGTCATGCAGAATATGTGCTTTATAAGTACTAATAAACAGCCAATATGTTTAATATGCATGCTAACAAGCGACTAGTTAATAGTGAGAGTTGGTCTCTATACTGAAGTGTTACCGAAATCTGTTGTCTGGGACTACAGTCAGAAAAGTAATAAGAAATAATATACAAATAATAAACAATATTCATAATATTCTCTGATTCATATCTTAGAGAATTCTTTTCAGTATGTTTTCATATCATATACAGATGTGTTGTAAATTTCGTGGTACTCACATAAAGACGTTTTTCTATAATATTCTCCTCAAGCACCATGTAGAAGCGGGTCTGAACCACCTGATAATCATGTCGTGGAATAAGTCTCTTTCTGATTGTGAATTTCCTGCTTATCTAAGCTGTAGTTCCTGAACTGAGAGACTGAAGAGTGTCATTGTTCTCTACAGGTTGAGTAATTGTGGAGTCACAGATGAAGGTTGTGCTGCTCTGACTTCAGCTCTGAGATCAAACTCCTCACACCTGAGAGAACTGGATCTGTCATGGAATAAACTAGGAGACAAAGGAGTGAATCTGCTCTCTGATCTACTAAAGGATCCTTGCTGTAAACTGGAAACACTTTGGTAAGATTGTATAAATGTCTCAACATCATCCTCCATTTTGGTCTTATGGTCAGTATGAACAAAATTAAAAATTAAAAAAAATCCTTTTAGAAAACTGAAGATGATGTTGTTTTAATCTTTACATTCTTTCCAAATAATTTTGCAGTATATGATAGTATATGGTGATTGGACAATGTAAAGAATGATAACCGCTTTATATCATACAGATGTATTTAGGATTTGGTGGTATTCACATAAAACTTAAATTATTCTGATTTTTTCTGTTATTCAAATGAACCAAGCAAACTGTTTTTTTCTTATTTGCATGCAACAAAAATGACATCATCACAGCTCTTGCAAAAGTGTGCACTGACTTCGCTTGATCCCATTTCACCCGATATTATCCATCACATGTTTTTTTTTAACTTAAGGCAGGGCAACACTGACTGGAAAGATGTGGAAAGAACTCATAACATTATTTGCAAATATAAAGTTAGCACTTTATTTTACAGTCCTGTTCCTCATGTACATACTATGTAGTTATTATAGTAATTACAATAACTAGGTAATAGCTAGGTAATAACCCTGAACCTAACCTGAACATATCCCATGCAGTCACCTTTTATTACAGAACTTTCTTAAGTAGGTACACTGTAAGTACATGTAAGTGCACGTACTGTAAAATAACTGCAACTGATATAATGTAAGGGTTGGTGGTTGTAGAGAAGGGAGCGCTCGACAAAGAATAACAAAAGAGATTTATTTAGCATCAACACACATTACCATTACTAACTTAAGATCAGACAAACACAAAGGCAAAACTGAGGACTTATAAAGGGGCTGGAACAAACGAGGAAACAAGGTAATTGAATCAAACACAGGTGATGAATATAACTAATTAACAAAACTAGGTCAGAAACTAAAACAGGAAGAACCAAATAAAGACAAAAAGGAAACTAAACAAACAGTTCTGTTACAGATATCGCCCCCCTCCCGGAAGGTGCGTCCCGCACCGTAACAGTATCATCGGGGAGGGGGGGTGGGCGTCCTGGAGGCTGGAGCAGGACCAGGATGGGACAGGGAAGCCTCCAGGACGGATCAGGAGCCTTGGGAGACCATGGCAGGACTGGAGACTCGGGAGTCCATGGTGGATCCGGAGCCTTGGGAGGCCATGGCAGGACTGGAGATTCGGGAGGCCATGGCGGATCCGGGGCCTTGGGAGGCCATGGCAGGACTGGAGATTCGGGAGGCCATGGCGGATCAGGAGTCTTGGGAGGCCATGGCAGGACTGGAGACCCGGGAGGCCATGGCGGATCTGGAGCCTTGGGAGGCCATGGCAGGACTGGAGATTCGGGAGGCCATGGCGGATCTGGAGTCTTGGGAGACCATGGCGGATCAGGAGTCTCGGGCGGCCTTGGCGGATCGGGGTCCTTGGGCGGCCTTGGCGGATCGGGGTCCTTGGGCGGCCTTGGCGGATCGGGGTCCTTGGGCGGCCTTGGCGGATCGGGGTCCTTGGGCGGCCTTGGCGGATCGGGGTGCTCCGTGGCCTTGGCCCTTGGCCTGGCCACACAGACTGAGACTATATGGCCCCCCCCCCAAAATTTCTTTGGGAAAGTTCCCCTCTGGGGGCCACATTGGAGGAGAGGGTTCTTGAGGGCGCTCTGAAGGAACGGGCGCTTGAGGGCGCTCTGGAGGAGCGGGCGCTTGAGGGCGCTCTGGAGGAGCGGACGCTTGGGGGCGCTCTGGAGGAGCGGGCACTTGAGGGCGCTCTGGAGGAGCGGGCACTTGAGGGCGCTCTGGAGGCGCGGAGCTGGACGGAACCAGCGGAGACGAAGGAGAGCTGGACGGGACCAGCGTAGATGCAGGAGGGCGCTCTTGCAGCACGGACACTTGAGGGCGCTCTTGCAGCGCGGACACTTGAGGGCGCACGGGAGGCGCGGACACTTGAGGGCGCTCTTGCAGCGCGGACACTTGAGGGCGCACGGGAGGCGCGAAGCTGGATAGAACCAGCAGAGACGAAGGAGGGCTGGATGAGACCAGCGGAGACGCAGGAGGGTGCTCTGGCAGCACGGACACTTGGGGGCGCTCTTGCAGCGCGGATTCAAAGGGGCGCTCTTGTAGCGCGGACATTAGAGGGCGCACGGGAGGCGCGGGGCTGGACGGGACCAGCGGGAACTCAGGTGGGCTGGACGGAACCAGCGGGAACTCAGGTGGGCTGGACGGAACCAGCGGGAACTCAGGTGGGCTGGACGGAACCAGCGGGAACTCAGGTGGGCTGGACGGAACCAGCGGGAACTCAGGTGGGCTGGACGGAACCAGCGGGAACTCAGGTGGGCTGGACGGAACCAGCGGGAACTCAGGTGGGCACTTGCGAGGTGCCGGAATTGGTGGACTCAGACGAGGAGCAAGCACTGGAAGGCACTGGCGAGGAGCTGGCACTGGAGGGCGCTTGCGAGGAGCAGGTACTGGAGGGCACTGGCGAGGAGCAGGCAATGGATGGCACTGGCGAGGAGCAGGCAATGGAGGGAATGACATGCCCTCAAACTCAATTAAAATCCCCACCGGCACCTGTTTTTCCCCCCTCGGTGGTTCGGGGGAACCGTTATTGGCGGCGGAATCCCTTTTCTCCGCGGACGGCGCAACGTTCATCGCCCCTTGCGGCGGAATCCTCCTCGCCGTGGGCGGAACATTCATCGCCGTGTACGGCGGAATCCTCTTCGTCGCGGACGACGCAACGTTCATCGCCCCTTGCGGCGGAATCCTCCTCGCCGCGGGCGGAACATTCATCGCCGTCTCAGGCGGAACGAATTTCTCTTGGGCGGTGGGTAAGGGCGAGCGGCGAATGGCGACCCGTTCTCCCCAAAACGGGTGGCCTGGGTAAGCCGCGACAGGCAGCCTAACATCCCACGCAGAACGGGCAGGGGCGAGCCGCGAACGGCGGCGAGAACCCCCGCAAACGACGGGAACGAGCTTGAGCATCCCAAGCGTTGATCTCGTCTTCAGTTGGCGGTCTGATCTTCTGTATGGGTTGGTGGTTGTAGAGAAGGGAGCGCTCGACAAAGAATAACAAAAGAGATTTATTTAGCATCAACACACATTACCATTACTAACTTAAGATCAGACAAACACAAAGGCAAAACTGAGGACTTATAAAGGGGCTGGAACAAACGAGGAAACAAGGTAATTGAATCAAACACAGGTGATGAATATAACTAATTAACAAAACTAGGTCAGAAACTAAAACAGGAAGAACCAAATAAAGACAAAAAGGAAACTAAACAAACAGTTCTGTTACATATAAACACTTCCTAAAACAATATATATGTAAGTATGTAAGCATTTCAAAGAATATTATAGGCAATATGAATTTACTTAGATTCTCTTCACTGCCTCAAATGTTTCAGAGATTATTGCACTGCTTTCCATTTTAAGTGATTTTGTTTTGTAAAGCAGTTTATGTATAAGCTGGTAAAACAAAACCCTTTTAATGCATTACCTGCAAAAACTGTTTGTAGGCTTTAAGTTTATAGACCAAAATAACATAAAATAACATAAAAGTAATTTTAAAAAATGAATAGAAGTAATATATATATGGTTTACAAAACTGGTTTTCCCAGTAAAATTACTATATTACAGTACAGTTTAGTATAGTAATTAACTGTACTATATTTTGCACTTTTATGTTAATGTCTTTACTTACTGTTTTCTTTACTCTCTTTATATTAATGATATATCTTAAATAATATCTTTATTTAGGTAATTTCTTTTGTATATTTAAAATAATAAAATGCATAAAATACACAATTGTTTTTAATTAATCATCCTCAATATAATTTATAATTTATATATATATAAAATTTATATATTCAAAAATTTCAGCACTCGGTCATCTTTCGTGATTTATTCAATAATACTTTCACAAAGAGTTTATTTTAAAAGACATGGGACTAATGATCATAAGGTGGAAACTCTCATTACAGGTGCTTCCTGTCACAAGAGTTTAACAGACTAAATCAGCAAATCCTAAAACGACACGTCCGCACAAACAGACAAACTCCAAAATCCCATCAACATTACAAAACACTCGATGCATTAACACACACAAATGATCAAACCTCAACCTTCAAGTAACAAAACATCCAAACACAACCATATTTTCAAACCTTCAAGTAGAGAAAGTGCGGAGGGCGATCTGATGTCTCAGGCTACTTAAGCCATTCGTTATTTACAATACTGATACATATACAAATTGTAATTAAAGAAAACAAGAAAGACCTAAATCTCCATTAAGATCTAAAAGGGAAATGGATTTTAATCAATGTATCCAGTAAGCTTCAAGTTTCAAAATATTTTTTTCTACTTTTCCACCTCTTCTATGATTTATTAGTTTTCTAATACCTTTACAGGTTAACTATTTTTCATGAATTTCATGATTGAGGTAATGGAAATGTCTACCAGTTGGCAAGTTTATATCACTTCTCTTATTGAAAGATATATGTTCGCTAAAATTAGTTTTTAACGGATGAATGGTTTTTCCAATATACATTTTTGGACAAATTAACATAAATCACATCACATTAAATCACTTTTGATGTAGAGCAAGTGATTAATGATTTAATGAAAGACACTTTTCCATATTTTTTCCCAATATGTTCTGTGGATTTGAAAAACAGGTTGAGTTATTGTGGCGTCACAGATGAAGGTTGTGCTGCTCTGGCTTCAGCTCTGAGATCAAACCCCTCACACCTGAGACAACTGAATCTGACTGGAAATAAACTAGGAGACAAAGGAGTGAATCTGCTCTCTGATCTACTGAAGGATCCTCACTGTAAACTGGAGAAACCGTGGTAAGATTGTATGTTGTAATGTGTAAACATTTCATTTTCCTTTTTATGAATAACGAACCAAATTAAAACCAAAACTAATTAAGACTTAAAAGTGTCTTGTCAGATAATTGAAGAGGATATTTAATGTCGTGAGATTCTTTCCAAAGTCTCTGACTTAATTTTACTATCTTTACGGTAAGTATAAACAACTGGATGATGCAAAGATTAGTGGTGATTAAAAATGTTTACATTTTAATTTAAAGTTAATATATTTCCTTATTCTTAGGTTACTTTCTAGGTAATTGCTATTACACTGTATAACATGTTTAATACGAGTTTGATTCTGTTTGCAGTTTGTATTGTCATTTAAAAACAATACAATATTTTACTTTTATCATTGACTACATTTACATGCACCCTCATAATGAGATTTATTCATGTAAACACAGTACTTCAATCAAATTGATGTGATTAAGCTCACTATTGTAGTAACCATAATCTTGGTGAAATATGTGGCTATGCCAAACAGGCATGTAAACACATTAATCGCAATATTACTGCTGTGCATGTGTTTGGACGTACACGAATATGTTGTTCACACAAATCCATGAATGAACTCTGACATCTGAAGTTTTCTCTCTACTACGAATCTCTGAACTCTGTCATCAACACACTGCCACCAGTCTCTGCTCCTTATTTTCAACCAGAGATGGCGTGAAGAACACAATGGCAGTGTAGGCAACCCTGTTTGCAGAGGCACATTTAGATGTTCATCACAGTGACAAATAACCATCCTGTACATCCGTAGAAATGTGTTTTGCATTTGACTAGGGTAGAACAGTGACCAGTAAAACATCTACTCTGTGCGAGTTCATCATTTGTGCTGTGCATTGGGATATGTGAATAATGGCTGTCAAAATAACCACACTCTTTCCGCTCATTGTGCTTGTCAGCGTTGATTGGTTATCGCGCACCTGACGAGGTAATCAGAACGGTCACAGGTGTAGCTCGTCTGCACTGCCTATATCTGGCTAGCGTTTCTGTGGTGTGTTGTCAGATTGTTGTTGCTCATGTCCTGTCTTGCTCTCTGTCAGTCCTTCTAGTTCCTGAGTCTGTTTTCGCCTGCTTGCTGTTCTTGATTCCTGGATGGTGAGGACTGGTCGGAGTGATCCTCTGCCTGTGCTGGAGACTCTGACCTGCCGGATTATCTGCACTTCTACTGTCGCTGTGTTTTGGCGTTGTCTAATAAAGACTATGTATTTAACTCGCAATTGGATCTTGACTTTCTGTTTCTTGACACTCATAGTGCAGATAGTTTTCTCTAGCTGTTCTAAAGTGGATAATGGAGTAATGTCACATATTTGACAGTCTGTGTTTTACTTTCAGCGTTTAGATGTTAGTCTGATCTTCTTTGGATCAGCTGATGGTGAATAAAGAGTCACTACAGACAAACATCACATTCAACAGAATCAACAGACACAAACCCATAATGATCATCACACACACTTGTGTTTCTGTAACTTTCTAGAATGATCCAATTCTTGACCATATTGGTGTTACATGTCTGTGTTTTCCCCTGTGACCTAGTTTTGCCAATGTTTAATTTAATTAGTCATTGAGTTCACCTGTCGAGCCCTCGTTATCTGCACTATATTAGTTCCTGTCCTTTGAGTTTGAGTTTGTCGGTTATTGTTGATGTCTACATGTTTGTGCAGCCTGCTTCTAAGATTTCCTTGTATCCTCTCCTTGGATTATTATTAAATGTTTGAATTTAGATATTTCTCCTTCGTTGTGCGCCTTCCTCAGCACAACTCGTAACAGAATAACCGACCAAAAACAGAAGTATAGCGGCGTGTTTTTCCCTCGTTTTGTTTTCCGTTTTTGCCAGTTTTTTATTTCTTAGTCGTGTGATCCTGCAGTCCTCGTCCTCCTGCTGGAGCACACCGAGGATTTCGTGTTCCTGGCGAATTACACGAGCTACCCGGACAGCTGCCTCTGCTCGTTTTATCAAGCTGGACTGAACACCTCCACACGAGCGCAGTTGTCTGGGGTCGGTCCTTGAGAGAGCCTCGCCGCATTTGTCGAGTGGGTGCTGGTGTACTGCAAATCGAAACTCACCGTGGACATCACGGATAATGACACCAGCCCCACTCGGGACCCAGTGCCCAGTCATCTACCACCCCGCACGTGGAGCTGCCCGAGCCCACCACAGACGGAGAGCCAGAGCCTGCTGCGGTCGTTGAGCCATCGCCATCAGGAGCGGCAGAGCTGCCGATCGTCTCAGAGCCCGAGCCCCAAGTGTCTGACCAGGTGCGAGAGCCGACAGTTCAAGCGACGGTGGATGTAGCTGTGGAGACCACTGGGGGTGAGCACGAACTGGACCTGGGAGACCTCATAGACTTCCACTCTGACACACTCATCCTTCAGTCATCTCCAGAGTTATATGCCTGGCAATTTATCCCACCCAACCTCCCTCTCCCACCTCCTCTTATTAATCTGGTCCCTGTTTCAACACCTTCATCGCTGGATTTCGTCAGCCTCTCTGCTCACCCTCAGCTCACCATCTGTGGCGTGGGCTCGCCGCTGGTCTGCCGATCTCCAGCTCCATTGGCGTTGAGTCTGGAGGATACCTCGACTCCGCCCTCAGCCTCTGAGACCCAGACTCCACCTCGGTCCTGCCACCCAGCGGCTCCACCTTGGCTTCCAGCTCCCTCGTCTCCACCGGAGCCCATCAGTCCACCAGCTCCGACGGGCTTCCACGTCCCTCCGGCTCCGCCTTGGTCAGTAGTTGAGTTAACCTGTCGAGCCCTCGTTATCTGCACTATATTAGTTCCTGTCCTTTGAGTTTGACGGTTATTGTTGATGTCTACATGTTTGTGCAGCCTGCTTCTAAGATTTCCTTGTATCCTCTCCTTGGATTATTATTAAATGTTTGAATTTAGATATTTCTCCTTCGTCGTGTGCCTTCCTCAGCACAACCGTAACAATTGGTTATATTACAAACATTGCAACTTATTTGTCAGTGAACTATGATCTCAGGTACAGGCAGGGGCATAGCCATCATTTCAGAAGTGAGGGGGTGAGAAATGTTTTATGTATGTGTGTGTGTATATATGTATGCATGTATGTGTGTGTGTATATATATATATATATATATATTATTATTTATTTTTATTTTTTTTAAATAAGTCTCTTCTGCTCACCAAGCCTGCATTTATTTAATCCAAAATAGTTTTACTATGTACAACTGCTTTCTATTTGAATATGTTGGAAAATGTAATTTATTTCTGTGATCAAAGCTGAATTTTCAGCATCTTTACTCCAAGCTTCAGTGTCACATGATCCTTCAGAAATCATGCTGATGTGCTGCTCAAGAAATCTTTTTTTTTTAATTATTATTTAAAACAGTTGAGTAATTTTTTTCAGGATTCTTTGAATAGAAAGATCCAAAGATCAGCATTCATCTGAAATTTTGGAAAGGAAATGATAGAAAATAATAGTTTTATTTAGCAAAGATGGTTTAAATTGATCAAATGATGATAAAGATTTATAGATTTATGAAAGATTTTATTTATACAAAAATATTTATATTTCAGATAAATGCTGTTCTTCTGAACTTTCTATTAATCAAAGAAACCTGAAAAAATTCTACTCAGCTATCTTCAACATAAGTTTTTTTTTTTTTTTTTTTTAAGCAGCAAATCAGAATATTAGAATGATTTCTGAAAGATCATGTGACTGGAGCAATTTACATTTTAAAACATATTCAAATAGAAAACATAATTTTAAATAGTGAAAATATTTCAGAATTGTACTGTTTTGCTGTAGGCCTACTTAGGATCAAAGCAGAAAAAAGAAACTTCTTTAAAAAACATAAAAAAATCTTAATGTTCAAAAACTTTTGGCTGGTAGTGTATAGGCAACTTTAATTTTTCTCTTTTTCTAGCTTTTAATTGGCTTAGAGATCATATACACTGCTGGACAATAACCAATAATAATGATTTGTTTATATACTACAAACACTTTTTTTTATCCCATGAGGCAGAATAGTTTCTATACTGTAATGAATGCTATGTCAATTAGCACTGCGTTGTTCATATACGTTATTTATTACATGCAGATGACTTGAAAAACACAAATAAACCATATATCGTCGCAATCGCAATTCCAAACTCATCGGGGTTTTTTTCTGTGAAAACAGCTGTTTTCATCCATTTAATATATTAGTTACACCACAGAAACGCTCATTACACTGCATGTAATGAGCGTTTAGCGCTCCGTGATGTTCATCTCGCCTTATTCTGGGTCCGAATAAAACATCAGGTCATGCAACAGACTATCCTGTCTCTTTGAATTTAAATCTATATTTATTCACACCGGCTCTTGAAAACCTTTATGCCAACACACTTGCCCAAAAAAGTGCGGGGGACGAATTTACGTGATATTAAAAGTGGCAGGGACGCGCGTGTCCCCTGCGTAATCTACGCCCCTGGGTACAGGCCACAGACCTGAGAGAAACCATGCATCCACCTCAGAAGAGCTCTGATATGTGATGAGACGAAATCACTGGATGTCTGTCTAGCCTATAAAAATGCAACTTTTAAGTAATGGCTAACACTTTATAATAAGTATACACTAATAAAGTTAAGAAGTTCCAGCAATAAGCTCTCTTGTTACTGGGGGACCTCATCCTGTGATCGATCGTTGAAGAGAGAGGAGCAAGAGGTGTTCTGAGGCTGGACAATAATGATCATTTCCAAACTGGGCATGTGTGTCATTGAAACAATATAAGTGTGCTGTGCTGTATTTGCCTAGGAGACTCTTTATTTATGTTTGGCATGTGATTGCATTACTTTACTAGTATATTACCGCTAGCACATGTATCCACTCAAGCAGGGATAGTAATTCACGTGTCTAAGTTCATCTTGCCGTATTGCTTTCTTAAGTTCTAATGCTTTATTTCATAGTTTAAGTGATGTTAAGTACTAAATTTGCAGTATTTATTGTATATTGTGTTGATTGGCAGTATCATGTTGTTCTTTGCATTTATCGTTCGACTTAATGACGCAACAAAAATATAATGATCTTTTGCCTACTTTTTTCTCTGTGAGTTTCTAGCGGCACTACATAGTACTACAATAATGTTTATTTTCAGTATATGTTAAATATAGGGCTGCAGCTAATGATTATTTTTATCATCGACTAATCTATTGGTTATTTTTTCGATTAGTCGACTAATCTATTGATTATTTTTCAATTAATCTATTTTTATTTTCTTATCAGTAGATGAATTCTTTAGTTAAACTATCAATAAATAATAACAGTAACTTCTGCTATTAATCTTAATATTTTATTCAAATGTTTTCTCATAATTAATACTTTGCAAAAATAAATAATAACAACAAAAATGAAAATAATAACAAATAAAGAAAAATAATAACAAGAAGAGAAAAAGAAAGAAATTATAATAACAATAAATAATTAATAAAAATAAAAATGAAAGAAAATTACAATAAATAAAAAAGAAGAAAAAGAAAAATAATTGCAATAAATAATTAATAAAAAATAAAAAAGGAAGCAAGAAAGAAAGAAGGAATTACAGGGCAGTGAATCAATAGAAATGCACATGCTGTTTGGGACTGACAGCAGTTGCTTACAGGTGAGAGACTTAAGAGAATAAAGTTTTATTTATTCAGCAGATTAAAACATTGAATACATGTATGAACGAACAACTAAAGTCGCATTCAGGGCATTAGAGCGACAGAATCAAAAATGGCGTCATTACACTGGGAAGTTTTATCACAGTTGACAGCCCGTTTTTAATAAAGCAGCCCAGTCGAGGCTTGTCCAATCCAACACACAGTTAAACAACTAACAACGACTTTAAATGCTTTGTTAGCGAGTGTAGAGAGCAGACCACATCTAGACAAATGTCCACTGTCAAAGACTTCTGAGCAAGCAACGCCCTGTGCTCTGACTGTGTTGTCCATTCTTAATTTTCTTATTAAAATCTGGAACTGAATCCTGCTTCAGGTGTCCTTACAGACACACCAGTGTGAACACAACTAGTGCACATACAGTTAGAATGAATCCTTTCCCACAAAAGTACTTAAATCATTAACAAACTATTAGTTGATAGTTTATTCGTAGTTAATATATTGTAGTCTCTACACATTGTTAATAGGCTATATATAAATAGTGTTCTTCTTTCTTTGTCACTGTAATTAACACAATCATTGTTTAATTAGCTCGTGGTAAAGTAATTATTAATTGGTTATTAGGAGAGAATAGTTATCATTTAAGATTAGATCACAGAAAATGCTTTAAGTGCTTTAAACTAAACTTTATTGAACATTAATTTGAGTCATATTCAGGGCTCCTTAAAATGTTTACAAGGACACACACACACACACATATTGGAAAATGTGGTTTACGGTGACCCTCCGTAGGCGTTTTTTTTTTTTTTTTTAACCCCACCAAACCCATCAAAGAAAGAAATGTGTGTGTGTGTGTGTGTGTGTGTGCATGTTTATGTGGTTTATGAGGACACAAATTTGTATAATGACATGGGTATGACAGAGGTATTACAATATGAAGGTGGTTTATGGTTTATTCAAAAGGCTTAAAAAACATACTAAATGGTGTTTTTTTGAAAATCTAAAAATGCACAAAGTCTCCTGTGAGGGCTAGGTTTATGTGTAGGGTTGGTGTAGGGCAATAGCACACACAGTTTGTTCAGTATAAAAACCATTACACCTATGGAGAGTCCCCATAAACCACAAAAACTAACATGAGTGTGTGTGTGTGTGTGTGTGTATGTAATATATATATGTGTGTGTGTGTGTGTGTTTTGGCATTTTCTGTAACCTAACCTAAAATAAGAACTATATATGGTTAAGTTGTTAACAGAGCAGAACTCTAGAGTACATTAATGTATTGACTGTAGTTTATAAACTGCATTAACTATAAACTAATAGTTTGCAAGGGATTTATAAGTACTTTATTACTGTATATTTATTATAAAATGTTACTAAATAATGATCCAAAGTTAATAACAATCAACAAACCGCTGTTTCCTTCAGGTCAATTCTCGATATCTGTCATCTGATCCAATATTGAAGCGATGCTGTAGTTGTTTGTCTCCAGTGCCAGAAGCTTCTGTATGTAGTTTTGAGGCAAGTCGTTCTGTTGAGCCCCTAAACACACAACCTAGATGGAGAATGAGATGAGATGAGCATTTAAATGAAGAGACATTCAACACTTTTTCATGGTAGTTATAGAAATGTAAGTCACAGATGTTTATCTGTTATAGTCTTTGTTCATGATGAATGTGTAATTTAAAGACAAACAGATTGAAAATATCTGAATCTGTGCTTTAAAATGTTTGTTAATATTTGATCAGAGGGCTGGACTGTTCCCTTTGAATGCATTGTGAATTGAACTTTTTTTTGTACTATGTTGAAGGCGGACAGGACATGTCCAGCAGAGAAGTGGCCCCTCATTTGTTTGTTTCTACTTTGACCTCTAATGCGCTGAATACCTTCGTGAACCTGTTCCTGTCTGAAACGTTTAAGATCTGTAATGCAATTACATGCAAATGTTTGATCACCCAGTGCCAAATAACATGTTTTTGGATTGTTGTTTAAAATAGTAAATGCACTCAAACTAAACATTTCTCTGTTTATATATGAACATCAATTGCTGAATTTAACAAATGGAAAGATAAAATCATAAATGTGGCAGGTAAGTCCTTAAAAAGCTCACAGCCCAAAAATTACAGCTGTTTCTTGTTTTCTGCTAACAATCTTCAGTCCCTCACACTTCCATTACAGAAGCTTCTAGTTAGTCTCAGGGCATCTGAACTGCACTGCATGTTTGAGTATTTTGTTTGTCAGTGAACATTAGCTTTGGTGTGTGCTTTGTTGAACTGGATTAGCAGCTGTTGCTAGTAAGGAGTTTGAACTGGATTTCCAAGATGACTAAAGTAAGATTTGTTAATTGATGCTACTTTAGAGCTAGGAATAAAGCACACATTTCTGCAGACAACACAGTCACTCCTTCAGACATCTCTTCATTTTCTCAAGCACCCCTCGCCCTCGTCCTCGTCTCCACATGTTAATTCATCCCTTTCTCCTCTCTCCTTGTAGGCATATAGATTCAGATAGCCATATATATATATATATATATATATATATATATATACACTCACCTAAAGGATTATTAGGAACACCATACTAATACTGTGTTTGACCCCCTTTCGCCTTCAGAACTGCCTTAATTCTACGTGGCATTGATTCAACAAGGTGCTGAAAGCATTCTTTAGAAATGTTGGCCCATATTGATAGGATAGCATCTTGCAGTTGATGGAGATTTGTGGGATGCACATCCAGGGCACGAAGCTCCCGTTCCACCACATCCCAAAGATGCTCTATTGGGTTGAGATCTGGTGACTGTGGGGGCCATTTTAGTACAGTGAACTCATTGTCATGTTCAAGAAACCAATTTGAAATGATTCGAGCTTTGTGACATGGTGCATTATCCTGCTGGAAGTAGCCATCAGAGGATGGGTACATGGTGGTCATAAAGGGATGGACATGGTCAGAAACAATGCTCAGGTAGGCCGTGGCATTTAAACGATGCCCAATTGGCACTAAGGGGCCTAAAGTGTGCCCAGAAAACATCCCCCACACCATTACACCACCACCACCAGCCTGCACAGTGGTAACAAGGCATGATGGATCCATGTTCTCATTCTGTTTACGCCAAATTCTGACTCTACCATCTGAATGTCTCAACAGAAATCGAGACTCATCAGACCAGGCAACATTTTTCCAGTCTTCAACCGTCCAATTTTGGAGAGCTCGGGCAAATTGTAGCCTCTTTTTCCTATTTGTAGTGGAGATGAGTGGTACCCGGTGGGGTCTTCTGCTGTTGTAGCCCATCCGCCTCAAGGTTGTGCGTGTTGTGGCTTCACAAATGCTTTGCTGCATACCTTGGTTGTAACGAGTGGTTATTTCAGTCAAAGTTGCTCTTCTATCAGCTTGAATCAGTCGGCCCATTCTCCTCTGACCTCTAGCATCAACAAGGCATTTTCGCCCACAGGACTGCCGCATACTGGATGTTTTTCCCTTTTCGCACCATTCTTTGTAAACCCTAGAAATGGTTGTGCGTGAAAATCCCAGTAACTGAGCAGATTGTGAAATACTCAGACCGGCCCGTCTGGCACCAACAACCATGCCACGCTCAAAATTGCTTAAATCACCTTTCTTTCCCATTCTGACATTCAGTTTGGAGTTCAGGAGATTGTCTTGACCAGGACCACACCCCTAAATGCATTGAAGCAACTGCCATGTGATTGGTTGATTAGATAATTGCATTAATGAGAAATTGAACAGGTGTTCCTAATAATCCTTTAGGTGAGTGTATATCATTATGGGGTAGGTCATATAATAAAAAAAAAAAATGACATCGTTTAATTATTGAAGCATATTTTTGTGAATTGTAGAACAAAAATGCCTTTTTTTTACCAAAAAAAAAAAAAAAAGGTAACCATCAAATGACGTCTAGTTTACATATATTTTAATTATCATATAAAAATATAATTTCGGTAGACTAGAGAAGAGAAGTTTTTCGGTAGAGAAGTTTTTATATATTGTTTTCCCCTACATTTGCCAGACTTTGATATTGTAACGGGGTTGACGAGGCGCGAGACGTGCGGATCCATTTGCAAAGCTTTATTACAAAACGTGGTCAAGACAGGCAGGGTCAATGAACAGCAGACAGGTATGGCAGAGGAAAGACACAAGAGCAATCCTAGAGCAAGCGTGGGTCGACGATCGGCAAACAGTATCCAAAACAGGGCAAGGCAGAGAGAATAATCCGGGAACACGGGCAGGAATCAAAACACAGGAAATCTAACTCAGGATACAAGGAACGCTTGGTAAGGTAGCAAGGATAACAATACTCGGCAGCGAGCAAGAGCAAGTCCCAGGCTTAAATAGTGTGTGTTTGGGTGATGGTGATTGCCAGATGGTGATCAGTGTGAACAGCTGTGAGTGATTAGTGAGTGCAATGGATGGTGGGAAATGGAGTCCAATGTGCTCTGTAGTGTGACAGTCCATGTGGTGAGCGGGTGACCTCTGGTGGTGAGTAAACGGAAGTGCATGGCCAGGATTTGTAACAGATATATTTTCTGTGTAAATTAAAGTGAATTTGACATGGTCAAGTACAGTAGATAGCTGTCTTTACAATCTATTCTTTTGTTACTTTTCTCACTATTCTTTTGTTTAGTAAGAACCTCCCCACGTGAACCTCCCCTTTAAACAAGTCCATGGCAAAAGCATGTTAAACCCGACAAAGGTTTAATAAAGGGTGTATTGATCATGTGTACAAATTTTTTGCACACTTTACTTCACCAATATTTTTTTTATATCAGTTTTACTGGAGGGACGCTAATGAAATCCAAAGTCTTTTTTTAAGAACCCTTATTTTAAGAACTTATAATGGACAATTAGCCATATTAACAAGACAAATCAGTTATTTTTATAAGAAATTTGTTATTTTGTCTTGACGTTTAGATAATATTGTAATGTTGAATGTCTGAGTGTTTGTCTTCATCTATTGCTCTATTAAAACTGGCGCCATATAAAGTTAATTATCTGTGAATATTTTAGATTGTCTTGTACATTTAAAAAATAAAATAAAATCAGATGAAGATTTAAGATGTCAAATGGTTGTTACAATATGCCCTTCATAGGGGGCATGTTGTCACATTTCACTCTTTTTCTCTTTGGGTAAATAACAGAAGAAAAATATTAACTGCATTAATGAAATAATACCACATATTTGTACCAGACATGTGGAATTCATATGGAAAAAATTTAATTACTCTGAACACCATCTGAATTTGCAAAAATCAAGAAAACCAACAAGTGTTGGTTGTGCTCCATTCTCCCCCTAAACTAGCTAAATTAAAATAAACTAAATTAAATCACTGTGTAAGGAGAGCTAGTTTTTTGACAACAACAACAAAACTACTGAAAGGGTTTCATTGTATTTCTTAATATAATGTTGTTAATATTAATATTTTACTTGCAATTACTAAATACTCTAATATCCGAATTCAAAACATTTTATTCATACATAGTATTCATGAGATTAAAAATCTCAAAACCTTAAATGTTTACTGATCAAAACTACTACTTTCTCTCTCTCTCTCTCTCTCTCTCTCTCTCTCTCTCATAACCAAACTGTTTATGAACTGAACTGGATGAGCTGGATATTTTTAAACAGGATTGGCAACTTTTGCAAACAGAAGTAAAAAGTTTTACATCGTGTGTCATTTTACACCAGGACATACTATTGCTTAATTCACAAAAACCGAGCATCAAAGTGATTAATAGTAATATTTCTGCTTGTTTCTACAGGATTTACGTGGTGGGGAAACACTTTATGAGAATCTACAAACATGTCGGGAACCTGTGGTAAACAGGTTGAGTGAGCATTAGTCAGGTGAGCTGCTTTCATGTGACTTTGTCATTAGTAACCAAGCCTTTCTTGAAGTATTTTAAAAACTTAAACATGAAGTAGCCTACTTGAAGAAACATGAATTTCTCAATCATATTAGGCCTATCATATAGATTTTTTGGGTTTGACCTATAAGTCTTAAGTAATTAAAAAATGTATGGTCATTTCCTTATCCCAACTTCTACAACTAAAATATATCAAATAAGGTAAACAACAAATGACATTATAGTTTATGTATTTGAATTATTAAAAATGTAGACGAAGAATGTTGTAAATTAATGTTTTTGTTTTTGTTTTTTGTCTCAAACTTAATTTAATCAAATGAATGTGAACTTGACGCTGTCAAATACAAAGAGTGCTGTTGTTACAACCACTGTCATCAGTTTAAAGTGTACTTATTTATTTAGTTAATTGAATTTACTGAAGTATATTATTTTATAAACTCCCCTATCAAGAAGCTCACCCCATTTCCCATTTATTAATTTCATTTTAAGTGTTTAATTAAACAGTTAAGTGATGTTTCCTCACTGTTTACCTTTTTGCATTTTAAGCATCAAACAAGTGGAAAAATATTCAAGTAAATAGCAGTGTAAAGCTAAAGTAAATTTTTGTATTTCAGTGTGTCAAATGTTTATGACTGAATGAATCATGGAGGAGAAAGAAACATTCAATGACGATTTTTGTCCAGGATGCAGGTATATTCAAACTCTTCATATTATTTGAATTCTGTTGAAATACATTGTATGTCACATAACAGGGTGTTTGCCATGGCTGTCAAGGTTAGTGGTTTTCTGTCATATCGTGGCTCTGAAATAAAATTAGGACCCTGACTGTCTAAAACATGGTCTCTATATATTGCCTTAAATTAAAAGATCCATGTCAATAAATAGATGGACAGATGAGTGACATGATCTCTGTGCGATGCCATTACTCTTCAACATTTCTGAAGCTTTTCTGCATGTAAAATATATGAACTGTTGTCTCTATTATCTCTGCTCTGTTCTAATATCTGTAATATATTAAAGTCGATTCCAGAGAGAGAAATCAAACTCACTGGAGTCCAGCTGTGTATCTTTAAAGAGTGATGGGTCTTTGAGAAAGCCAGTAAAATTTGGGGGAAAACACAAATCAAGTGATCCTCAAAATTTCTGTCTAGATAGGTATTCTATAATGTCAACTCTATAAATTGTTCTTGTCTAATCTGTTGTCTTTATTCTGTTTCTCTATTCTATTAAAGTCAATTCCACGGTCAGAGATCAAACTCATCGGATTTCAGCTGCGTGTCCATCAAGAGTGATGTGTCTATGAAAGAGCCAGTAAAATTTGGGGCAAAACAGAAATCAACTGATCTGAGGTACAACATTTCTGTCAAGATAGATAGATATTCTCTTTTTGATATTTATATAGATACAATATCAACTATGTGAATCCTTCTTGTGTCTAATCTGTCATCTCTATACTGTTAACATCAATTCCACAGGGAGACGTGGCATGATGGGTCTATGAGAGAGCCATTAATATTTAGTGGAGAAAACACATCAAGCGATTTGAGGTACACCATTTTACTTTAGACAGACAAAGAGATGACCAGCACACAACAAATACTGCATACACGGCAGAATTCTTCCAATATGCACTTATCAAAATACAGAAATGGGCAATCAAATTCTCAAAGCATTTAAAACTTAGTGAACCCAACTCATATTACAGTATAAAGCCATGAAATATCAAGATTTGAGCACAGGATCAGGTCTCCTCTCACAGCTGGTCCAGAGCTTCAGTCCTGATGTTTGACTAACATCTACTAACACCCATCACTCTGATAACCTGGACCAGAACAATACTGAAAACTCCAGATTCAACCAAATTATAGCAGGAATGAAACACAGCTACATTACTTAACACAACAAGAGATTAAAAATCAGTGGTTAAAATGAATTAATTTCTCTATTTGAGGTTTAGCTACACATAATGTCAACTATGCATTCTTGTCTCTGTTTAAATATTTATACTACATTGATGTAAAACATATTTTAATTTATATTCACAATATTACTGTTTTACTGCATTTTGATCAAATAAATGCATCCTTGATGAGAAGAGACTTAAAAAAAACATTAAAAATCTACCTGATCTAACTAGTAGACAAAGTAAATAGTGACTAGCAACATTTTGACTGAAAAGTTGTTCAATATTAACTTAGTGTATTGAATTTTTGAATAAATGGAATATAATACTCTTATTTGCTCTATTGGTCTGAATATTAGCAAAGCTTGTACAAAGGAATACAACTGATGCATGTCTGATACTGCTTAATTGACCTATCGGTAAGCCCTGTCCCCCTTTTTTACAAGATTTATTTGGAAGCGAGGGTTTACTGATCATGATGCAAGCGGGAGAAGCCTCATGTTACCGTTGTCATGATTGCAAATTAAAACATCCAGCATCAACACTGTTCATGTACCGCAGGGTATGACTGAATTATTTGACATTTAACCTGTTTAAAACGGAGAGGCACTGAAATTTAGACCTTCGTTGATGTGTTTTTGACCTACACTGTACACGATGTGAGAACAATTAGCTATTTAGGTTTCTATGTTAGCATGGACTCAACTTCAACATTAGCTAGTTTTAGCTAGAGATAACGTTACCTTGCTAACGCACAAAATGGCACTAACGTTCTGCTTGAGCAGATGAAAATTGTAACTTATTGAGAGTATGACAACCAGAAAATGAGCGTTGGATAATAAAATTATAAATTTCATTGCCTATCCTCTCAGGATACCTGTAATCAGTGTTAAAAGTACGCTAGGCAGGCAGGCACATCGTTTTACCATTTTTGTAGCATAAACACCATAAAACCGATGAGAGCTTCTGATCATCCAATGTTTCTCTATGCTGCTGAAACCTAAAGAGTCCTGGTTCCCGTGTAACTGGTACTCGACTGCTATGGGCTTACCGATTGGTCAATTATTTGATTGGCTAAGGTTAATTTACTATCATTTTACTTCCTTAATTTGTTTTTATAATTTTTACCTCTTTAATTTATGTTCTGTAATCTGTTAATATGTCATTTCTTTAAGTTGTCAGCTGTTCCAAAGCAGATTCAAATCGAATCTGCTGAAGAAGTTTCAGAGTCTGTATGAAGGAACAGCAAAGAAAGGAAACCCAACACTCCTGAATGAGATCTACACAGAGCTCTACATCACAGAGAGTGAAAGTGGAGAGATCAGTAATGAGCATGAGGTGAGACAGATTGAGACACAATCCAGGAGACCAGCAACAGAGGACACAGCCATCAAATGCAATGACATCTTTAGACCTTTATCTGGACAATACAAAGCCATCAGAACTGTGCTGACAAAGGGAGTCGCTGGCATTGGGAAAACGGTCTCTGTGCAGAAGTTTATTGTGGACTGGGCTGAAGGGGAAAATAATCAGGACGTCCAGCTCATATTTCCACTTCCTTTCAGAGAACTCAACTTGATGAAGGACAAAACACTCAGTCTTTCAGATCTTCTTCATGTCTTTTTCCCTGAAATCAAAGAAATAGAAATATCTAGTGATGAATATAAATTGTTGTTCATCTTTGATGGTCTCGATGAGTGTCGTCTGTCTCTGGATTTTCAAAGTGATGTGAGGTTGTGTGATGTTAGTGAATCAGCCTCAGTGGACGTGCTGCTGATGAACCTCATTGTGGGGAATCTGCTTCCCTCTGCTCTCATCTGGATCACCTCCAGACCAGCAGCAGCTGATCTCATCCCTTCTGAGTGTGTCCATCGAGTGACAGAGGTACGAGGCTTCAATGATCCACAGAAGGAGGAATACTTCAGGAAGAGAATCGGTGATCAGAGTCTGGCCAAAACAATCATCTCACATCTGAAGTCATCAAGGAGCCTCCACATCATGTGCCACATCCCAGTGTTCTGCTGGATCTCAGCCACTGTTCTAGAGAAGATGTTCAGTCGAGCAGAGAGTGGAGAGATTCCCAAGACTCTCACTCAAATGTACACGCACTTCCTGATCATTCAGACCAACATCAGACATGAGAAGGACTATAAGAAAGTCAAAGATGAAGACATGATTCTCAAACTGGGGAAACTGGCTTTTCAGCAGCTTGTGAAAGGTAACCTGATCTTCTATGAGGAAGATCTGAGAGAGTGTGACATTGATGAGACAGAAGCATCAGTGTACTCAGGATTGTGCACTCAGATCTTCAGAGAGGAGTTTGGCTTGCATCAGGGGAAAGTCTTCTGCTTTGTTCATCTGAGCATCCAGGAACATCTAGCTGCTCTATATGCACATCTGTCCCTTATGAAAAAAAACAGAAATGTGTTTATTACTCTGTCTTCTAGTCCTTTTAAGCATTTAAAGAAGGCTTTACATGTTTCATTATCTGAGCTGCATCAGCAAGCTGTGAAAAAGGCCTTCAAGAGTAAAAATGGACATTTGGACCTTTTCCTCCGTTTTCTTCTGGGACTCTCATTGGAGTCCAATCAGACACTCTTACGAGAACTACTGACACAGACTGGAAGCTGCTCCTACAACAAAGAGGAAACAATTGAGTACATCAAACAGAAGATCAGGAGGAATCACTTTCCAGAGAGATCCATCAATCTGTTCCACTGTCTGAATGAACTGGGTGATGATTCACTGATGCAAGAGATCCAAGATTATCTGAAATCTGGAAAAATAAAGCAAACCCAACTCTCCTCTTCACAGTGGTCAGCTCTGGTTTATGTGTTGCTGACCTCAGAGCAGAAGATGGATGTTTTTAAACTAAAACAGTTTATTGGAGCCCAAAATACAGCAGATGAAGTTCTTCAGAAGCTGCTGCCTGTGGTTAAAGAATCCAAATCACTTCAGTAAGTCACACTGTCAACAATCACTACACTGATAAAACATGATCACATGAACATGATTTTGACTTTAGCATGCATCTTACCAAAGCAACAAAAGGGTTAAATTTCCACAAAATCACATCACTGGCAGTCAGCAGGAGAGTGCTTACTAAAGCAAATGAGGAGATTTTTGTGTGTCTTTGTAAGAGCTGATGATTGTAGAGGTCAGTGTATGAATGTGACTGGGATCAAAACTGACAGCAAATAGCAACATTGTCTTTAACAGTGTTTTTTTTTTTTTGTATATAGATGTTGCATGATTAGGATTGTTTGTCCTGTAATGATGTTCGTGTGAATGTTTTACATTTTATTCTGTAGTCCCAGTTTGTATCAGTTCACCTTGCATCTTCAATCTCTGCAGGTTGATGGATTGTGGTGTTACAGATGAAGGTTGTGCTGCTCTGGCTTCAGCTCTGAGATCAATCCCCTCACACATGAGAAATATGAATCTGTCACTGAATAAATTAGGAGCATCAGGAGTGAATCTGCTCTCTGATGGACTGAAGATTCCTCACTGTAAACTGGAAAAACTGCGGTAAGACTGGTGATTGCATTCTCCATTTTATTCTTCTTACAGGGGATCTTTTTACAGTACCAGTAGTACCAACTCAAAATGCGAACCCAGAAGAATGTCATTGTTCTCCACAGGTTGGGTAAGTGTGGAGTCACATATGAAGGTTGTGCTGCTCTGGCTTCAGCTCTGATATCAAACCCCTCACACCTGAGAGAACTGGATCTGTCACTGAATAAACTAGGAGACTCAGGACTGAATCTCTTCTCTGATGGACTGAAGGATCCTCACTGTAAACTGGAAACACTGCGGTAAGATTGTATGTATGAATAAACATTCATATTCCATTTTGCTCCCATGGCAGTATGAATAAAATTTAAATTTAAATTTAAATTGTCCTGTCATATAATTGAAAATGTTGTTTTAATCTTTATTACATTCCTTACAAAGTTTTGACATAATTTTACTATATTTATGAGTAAAAGGTAAGCGGATAATGTGAAAGTGACAACTGCTATATATCATACTATATATCTGCTATATATCATTTGGGGGTATTCAAAAATGATCTAATACATAAAATAAGTAAACCAAAGAAACCAATTTACTGAAGGTAGCAGTGTAGGACAGTTCTTTAGCAGTGATGTTAGCATGTCAGTCTTCAAACTATCTGAACCTTTCTGAGACTTGGTTTATACTCGCTACATCCACAAGTTCACTTGTTTGCACGCAAAAATGACATCATTGTAGCAAAAAGTGCACGTCACCAGGCCCATTGTTTTAGAGGCTGTAGCATTGCTTCCCTTTCATAGGTTCACTCCACGCTTTGTTGCTTATGCTATGGGAACAGCCCCAGTGTGATGTTTGTCTACATTTACATTTATTAATTTAGCTGACGCTTTTATCCAAAGCGACTTACAATTGCTATATATGTCAGAGGTCGCATGCCTCTGGAGCAACTAGTGGGTTAAGTGTCTTGCTCAGGGACACATTGGTGTCTCATAGTGGATTTGAACCCGGGTCTCTCACACCAAAGGCATGTGTCTTATCCACTGTGCCATCACCACCCCCGTACTTGACTTGTCTGAAGTCCTTATACCAGGGTTCCTCAAATCTTTCCCAGGAGGTCCAATCTGCTGCAGAGTTTAGCTCCAACCCTGATCAAACTCACCTAACCTGTGATTTTCTAATGATCTTGAAGACTGATTAGCATGCTCAGGTGTGTTTGATTAGGATTAGAGCTAAACTCTGCAGGAGTGGGCCAGATTTGAGGATGCCTGCCTTATACCTTCCCACCAATTCATTGGACACTCACACAAGGAATACTTCATGTATGCCTTAAGAGCGTGCTCGCGCCATCTCAGCTCAGATTTCTTTGAGGAAGAGGTTTGTCTGTTGCATATCGGAAAAGCGAATGTTGTGTTCTTTGCTTACTTTTTTAGAGCAGTTTACCACTCCTCTCAGGCCGACACAATGGGCCGCATTTACGAAACGAACGTACGACCGAAAATTGTGCGTACGGTCGTTTCTACACAAAACTTGGAATTTATCAATATGGATGTGAGCGGTGGCTACGATCAAATCTCACGTCAGGTCTGAGCTCGTGTACGCATGTTTTTGAGTTAGCCTGAACTTGCGTGCAGCATAGAGAATTTCGGAGAATTGTATAATGACAGCATTTTGTTCATTTAGATTATTTTCCCAAATCGACAAAGTGAGAAACATTTGAGTTTGGCGCAGAGGTCTCCGATATAAACCACAGGTGATTTAAACTAGTTTAAAGTCAGATGAAATAGCACTAACATTCTTGACAACACTGACGCGGAAAACAGGAGAAACATTGCGACAACAATCCAGTTAGAATAGCTTACTTTTCAATCGACAAATCTCCAACATTTACAATGGATTTACTGTAGTAACACTAACTGGGGTATTGTGGCAGAAATAGGATATTCATATCAAATTTGATTAAATTATCAATGTAGACATGTAGGCCAATTGAATGTATTTAGGGAGTAATGAAATACAGGCCATATTATACAGACATTTTGTTATAAGCAGTTTTGTGCATTTGTTTATATTAAATAAATGTGTTTATACACTAAACACCATTAAGCCATTCTAGATATATATTATAATATATTATATATTATAATATAATATAGATATTATATTATAGATAGATGCGATGGATTAAGACACATAGATAGATATGATATTATAGTTAATCATTATTCATATATCAAAATTCATATAATAGAAGGAGCATCTGGCCCCCCTGGTGTGTCCACAACAACTTGCTCTAGAAGATTTTATGGAGACCATCTTTTTGAGAATAATTGAGGATGTCTCATTGGGTGACTGTTGCTATCTCTGAGGCCCATGAGGCACATTGCTTGGCTTTGCTTTTAGGTATTCATACTCATTTTGCAAAATGGAAGAATGGCTTTCCAGGCTCTGTTTAAGGGTTCTTCCTTTGGTGGATATTTGTGTCCTCTCTGCACACTTATCGGGTTTTATGGTCTGAATGTGAGGATGGCACCTGGCTTGAACAGGAAACTGTCCTTGGTCTTCCAGATAAACCCGCAAATGTAGTCGAAGGCGTTATGCTGTACTGTTCTTATAGTGTCAGCGTTGCAGCGTGGAGTGAACTTCTGAAAGGGAATGTCTCTGCTACGCATATAACTTCGGTTCCCTGAATAGGGAACGAGACGTTGTGTTGCTGACCCTCTCCTGCTTTGCGAAGTGCTTCCTTAATGAAAAAATCTGAGCTGAGATGGTGCGAGCATGCTCTTAAGGTGGTCTAAAGCGCCACTAGCCAATGAATTGGTATACTTTTCGATTTTTTTTCAGTGTTTTTATTTTTTCAAATCATACAGTGGCATGTGGGGGGCTTGAGCCCCTGCCCATTTAATCGCCAACACTGAAGTGCCCTTTTGGTCCGAAGTGCCTACGGAACACAATTTCTACCATGGGGTTGAAACCCCATGTCCCCTCAACCCATACCACCCCCCCCTGGCTATTGCCCTCCAAATGTGATTTATCCCCTCTATTGTATGCCCCTCTAAGGACTGTTTGTGGTACTGAAATACTCAACTAATATTGAACCCCCTCAAGCACCATGCAGAAGTGGGTCTGAACCGACTGGAGCTGTTAATGGATTAAGGATTAATGTGGATTAAGTCTCTCTTTCTGATTGTGAAGTTCCTGCTTATCTGAGCTGTAGATCCTGAACTGAGAGACTGAAGGGTGTTATTGTTCTCTACAGGTTGAATGATTGTGGAGTCACAGATGAAGGTTGTGCTGCGCTGGCTTCAGCTCTGAGATCAAACCCCTCACACCTGAGAGAACTAGATCTGTCATTGAATAAATTAGGAGTGTCAGGACTGAATCTGTTCTCTGATGCACTAAAGGATCCTCCCTGTAAACTGGAGATACTGCGGTAAGACTGTATGAATGTCTCAACATCCTCCCCCATTTATTCCTGTGGTCTGAGTGTCCTTTCAGAACATTGAAAAATGACATCAAAACTTTGGAAAGAATGTAGTGTAGATTAAAACAACATCCTCTTCAATGTAGAATTTTGCAATAGAATAAGATGAGTGGATGATGTGAAAGCAACAACTGCTTTAAGGCATACAGATGAGTGTTGAGGATTTGGGGTATTTACATAAAAATCACTGCCAATATAAGTTTTATTTCACCTTGTTTCTATGTCAACGTGTCACGCTTGACACGATACGCCGCAGGCACAAAAACACTGAATGACAGATGTCACTTTTATTTAGTTTTTCAATTTTTTCTTCAAAATATTCACAAACTTGTTAACTGTCATCAACTGATGTTCTGATTCTCAAATACGTGTAAGTGAATGTGTTTTGTTATTTACAAACCTTTATAATGATCTTATTATTTGATCTATAATGTGCGAGGGATGCCACGTTAGTTTGCACTGCAATTCAGATAATCATATCTGTCAGATTTACAACATGTAAATTCATCAATTTCTGCGCAAAATACAATGTAATTTAAAGGAAAATTATGTGAGATGTGCTGAGGGGCTTCAGGATTTTGAACAAGGCCCAGAGTGGCAGCTGGGATCCGCGGACAGCGTTGGCGTCGGTGTATGTACACTCGTGTGCGAATTTTAAAGACGTGGTGCAGCGCTGCACTTGTCATCCGATGTGCGACCCCCTTAATGCTGGATTAGACTCTTATTTCAGAGGTTGAATGGTCAAAGATGACTTTTAGAAGAGGACACCGTAAACTATGCTGGTAGTTAGCTTTTTCCCCCGACGAGGGTAAGGGGAGAGGGCCTGGGTTCAAGAGTCATGGTTTGCTCCTGACACAAATATATTATGCAAAACAAACTTTTATTTTGGAAGCGATTAATCACGATTCATCCCTACTTTCTATGATATTGGAATGATTCTCATCAATCAGCATGTAGAAGCGGGTCTGCACTGTTAGATTTTCCTGTATTTGGCTGAGCAGTTGTTGAGTGATTCACCACTGTATTTGATTTCTCTAATACATAAAATAACTAAACTTGACTAAAGTTCTTGTGAAGAGAAGAGTTTATTGAAGGTAGCTGCTCAGTTGTTCAGCAGTGATGTTCACATGTCTTCAAAGAATCTGAACCCTACTAAAATGTTTGCTTGGTTGCGCACATCACAGTGCTAGCAAAGTGCACATTATCTTTGCCACACTCCATTTCATATGGTGCTATATGTCTCTACGAAAACGTAGAGACTGAATAGACTGAATAGAAGTGGTGTAATAAGCAATGTCTTCTGCTTAATCCTTACTGAGTTAACTCTTGCTAACAAATTTTTAATGTGCTTACGCATTGTTTATTTATAATGTTGTTTTTGTTGGCGTTAATTTTGAGTTTATGGACAAAATAAGTCATATGTTTAAAAAGTCAGATGGTTTGCAAAAATTATGGCCTGTACTCGGAGCCAGATTATAAGCGTTGCCCCAGGCACAGATCAGTTTAATGGATCTTAAATCTTTTAATGAAATGCTTGGGGGTTGTGGGAGGGTTGAAATCAAGTTCTTAGTCTCGTGCATATTGACCGTATACAGTCCACTGGGAACACCCTTGTAATTCACTTCAACCTTTTCAAACTTTATGAATGATTATTTTAGGTTCAAGTATGTGTAATGAGTTGGAAGCAAGCAGAGTATGGCTGTTTCTAAAGCATGCAGTGTCATCTGCAGTTAAAAACTAAACTCAGAATCGATTCGAGAGAGAATTGCAATGTATTCGGAAAATCTCATAACCGATGCGGAATCATTTCTTGATTTGCAATGCATCGATTTATTTATATTTATTTATATTTCTCAGCCCTATCATTTACTAGTACAAATTGATAACCATTCCAGTGCATTTCCACTAATGCCAACATCATGATACAACCATGACTGGATGTTAAAAGCAAGTCAAGATTTGGTCTAAAAGCAGACTGGAAATCATCATATATACCATCTCTTAGTTGTGAGGATACTGCCTTTTCTAGAATTATTGAAAATAAAAGGGGTATTTGAGATCGGTCTGTAGTTAACTAATTCTCTTGTATAGTGTCTAACATACATGTTGTTGATTTCGATGTAATCTGAAGGTTGCGGTTCGATTCTCAGTGCTGGAAGGAAAGGTTGGTGAGGGGAGTGAATGAACAGCACTCTCTTCCACCCTGATTACCCACAACTGAGATGTCCTTGAGCAAGGCACCGAACACCCAATTCCTCCCCAGTGTTGTGCACACTGCTCTGGGTGTGTGTTCACAGTTTGTGTGTGTGCTCACTGCTCACTCACTGTGTGCGTGCACTTGGATGAGTGAAATGCAAAGCACACCTGGCCTACACATCGCATCACAATAGACTGGACTTGTTAATTGGGTCGTGGATTAAGTCTCTCTGTTTGATTGTGAAGTTCCTGCTTATCTGAGCTGTAGATCCTGAACTGAGAGACTGAAGAATGTCATTGTTCTCTACAGGTTGAGTTATTGTGGCGTCACAGATGAAGGTTGTGCTGCTCTGGCTTCAGCTCTAAGATCAAACCCCTCACACCTGAGAGAACTGGATCTGTCTGGAAATGAACTAGGAGACTCAGAACTGAATCTGCTTTCTGCTGGACTGGAGGATCCTCACTGTAAACTGGAGATACTGCAGTAAGATTGTATAAATGTGTCAACATTCTCTCATTTTCCTTCTATGAATAATGAACAAAATTAAAACCAAAACTAATCAAGACTAAAAATGTGTCCTGTAAAGGGATGTAATGCTATACCAATGCCACGGTTTGGTTCATATCTCAGTTTTGGAGCCACAGTTCGGTTCGGAAACTGCTCAAGTACTGAGTCAGATTCTGGGTATATGTTGATTAAGTCGGACACAATGGCAGATTTGACATCTTTCAAAGCTGTTTTATCTGTGTCACTCACTTTCATAAATTCCAAGATGGTGTGTTTCAGTGGCATTATAATTGAAAGGTTGGCAGCTGTTCAGTACTCCACAGAGTTGTGATCATTTTCAGTGGTTTGAGAACCTGAATGAGCTACTTTTACATCTTCATCAGACAGAGTAACAATGTCCTTAATGTTCCTCTTAATACTCCTGTCTATAAGTGCTGAGAAAAATAGCAGCCTGTATTGCAGAGTATTGCAGTATGTATTGTGGGTCGTGATTTTTCGGTTCGGTTTGTAATATTGTTACATCCCTAGTTCTGTCATGCAATCGAAGAGGATGTTTAATCATCATGAGATTCTTTCCAAAGTAGGGGTGTAAAAAGTACTCAAATTATACTCAATTGAAAGTACAGACACTAAGTACAGATCAATTTTACTCAATTAAAAGAAGACTTTCTTCAGATAAACACACACTAAGATTTTTAGAAAAAAACAACAACATTGTTTTGAATTAATGAGGAGAGACACAGAAGTAAAACATGCAACGTTAACTTTTTGAAAGGACACTTTTTGTGTGGTATCTTCAACGCCCGTCTATAACAATAATTAATCTTTAAATTGTTTATTTGGGGCATTTAGAATTAATTTTTTCACCAAATATTATAATTATTGATTATTAAAAATATTAGTTATTAATAACATTATTTTGTGTGACTAATTAGATTCATTTATAAGCAAATCATGTAATTATTTAGATTCAAAATAATTAATAGACAATATAACTAATTGTTACTCAATATATCATTATAACATTATGAAAGTAGCAGATCTTTTAATTAAGCATTTTATTAGAGCAGGTAATTTATTTGAGAATCATGTTTCAAGACAGTATATTATTAAAATTCAAAAAACATTACCTTTTAGTTTTTCCTTACAACCAGTTAATAAGTCACAGGTCTGGCAATAAACTTAATCCAATAAAAAACCTGCTGGTTTAGATGCCATAGACCCTTTTTTTTTAAAGTAGGAGCATCAATTATATCTGAACCTTTAACATCGGAAACACCTAAAATCTGGAATCGCCTGTCTATAATTTGTATTCATATCCAATCTCAGTTTTGCCTTGTGTTGCAAAAGTGATGGAGAAATCAATTAATAAGCAACAGATAGCGTTTCTTATCTTATCTTATCTGAAGTCCAATCTGGTTTTCGCTCCTCATTTAGTTGTACTACAGCAGTTGTAAAAGTTATGAATGATATCTATAATGCATTAGAAACACAGATTTGTGCAGCTATTTTTATTGATCTTGCTGAAGCTTTTGATACAGTTGATCATACTGTTTTGTTATCCAGATTACGTCGTATTGGTGTGTCTAATCTAACTTTATCTTGGTTCTCTAACCATTATGTAAAGATTGATCACCAATTATCTGAACCATTAACTATTAAACAAGGGGTCCCACAGGGCTCTGTGTTAGAGTCAACCCTATTCTAAATTTACATTAATAATATTTCTCAGGTTATCTGTAGTCAGAAAACCAATATTCACTTATATGCAGATGATACCATTCTTTATACTGTATGATCTTCATATGATGAAGTTTTAAAACAGGCATAGGACAGTTATAACAATATTCAAATTTAGTTATAAACAGCACAAAAACAAAAAATAAGTGGTTTGGAAAAAAAACGACTTATGGTCATTTCACTTTTGGATTTGTTGCCCCAAATGATTGGAATGTGCTACAAAAGCTATTGAAACTAGAGGCAAATATTTCAATCTTTGCATTTAAAAAAATTACTAGTGAGTGCTTTTATCGCAACCTGTAAATGTTTTAACTGAGTGGTTTTTTTTTGTGCCTTATGTGTATTGTAATGTATGTCTTTCAGGAGATATTTATTCTCCTGCCAGGCTGTTATTGAAAATAAGAACCTGTTCTTAATGACTTGCCTGGTTAAATAAAGGTTAAATGAAATTGTTCTCTACAGGTTGAGTTATTGTGGCGTCACATATGAAGGTTGTGCTGCTCTGGCTTCTGCTCTGAGATCAAACCCCTCACGTCTGAGAGAACTGGATCTGACTGAAAATAAATTAAGAGACTCAGATGTGAAGCTGCTCTCTGATATGAAGGATAATCCACATTATAAACTGGAAACACTTAAGTGAGTATATGTTGCTTGAATTATAATAGGAAGTTGATACAGTTTCTTTCTAGGTTATTTTCTTGGTAATAGTTACTTACAGACATGTTTAATAAGAGTTTGATTCTGTTTATAGTATGAATTAAGTATCTTAATTTTTTTATTATTATTATTTCAAACAATACAGTATTTCACTTTTATTACTGACTGTTTACATGCACACTCATAATGCGATTTATTTTATGTTCATAGTATTAAACGTGGCGTATGCCAATTTTAATCACAACAAACAGGCATATAAACACCTTAATCACGTTCAAATCACTGAACTCTGTCAATAACTCGCTACCAGTGCCACCAGTCTCTGCTTCTTATCTTCACCCAGAGCCGACATGAAGTTTGCAGTGCTATTATCACATTTCAATTTCATCACAGTCCCGAATAACCATCCAGTACATCCATAGAAATGTGTTTAGCGTTTGACTTAAGTAAATGAAAACAGCGGCCAGTAACACACCTTCTGTATGAGTTCATCATTTGTATTGTACATTGAGGTATAATAGCAGTTAAACTAACCTCACTTCTTAGAGAATGATCACAATAATGAAAACAGCATGTAAACAGGAGTGAAGATGTTTGCTCATGTCGTGTAAAAGTCTTGGAAATAATCACATTATTGGTGCACATATAAACATAGCTGTTGTCTTTTTATACCTGAAATTATGTATTTTGAGAAAATGACAATTGAAATAGAAGTCGATGGTAAATATTTTCGTTACTTTTGCTGTCATAAATAAAACTAACCCAAGTACAGAAAAAAGGACAGGATTGTGGATAAGGGTCAGGGTCAGCATTCATGGTTGTTTAGATGCTAAATCAAAATCTGAATGGTCAAAAGAGCTTTAAAATGGTTTATTATCTCTAACAAATAATGCAAATAGTTGGTTTTAGTTCTCCTAAAGTGGACAATACAGTAATGTCACACACATTTGACTGTCTGTGTTATACTTTCAGGTTTTAGATGTTAGTCTGATCTTCTCTGGATCAGCTTATGGTGAATAAAGAGCTGCTACAGAGAGACATCGCATTCAACAGAATCAACAAACACAAACCCATAGTGATCATCATACACACACGTTTGTGTAACTTGCCAGAATCATCCAATTGTTGATTCAAAGTCAAACAATGAAACCTGAAAACAATTTATTCTTATACACAATTTTGCATTACAATATTACCAGTTGTTTGTGAAAATATATGTACATTCTGGTCAGTTCATATTAGAAAATATTGTTCATATTACTGATTGTGAACGCGAACAGCTGAGTCTAGGAGGCAGAGCAAGAAATAGAAAGGAAATGACAAAATGAATCAAACCCGGCTCATGACCATAAAAAAAAAGTATTTTATATTGAGTTGAAATCTTTGTGTTTTAGCGATTAATTAAAGGTATTAACACAATGTGCACTTTGAATAGGATGATTTATCTTATTGGTCTCAGTATGGATTTGTAGCTTATTAGGGCCCAAGCCAGTAAGGCGCAGGGCCCTATTGTTCTTCTAAGGATTATTATTTTTTTTTTTTTTTTTTTTTTTTATTTTTTTTATTTCAATCATCCGGGCACTTTTGGGGGCCTTAACGTGCCCGAAAACTCTCGAAAATTGGCACGCACATTGGAACCTGCGGCCATTAGGACGCCGCTGAGGCTGGGACCCGGGCGTGGCACAGGGGCTCTACGGCGCCCCCTGGAAAATTGTCAGAAAACTTGATGTATAGCTCACACATACTTGCACGTATTCATATGAAACTCGGTACACATATAGAACTCATTGAGCTGAACAACTTTCACGCAGCATGTCTTAGGCTCCGCCCAACAGGAAGTCGGCTATTCAGGGCTGTTTAAAAAGCGCATGCTCTGGAATTTGATATACTCCTCTGAGGATTTCCATACGATTGCCACCAAACTCGGTGAACATGATCTCAGGACATTGGGGACGCTAAATTGCGAAGATATTTTTGATATGTCGAACGGTTTGCCCGTGGCGAGGCGATGAAGTTATGGCGAAAAATGAGACCCAGGAAATGCCTAATAACGTCCACACACATTGTATGATGTAGATCAAACTTCAGTGATTTGTTCGTTGTATGATGCCGATCGGATAGATGTGACTATTATGACTGAAAGTTATAGCGCCACCAACTGGCTGCAGGAAGTGTGTCGTTTTCAAAATGCTTTGAATTCAGCATCTTATTTTTACTCGATTTGCTTCAAACTTCACCAGAATAATGTCAAAACACGGCCGATGTAAAACTGTGAAGGGAATATTGATATCTAAAATTATGTTGCCATGGCAACGTGTCAAAGTTGAAAATTCGTTTCTGGTGATTTTGAGGCAGATAACATGTTTAGAATGTCATGAAACTCAACACACATATGAGTATTAATGATAGTTAGACACTGGAAAAAGCTCATAAACGGGCGTGGAAGAGGCACTCTATAGCGCCACCTTTTGTCAAAAATGAGGGGGTTAGTTTTAGCTACAGACCCCAAACTCGGTACATAAATTGTTCTAATTAATCCGGACAACTTTCTAATTTACAGTCATTAGCTACGACCAACAGGAAGTCGGCTATATTTATTTTAATGTGGGTTTTTTTTAAAAACGGGCTGTAAACAAATTAATACTCCTCCAAGCAGAAACACGGAAATCACACCAAACATTTTTTATCATGATGCCAAAATACTGAAGATGCTAAATTGCGGACGGATTTAGGATATCTTGAACGATGATTTAATGGCAATTTATTAAAGTTACAGTAAAAAAGATCTTTTTTTTTTTTTTTTTATCTTTTAAGAGCAGCTTCCAAACACTTCATAAAAAATTACATACACAGAACAATACAGTCTGAGGATATGTGATTAATTTCATGAATTTACAATACACTATGCAGAGGAGAAAATTTGAAAACTATCAGAGAGTTAGACTTAGACTGCTTCTGAGTGAGAGATCCCTGTCAGCCTGCAGCTGAGTGAGGGGTGGGGGTGGGGGTGGGGTGTGAGTGACTGTGTGAGTGACTGTGTGGATTGAGCCAGTGGGTGAGAGAGAGAAAGAGAGAGAGAGGGTCTGTTTTTTAAAATCTTTAAAAAATGCTTATAAATCATTAAAGATTTTGATAACACTTTATAATAAGGTCTCAATTCTTAACATTAGGAAATGCATTAATTAACGTGAACTAACAATGAAAAATATATTTTTAATATTAGAAAAATAGTCATGTTCAAAAGATAAAACTTTAAAATGTAATAATATATTAACACATTTTGGAATTGATTTTGATCAACATTAAATGGTATATATTTATTAATGATGTTAACTAACAACAGTTAAATAATGTTGTTTTTTAACATTGGTTAATTCACAAATAACATTAAATATTAACAATATATTTTTTACTTTATTCATTTGTGTTAGAAAAAATTATTCATGTTAGTTAATGGAAAAATAAATCATTAAAAAATGCTTATAAATCATTAAAACCTTTGGTAACTATAATAATTTCTCATTTGTTAGCATTAGTAAATGCATTAACTAACATCAACTACCAATGAAAAATATATTTTCACAGAATTTAAAGTTTTATATGTTGTTCTGTGTGTGTGTGTTTCACAGAGTTGATGGTTTGGATTAACCCTTTAATTGCCGTATCCCTTAAAATCAAACTGCCAGAGGGTTACTGTGATGCTTGTGCTCGCTGGGCACCGTTTTATCGATGCCACCGGGGTGGCGTATGCTGACGGCTTGGGCCCGTCATCGCTGCTCGCAGCTATATTTTATCCTTGAACTGTTCAAGCAACAGACCTGAGTGAAACCATCCAGGAGCTCGGACAGTGTTGAAGTTGAATTGAAGGAAAACAGACACATTAAGTCACATTTTACACTTTAGTTAGTGTATTCTGTCAGGTGTAAGTTAATATGTGCTGAGCAAAGTATGATAGTTCATACGATTCACTGTATAAGAATTATATAATGTAGAAAAATAACCAGTGTAACATTAAATAATTTGTACATTTTTAAAACTATAGTTATAAATAGACAGATATTCAGAATAGAGATTTTCTGTTTAAATAAATTCTCATATTTCCCCCCTTTCAAAATGTGCTGCTTCCATTGATTCTGTTAATACACATTTGAATCTAAAGTAGCGATAGTTGTTGATAATGAACAACAAACTGCCATTTACTTCAGGTCATTTCTTATTGTCTGTGATCTGATCCAATATTGAAGCGATGCTGTAGTTGTTTGTCTCCAGTGCCGGAAGCTTCTGTATGTAGTTTTGAGGCAAGCTGTTCTGTTGAGCCCCTAAACACACAACCTAGATGAAGAATGAGACGAGATACACACACAGAAAGAAGAGATATTTAAGATATTTAAATTTCATGATATTTAAGCAACTAGAGAGTCACACATATTTATGGACTATAATTTTATGCACTATATTTGTGTGACTGTAGCTACAACTATATTGAGAACATATGAATCTCCAGTTAAGTTACACTTGAATGCACTTGTTTTAAAGTGTTTTTAAAATGCAAATATTTGATCAGAGGAGTGGATTGTGCATGTTTTCTCTGCAGACCTACTTGGGTCTGCGAGAGTCCACCGAGCAAAGACACAGACGAGCACTGCATGCTATGTTAGTCATTGTCAGAAGGAAGTGCTGATGTTACTGTAAGTTCTCTTGGCACTCCTTCACCACAGCCTGTCACTCTCTCTGTCATCTTATCCTACTGAACTTTTCTGCTGCCTTTGACACTGTAAACCAACAGATCCTCTTGTCCAGACTTTTCTGACATGGGCCTTTGCAGATAATCCTGAACGAGATGGCACATCTGGTCTTCAATCAGCAAAAGGGGACTCATGTCACACTATTCCTGAACTCACTCTGCTGGCTCCCATTCAATGTCAGAATGAAGTTTGAGGCTATATGATGCTTTCAGAGACTGCTGATGGATCCTCAGTGCACTCCTACAACTATTTTCTCCCACTATATGTAACTGAACCAACAGAGCCTTGATGTTCATTCACAGCCAGGCGTGAAGGCACTCTCTAAAACCTTTCAGCCACACATGACTCTCATGTCTGCTTAAATTTGTCTGTTCTAATGAAATAGATGTTCATTTGCTCATGTGTTTCTCCAAACCTAGACCCGATTAGAATGCCAAAGACAATTTTTACTGACCATAGGTCACTCTTTCTTCTCCAGTAAGATAACTGGCCTGTTCCTGCAATCTTGAGCTCTTAAACAGTTGAAGTTACAAAACAAATATCTGAAATAACCAAAAACTTGAATGAAACATCTTATTTAATGCAGTACTGTCTATCAGCTCTACTGACTCAACGGTTTATTTTAATGCTGATTTGTTTTGTTGTATAACAGTGCCTCCATGTGTCCTCAGCTGACTCCTGCTGCTCTGAGCTCCTCTGATGCTGATGGTTGTGATGGTTTCTCTTTCTGTAGATGATGTTTTGTCCCAGGACTCTGGAGAGTGTTCGATATGTCTAGATGACATGGTTCAGGGGGACACCATCGCTCGACTGCCCTGTCTCTGTGTCTACCACAAAGGGTATGAGAAACATTCACTAACACAGTCATACCTGCTGTCATCTGTGGAAATCATCTCATCTTCTGCTCCTCCAGGTGTATTGATGAATGGTTTGAGGTCAAAGGGTTGTGTCCAGAACATCCTACAGATTAACATTAAAACAGGTCAGATGTTATGTACAGAAATGGAGGCAGTGGTTTAACTTTACTAGAAAAAAAAAGAAAAAGAAAATGTGAGATCCTATTAGATATGTCTTATCTTCTTTGCAAGCAATAATGACCACTGCCGACTTATTAAAAGCAAAGAAATGTTTGCTGAAGTTTTGCAAAATTATACTGGTTCTGTGCAAACACATCCACAGGTTTTAATTTTTTTTTTTCTTGCATTGTGTTGCTGTGTGACAAACAAAAGAAAGGGCATTTTCCCACTAATCTCATTAATACTTTCATTTGATCTATAAATTAAATTATAATATTGTGATTGTTATGATCTAAACGGAAATTTACACTGAAAAATACAACGGCATTCAATAATATTATGAGATTCTTTAAAAATCTAAAAAAGATTTAATGGTGGAAATGATACTTTTCAATGAAATTAAAACGCCAGTAGTGAGTGTTTAATGAGTGAGTCATTGAGTTCAAACAGAAGATTCATCAGATGTTTATGCAGGAGTATTTTTTTTTTCTGAGTGACACACAAAAAAGTAAAGACTCATGAAACTATAGCAGAGAGAGTCAAAAGGTTGGTATTGTTTGATGTTAACAACATCATTTGGGTAAACAATTCTTATTTTCATTATGTGCTATTACATCCTACAGTTAACTGAAAAGTAAATTAATTCAAAGTAGTTATATCAATGTTTAAATTTAGTTGAGTTGACTCAATTCAGTTATGTACATCCTGCATTAGGTATCTGAGTTGAAATAACATGTTTCTACTGTGTGGAACCAAAGCTAATAATTTAAGTAATTTTATTACATCATGAAGTTATGTTGTTACGAAGTTATTAACATTTTTTTCTTAATGAACAATTATAGAAAATATGCAAAAACATTTATTTTCTAAATAAATCTTGAAGTACAACCAGCAGGAGAGCAGTGATGTGTGAACTGAATTGGTTGAAAGTACGGTGTGTTACAGTGAAGTTATTAACAATAATTCATAATAAAAATTCATAAAAAATATGACAAAGCAATTACTTTCCAAATGAGTGTTATAGTATAACCAGCAGGAGAGCAGTGATGTGTAAATTGAATTTGGTGACAGTAGAGTGCGTTAGTGTAAAGTTATTGAGTATGTTATTAGTAAAAACAATTGGCGTTTGGCACTTTGCAGACGCTCCCTTAGGACTTGTCTCTCAGACGCCAGCGCATTTAGATCAATGTATTTTATACAGAGCGGAGGAAACCTTGTTTTGAGGAAACCTCGCTTGTAGCTCGTTTTCTACATCACTAAAAAGGAAAAGAGGCGTCATTTGTGTATTAAAAACGATTTGCTCGCGAGTTATTGATCCGGAAAAGTCGAATCTGTCAATATCTTGCCAACTAAGTTACAGCGTTTGGAACAAAAGCAGGCATTTTTGTTTAGCTTTTGTCGCTCCTAATGGGCATTTTTAAAATCGTTCTTTCACTCATGAACATATATAAAAAATAGAAGCTGAAAAAAATCAATAGTTAAACAACACTCCGTCCTCAGGGTTGGTATTGTATCAGACTTTACACTTAATGCACTTAACATTATATGAAATTCAACTTCAAAAGGTTTTTGGAGTGTTTTGTCTGTCATTAGAACGGCTGTAACTGCAAGTGCATCGCATTATGCTTTCATCAGCTTTTACAGGTTATATAACGTTTATGGTTGCTATATGTGTGCTTAGTTTTTCTTCTTGTTTAATACACTTAGTCACAATCTCAAATTAAGTGCTTATGCACAGGATATTTAAAACGTACAAAAGTATATTGGCTAGACGACAAAACTACCTACTTCTCCGCTCTTCAAGCACACAAAATATTAGCCTTTACATAGTGTTTGCCCCGGGCGTGTGTCACGGACAGGACTAATATACACAGGTAAATCATAGATAACGAGACGAACACGGCTAGACAAGAATTAACTAATGATTACGCTTAACAAGGACAGGAAACAAACCAAATATGGGCACAAGAGGCAGGAACACATGACACACACACAACAGTGTGAAAGTGAAAGTATATCTCAGGTTTCACCTGCGCCTGCCATTTTACACCTGGACATAACTAGATCAGAAAAAAAATCGAAAATCTACGTTTAGTAGCCGAATGTTTGTTTAATTGTAGCCTTATATTTAATGATAGCTTATGCAGGAGTTTCTACTTGATGGCATATAAACCATTTGGGAAGCTGCAACGTCACATTCGTTCCAGGTGAGTCTTCAGGTACAAATGCGAATATCATTGCTTTAAGCTAGGCTAAATATTAAACATAGAGAATAAAGAAGCATTAAGCATGTGCTTGCATTTGACACTTTTTCTTGTTTTTTCGCTGTAGTGAAGTCACAAAAGAAAATTATAACACGTTTCTGCAATTTTGAAGTTTGATCTACATTTACTGGCATATAGCGACAATTTTGACGTTAGAAAGTTATACAAATCCAAATGGTACATAGATGGAACAAAAATATAGGTCTATAAAGGGTATATTTCTAAATGTTGATCGATGCGCCCTTTTTGTCTTCCTCCAAACAAAGTGAAAGTAGGTGGCCTACCTGCGCCACACCTGCCAGTTTAAGATTCTTTTATTCGGAAAAACAGAGCATCAAAGTGTCTAACCGGAATTATTTTAGTGTAAATACATGAGAAACTAGGGACATTTTGGGGACCTGTGTTGAGTATCCTAACATTTCGATGAAGGTGAGGTAGGCCTACATGAAGTAAGGAAGCATAGTGATCTTGATCATCATAGTCTATAGCCTATTCATTGTCTTTGGTGGCTTGATAAAAATGAACAACAAAAATGCTGCATGCTTAAAAATACACTTTTTTTCTAACTCAAATGCATAAACTGTGCATCATAATATGTCTGTATGTATTTAATTTTCATTTTACTGTAAGTTTGGTTAGTAATCTAACTGCAACAAAAAGCTTGTATGGAAGCATATAGCTAAATTCAATTTGAAATATAATATACAAAATGTCTATGCAATATGTAAAATGACAATGTATTTCTGTATTTAAATGTACATTTTCCCATACATATGTGCAACATTTAGTGCAAAATTTAAATTCAGTTATATAACTTAATTTGCCATTTTCTACGCTAATTTTAATATGCAAATTAAAAACATATTTTAAAGCTTTATAAGTTGCAAAATGAAAATGTATTACCCAAATTGATTAGATATGTTTAACATGTCCAAGCAAAAATTGTAGTAAAATTATCATATAAATGCTGTTTTTCCTAAATGCATTTAGACTTAGGGGTAGGACACTTGGGATTGCATTTTCATCATAATACCACGTGATAATTGTAGGAAAATGCAGTGAGAATTTCAAAATGCATTCTGAGCCAAATGTGCAGCAAAAGGGTAGCAAAATGGTGATTTAAATATATTTTATTTTTTTAAATGCATTGACATTTACATATATGACGTTTCAGTTGCATTTTATATTTGCATTACATATTACACTTCAAATTGAATTTTGCTACCCATATGCTTCCATAAGCTTGAGCGCCTATAAGTAAACAGAAAAGAGCAGATTCATAAATTTGAATCTTTTGTGTGTCATTTTGTCTTGTTTCTGTCTCATCAGACCTACACATGTGCAGTTCCATGAAGACTGACTGAATCATGGAGGACAAACAAACATTCAAAGATGGAGATTTTTCTCCAGGAAACAGGTACATTTAAATCTTGATCTTAATTCTACAGAAAATACATTGCATTTCTAATTTACAGGGTGTTCTGGGTATTTGCCATGATTGGTAAGGTATTCTGAATTATTGTCTGTTATATTCTAGTGCTGAGATATAGTTAGACCCTGAAGTTATTACATGGGTTCTCTATGCTCTTTCCTAAATTAAGAGCAGATAGATAGATAGATAGATAGATGTGTCTATGAAGAGTGAAGAATGAATAGTCTATGGAACAGCCTGCACTCAAAAAAATGATTCTTTAAACTTACTTAATTTAATTATGGACAGTGGTTCCACACAAGCAAATTGCTTTTTATTAACATCAATGGTATTTTTTGAATCTATGTAAACTCCTTGTGTTGGGACAACACAACTGAATGGGGAAGAATCTATGTGAAATAGTAATGTTGAACTAAATCAATGGAATTGCTTCCCTGTAACTTAAATCGGTTAAGTTAAGATGCAGTAGTTTATTTAAAACTGCCCAAATAGGTTACATTCAACAAACACAAGATTTGTTTCAAATAACTCATTTAAATTATGGACAGTGGTTCCATCCAATTAGTTCTTGTTACTTTAACTCAGTAGTATCTATTTAAAGTTACTCCTTTAAAAGCAGCATTTGTTTGTGTGTGATTGTCTTGTAGAGTCATAAAAAGACAAGATATGTAACAAATTATCAAACTGTATTTGTTCAACAGTTGCAATAAACTGTTTTTAACAGCCTGCTCTTTAAACTTGTGCAAATGTATTAACATCAGCAAAAATTACTTTTACACATTGTTCAAAAAAGTCAAAAGACTGCTGCAAATTCAGTGTAAATTAAAACTCGGTAAAATAAATATATATATTTTTTTTTTTTTACAAATTTACACAATACAATAATATTAAAAAAATCCTCCATGCAAACCAAAATGTCCAGATGGCAATGTGTCTAACGATATGTTTAACAATTATCAAATGACATTACTGCTAAAATGTACTAGACATCTTTCACAGAAAATAACAGATGCACCGAGCACCAAATAGGCAGCTTGCAACTAAGTTCAACAATTTTGAACATTGAAAAATACAACAAGTGTAACCTGCAATAGAAAATCAAAATATTGCCCTTTTTTTTAACATTAACATTCTGGCATTCCAGGAACAGTTCTTAGAGTCCTTACTCAAACACATCAGAGAAGAGCTTGGTCTTCAGTGTTTGGACTTTATTGGACATCTTGTTGCCATCTCATATTTTTGCAGTTAAGTCGCGTAGATTGTATATTTTCTACATTTTACATTACTACTTGTTATATGTTGAATTCATGTTTATAAAAAAAGGGTGCGACTTCATATCACAATCGTTGCAGTGCCCGAAGAAATTTTGCATGTTCAAAGTCTAATGTGGCCGCGGCATAAGCCATTGATCATCTGGAATCTGATATGGAACTGATTTATAATTTGTTTTCCTTAATTTAATAATTTATTTAATTTAAATAACATTCCAACTTTGTTTTTTCTCATTTATGGTCACTGTTTTCTACAGTGCATTGATTTACACTGTCTGCTCACAGCTAATACTCAATCAGTGCAATAATAAGTGCTTTAGCGTAATTCATAAAACTTTAAATACTATCATTGTGCCGAGCCGTGGGTTGTAACAAAGTTTGCAAAATTATTACAACTTTTTATAAATCCTATAAAAGGAGCTTCACTTACCTTAGCCAAAACGTTGTTTTCTCAATCAATAAAGTTGTGGCATTCCTTCATTTCACCAAATTTAGGCAGTGATGAACTGGAAAAAACATAATGAAAAACATACTGTCATAAAAAAGAACATCAGAAAACATGCCAAAATATATCAGTCTACGACAGACGAATGTGGCCTTATTTGTGCTTGCTTCAGAGCTTCAGCCAATTTTACTGGGACTGTAGCTTAGATTAAAGCACTGGGAGGTTTTGTTATTAGACATTCTAAAACGCTTAATGTGTTTAATGTACTAATACTAACCATACAACATCATACTAATAAAGCATACTATGTACAGAAAAGCACATTTACTCACAGGTTATAAATGCTTAAGCTGTCTAAATACTTAATACTGAGAAATTAATATTGAAAGATCAAATTCTGTAACGTTACATACCTTATTAATTATAATTTATTTATATCTGTATAATATCACTGTTAGCCACATTAAACGTTTTAGAATGTCCCTCGTTAGTCATTTCATTAAGTTAACGTTACTTCGACTGGAAACCATTTTGAATTATTGTCAAATAATTTGTTCCACGAGCACACATACATATTAAGTATTACACAACAGAGAATTATGCGTTTTCCACCATAGACATATGTTTTCCACAACCACAATTAAACTCGCATCTTTTTAATCGAATGCAATCATCAATCAATACCGTAATCAACACATTCAACACAATATTTGATAGTTAAACAATACTGAAAGCATCCCAGAACAGACTTAACGAAACATTAAAATAAATTAAACACTTTGCATTCGGAATTTCTTACCTGGCTGGTAGCTCTGACACCACGCACGCATGCACCTTGTTGTTGTCACCTCGATGGCGCGCGCCGTCTTCATCCAATACGTTGGAAATCGTCACATCCGGTTTTTTGAATCGCGCAATCAAACCACTTACGTTCGTTTAACACTTGATAATTAAGTATAGTGGACCATTACACAACTCAAGTTACTTAAACGCAATACAATAGTGTTTTGATGGGAAAATAAATATATGTGGGTTATTTTAACAAAAAACATTTGGGTAGAACGAACAGTGCCCCAAAACCATTTTTTTGAGTGTGTAAAACTTGAGGGAGGACAAATTATCTGTGGTACAAGTGTAGATAGATCAACTCGATATAGAACATTTTTGAATTCTCTCTTATCTCTACTCTGCTCTATTGTTTCATTAAACTCAATTCCGTAGTGAGAGATCACACTCACCAGAGTCCAGCTGTGTGTCCATGAAGAATATGGAGCAGCCAGGAAAACTGGAGGGAGAACACACATCAACTGATCTTAGGTACAAGTATTGGTGATTACCAAAATCCTTTTTTATATTTCTGTAGTGGTTAAGCTACCAGTATATATAAGCTCTTTAGTCCCAGTAGTGTTTCTAATGCTAAAATTATAATTATTGTTGTTATCCATGAATTTTCAAATTTACTGTTTAAATGATTAAACAGGTTTTAATGATTAAAAGTTGATGGTTTGTAATATTTGTAGTGGAAATCATTCAAATTTCTGTGATGGTTTCTATTGTTTTTGTCAGCAGGGTCATCATGGGTTTTGTGATGTTATTTGCCATAAATGCGACATCATTGCAGTAATATTGTGAAATAGTAGTGACTGTTTGTAGTTGTGGTGGGCCTATTTGGGAGAAAATCCAGGGCCGTTTTTTTTTTTTTTTTATAAAAATTAAACTAAATTCTATTTATATTATTATTATTCATATACAATTTATAGCTTATGTGAAGATTGTTTTAAGCTCACTTTAAAAGTTTTTGGGGCAGTCATGGCCTAATGGTTAGAAAGTTGGACTATATATATAACCTGAAGGTCGCGGGCTCGGTTTTCGGTGGTGGCAGGGATTGTAGGTGGGGGAGTGAATGAACAGCTCTCTTCCACCTTCAATACCACGACTGAGGTGAGACTCTTGAGCAAGGCACCAAACCCCCAATTGCTCCCTGGGTGCTGCAGAAAATGGCTGTCCACTGCTCAAGGTGTGTGTGTGTGTTTGTTCACTACTCACTGCTGTGTGTGTGCACTTGGATGGGTTAAAGGGGTCATGAACTGAGAAACCAAAATTCCCTTTTGACAAAGAAGTCATTGTACTATAAAAACATCCAACAAGTTTCAAAACTCAAAACTTTGTTGTTAGTCTAAAAACAGCTTATATTGAAGGCACTCTGCCAAAAAGACAGGTTTTGGAATGTTCTACTGTATGATGTAATAGTGTGGATAAGCACCACCTCCGCAGAAGATCAACGCCTGCTTCTACATCACTGCCTGTTTAGCCCCGCCCACCGATTCGAGCATGTAGTGTTTTCGAGGCGAACGCGTGGGTCTACGCAGAAACTAAACAGTAAAGATGGCTCTGAAGACAACAAGACAATTGTGGAAAAATAGTGTTTGCGTTGCCTTCCTTCTGATCCCAACATTAGGAAAGAGTGAATGAACTTTATTTGCGTCAGTAAGAACTCGATCCTTTGTTCACTTCATTCTACCATGGATCCATTAACAAACAAGACACAGTTTGAAACTAAAATACGATGCTGTGCCGACTATTGGATCCGACAGTAATGTTGAAACAGAAGTGTGAGTAACTGTTTTTATTACGGGATCACTATTGCTTTGTTTCTTCTTACAGATCGTTTGATATGTATTGAATTATTTATGCGTTTTTGACCTAAATGACAGCAACGTCCAGCTATAAGGAATGTACGCTGTCAAACATACACAACTATTAGCCAATCATTGTTACCAAGATGGCGCCGAGCATGGCAGCCGTGTTGCGAGCGCCAAGAAAACTCTGCAGTTTTTCTTATGTTTCTTATGTTTTATTTGTTATTTTGTTGTTTCACGTGTTAGATGTTGTCAGTATAACTGTCTACGATAGACACACGCTTTTAAACATTGGTTCCTTCGTCGCGCAACGCAAACCGGACTTTGAGTTCCTGAACGCCGGCGCCTTGTTTACAGACACCGCATCAGAGCCCTTTGTCTGGGCCGCACGATCGCAACCGAGGAAATGCCGCCGGAAAAGGGGGAAGAGAGCCGGCGTCCTTGTCAGACTCAGACGCCGTCCCCTCCGACCTCCTCTCCCAACTATTTTGCTGGCTAACGTTCAGTCACTGGACAACAAACTCTGTGAACTGCGGGCACGCATCTCATACCAACGGGAAACAAGGGACTGCTGCATTATTTGCCTCACAGAAACCTGGATGTCTGCAGTGGTTCCAGACTCAGCCATCGAGCTTACGGGGTTCTCCGTGCACCGCTCGGACAGAACGAAAGAGCTCACAGGGAAAAGCAGAGGTGGGGGCGTCTGTTTATTTATCAACAACTCGTGGTGTGATGAACGGAACCTACACTCTATTAAATCCTCCTGCTCCCCTGATCTGGAACTTCATATGCTTCTGCGTCGACCATTCTGGCTACCGAGGGAATTTACAGCGATCATAATCACAGCTGTTTACATTCCCCCTCAAGCCAACACAGACCAGGCACTCAAGGAACTGTACGGGAATATAAGTGAGCAGGAAACCGCGTACCCAGATGCAGCGTTTATTGTTACGGGGGACTTCAACAAAGCCAACTTCAGAACAATAGCTCCAAAATACTTCCAACACATCACCATCAACACGCGTGGTGATCGTGTACTTGACCACTGCTACTCTCCATTCCGGGACGCCTACAAATCGCTCCCCCGCCCACCTTTCGGCAAATCGGATCACTCTTCCGTTCTGCTCCTGCCTGCTTATAGGCAGAAACTGAAACGAGAAGCACCCGCCCTCAGGACAATTCAATGCTGGTCGGACCAATCAGACGCTATACTACAGGACCGTTTTGATCACGTGGACTGGGACATGTTCCGGGCAGCGTCTGATGACGACATAGAGGCGTACTCAGATACTGTAACGTGTTTCATCAGGAAGTGTGTAGAGGATGTAGTACCGACAAAAACAATCCGCATCTACCCCAACCAAAAACCGTGGATTAACAGCGATGTTCGAGCAGCCTTGTCAGCGCGGACATCTGCCTTTAAATCCGGAAACTCTGACGATCACAAACAAGCCAGTTACGATCTCAGGAAATCAATCAAAGCTGCCAAACGACAATATAAAAACAAAGTTGAAGAACAATTCAAAACCAACAACGCAAGAAGCATGTGGCAGGGTATCAATAACATCACAGATTTCAGAGGGAATAAACCAGCTACTGTGAACATTGCCGCCTCTGTACCGGACGAACTTAATCACTTTTATGCTCGTTTCGAGGCTCACAACACCGCTCACACAGAGCGCGCTCCCGCGGCTGTAGCAGAAGAGGCGAGCGCACTTTCCTTTTCTGTCGCAGATGTAACCCGATCCTTCCGACGGGTGAACATCCGCAAGGCTGTGGGTCCCGATGGCATCCCAGGCCGTGTGCTCCGAGCATGCGCATTCCAACTGGCCGGGGTTTTCACAGACATTTTTAACCTTTCCCTCTCTCTGTCTGTGGTTCCCGCATGCTTCAAAAAATCCACCATTGTGCCCATACCAAAGAAAAATAAAATCACATGCTTGAATGACTGGAGGCCCATTGCTCTGACACCCATCTTCAGCAAGTGCTTTGAGAAACTCATCAGAGACTACATCTGCTCTGTGCTGCCTGACTCACTGGATCCCCTACAATTCGCATATCGCAGAAACCGTTCCACAGACGACGCTATTGCCTTCACCCTGCACACTGCTCTCTCCCACCTGGAAAATAAGAACACCTATGTGAGAATGCTGTTTGTGGACTACAGCTCAGCATTCAATACCATAGTGCCTGCCACACTGGTTGAGAAGCTCCAGACTCTGGGACTAAACGGATCTCTGTGCAGCTGGATCCTGGACTTCCTGACAGGCAGATGTCAGGTGGTCAGAATGGGCAACAACACTTCATCCCCGCTGACCCTCAACACTGGTGCTCCTCAGGGCTGCGTCCTCAGCCCACTCCTGTACTCCCTGTACACACACGACTGTACAGCAACACACAGCTCCAACGTCATCGTCAAATTTGCTGACGACACAACGGTGATAGGCCTGATCACTGACAACGATGAGACGGCCTACAGAGAGGAGGTGAGAACCCTGACTAAATGGTGTCAAGAGAACCACCTCTCACTCAACATCGATAAGACCAAGGAGCTGGTGGTGGATTTCAGGAGACAGAGCAGAGAACACACACCCATCACCATCGACATGACACCTGTGGAGCGAGTAAATAGCTTCAAATTCCTCGGTGTTCACATCACTGAGGATCTCACATGGTCCGCTCATACAGATGCAGTGCTGAAGAAGACACACCAACGCCTCTTCTTCCTGAGACGGCTGAGGAAGTTTGAAATGAGCCCCAGCATCCTCAGATCATTCTACACCTGCACTGTGGAGAGCATCCTGACAGGCTGCATCACCGCCTGGTTTGGAAACAGCACTGCTGGCAACCGCAAAGCTCTGCAAAGGGTCGTGCGAACTGCCCGTCACATTGTTGGAGGTGAGCTTCCCTCCCTCCAGGACATCTACACCAGGCGGTGTATAAAGAAAGCCCGGAGGATCATCAATGACTCCAGCCACCCGTCCCACAGACTGCTCTCTCTGCTGCCCTCAGGAAGACGTCTCCGCAGCATCCGATCCCGCACTAGCCGACTGAGGGGATAGCTTTTTTCCTCAGGCTATCAGGCTAATGAACAGTAAAAACTAATACACCCTACAGCACACTCCCACTTTACAATATACCACGCACTGCACTTTAATTCCATACAGTTCAAACTGGACTACCAGTACACTACTGCACAAATACAACAATCTTTTTGCCAGCACTGGATACCATCCAATGCACATCCATGACATTTGCACACCCGGTTTATATATAATCTGCTGCATCTTCGCATATTACTGTGTGTATATAACGTAGAATGTGTACTACATACTGTGTATAATGTGTATCGGTAACTGTATGTCTGTCTAATAGTACACTGTGTGTACTGAGTATATGTATGTGTATATTACACATTGTCATCTGTATAAGTCTGTACGTATGTATGGTAATGTCTATATGTAAATTGTTTATATGTAAATTGTCTATATGTAAATTGTTTCTGCAGTGTCTGGAGCACGCTCTCAAGAATTTCACTCACGAAGGCACACGTGCTGTGGTGATGTGACAATAAAAGTGATTTGATTTGTGATTTGATCATAGCAGTGGGCGTTTACCTATTCAAACAGCGTTCTGATTAGGGGGGTTAAAAACAGGACAGAAAATAGCTTATTACTTAATTATGTTTTTTTGATTTAAAAATCTTGATTACATGTTCATGACCCTTTAAATTGCAGAGCACAATTTCCGAGGATGGGACACCATACTTGGCCATCACTTAAATGTCAGAAGCAATATCTTTTAATTATACTGTAATGTTGAACGGGTATAATTAATGGCTAAAATTGAGGGGAAAATGCATTCAATAGAGACATTAGTTGCAGCATTGGTATTAATGATACTGGCCTTCATTAATAGTCTACTTAGTAAAAAGATGCCATTAAACCCATTTTAAATATACAGTTATTATGTTGTTTCTACATTACTTTGGAGGTTTAATGTGTAATTATGACAATATAAATATATTATATTAATATGCCTTTAATCGCAATTAATTACAGAAAAATGTCTTGTGTGTGTGTATGCATTATCTCTGATCTGCTGAATTGCCTATTTTATTATACTCCATTCTACAGTGACAAATCAAACCAACGGGAGCCCAGCAGTGTGTCCATAAAGAGTGACATGTCTATGAAGCAGCCAGGAAAACTTGATGATAGACTTAAATCAACTCATTTGAGGTACAACATTTTTGTTAGACATACATACAGAGAGACAACCGTCACACAACTAATAATGCAAGCAGGGCAGAATTTATCAAATATTCACTTACCAAAATCCAGAAATCAATCAAATTCTGAAAGCCATTCAAACTCAGTAGTCCACACTCATACTATTATAAGGCTCTGAAATACTAAGAGTTGAGCAAATGATCAGGATCCTTCTCACAGCTGGTCTCAGAAACATGCATTGCAAGAGTCCTGTCAAGGTGAAGGTTTTCATCAATCTGAATTAATCCAATGTGATTTCAGGGTTTTTAACACCTTAAATGTTTTAAAATCACTGTAAACCATGGCTAATTTACTAACTTATTGCTTTATTAACTTGACACTGCATTTTATGGCACTGCTATGTGGGATGCGGAAAAAAAAAAGTCTGCACAGTAAAACACGTCTACACTCGCATGTTTACATCAAAATATACTTTCTAATACAAAACAAGCATTACATTCATACATTCATTTAATGGATGCTTTTATCCAACGTTACACACAAATGAGGAATATCACAAGCCATTTGTCATGGAGCAGCAATATTTATAACATCCAATGTCAGGTTTAGTTTAAAAAAATGCTGTAAATGCTCTAACATGGCGGCGCGTGCAGACGCTGCGGCTCGGAGCTCCCAGACATACAGCAGCGTTTTTGTTTTTTTAAGTGTATTTAGTTTATTTTATCAGGCACTAACTCAACAATTACACTATGGACGAGCCGAACTGCTTAAAATCGGAAATCAGTATCAGGATTACTCACCTGGAAACATAAATTTCATCTCACCGGAGATTTCGGAGATTCTGCGCTCTGAGGAGCTTAGCGGAACGCTCATCATACCGCCTGTGAGGCGTCGAAGACGGCGAAGAGACCGGAAGCAAAAGCGGGGAAAGAGAGCCGGCGTACGGGCTAGGCTACAAGCTAACCCACACAGACCAGCGCTTCCGAGTATCTTTCTTACAAACGCCAGGTCACTCGTGAACAAGATGGACGAAATAAGACTGAGGATTATTTCACATCGCCTTAACAACTGTGTTATGGTAATCACAGAGACTTGGCTGGATAACGCTGTTCCCGATGCGGCTATCGAGCTAGCGGGCCGCTCCGTATACAGAGCAGACAGAACGGCCGACTCTGGTAAGAACAAAGGCGGCGGAGTGTGTATATACATTAATAATGCCTGGTGTACATCGGCGGACATTATTAAGTCACATTGCTCTTCGGACATCGAATATCTGTCATTAAAATGCAGACCTTTTTACACCCCGAGAGAGGTTACTGCTATTGTTATCACAGCTGTTTATATACCACCACGGGCTAATGCTAAGCTAGCGCTAGAAGAGCTGCATGAAGCTATCAACAGCCAGCTGAATGCATACCCGGAGGGAGCTGTGATTGTAGCAGGGGACTTCAATCATGTGGATTTAAAAACGGTGATGCCCAAACTACACACCAGCATACACTTTCCGACCAGAGACAATAATATATTGGATCAAGTATACACCAACATCCCAAGAGCTTATAAAGCAGCCCCATCTCCACACCTAGGTTTGTCAGATCACATCTCTATAGACCTGATTCCATCCTACAGACCTCTGATCTGCAGAACAAGACCAACTGTCAAAACGGTCCAAGTCTGGAATGAGGAATCTACTTCACGCCTGCAGGACTGTTTTGAAAATACAGACTGGGATTTGTTTGCGAGCACAGATCTGGAAGAATATAGCTCATCTGTTTTAGGATACATAGCCTTCTGCACTGACATTGTGTTAACGACCAAGACCAGCATGGTGTACCCAAATCAAAAACCATGGCTTGATGAGAATGTACGCTCATTACTGAAAGTGAGGAACGCTGCCTACAGGTCAGGGGACAGGCTGGCTTACAGTAATGCTCGGAAAGATCTCAAGAAGGGCATTAAAGCAGCAAAACACAGGCATCAACAACGCATCGAGGGCCATTTTAAAGATAACAACCCCCGCAGCATGTGGACAGGCATTAAAGCCCTAACGGACTATAAGAACAGCCCCTCGTTGTCCAGCCATGATGCCACGCTCCCTGACACCCTGAACCAGTTCTTTGCGCGCTTTGACGGTCACTCCAACAGCATGGAAATCCAGACAGCACCATCACCCATAGAGGAGCCGGTACCTGTCTTCGAACGCCATCAGGTGAGATCCACGCTAAGGAGGATCAATGTCAATAAAGCAGCAGGACCAGACAAAGTTCCAGGTCGCACGCTGAAGTCATGTGCTGACCAACTGGCGGGGGTGTTCACCAGCATCTTCAATCTGTCTCTGCAGCAGGCTGTAGTCCCAACATGCCTTAAATCAACTACCATCATTCCTGTGCCCAAAAAACAGTCAGTAAAATGTCTGAATGACTATCGCCCAGTCGCTCTGACACCAATTATCATGAAGTGCTTTGAGACACTTGTTCTTTCACACATCAAAGCCAACATCCCTGCTGACCTGGACAGCCTACAGTTTGCTTACTGTAGGAACAGATCAACAGAGGATGCAATCTCAATCGCACTTCACACCACCCTTACTCATCTGGAGCATCCCAATACATATGTTAGGATGCTATTTGTAGATTTCAGCTCGGCATTTAATACCATTGTGCCATACAAACTTGTAAACAAGCTGAATGACCTGGGACTAACCACCACACTCTGTTCATGGATTTTGGATTTCCTCACCAACAGACCACAGAATGTCAGGGTGGGCAACCATACATCATCTGTTATCACCATTAACACAGGAGCACCGCAGGGATGCGTTCTTAGTCCAGCTGTCTTCACCCTATTCACACACGACTGCAAACCCATCCACTCCTCTTCTAACACCATAGTGAAGTTTGCTGATGACACCACTATAGTGGGAAGGATATCAGTCTCACTACAGAGAGGACGTCCAACACCTAATCAAATGGTGTGTGAACAACGGTCTGGTTCTGAACACTGCCAAAACAAAGGAGATCGTTGTAGACTACAGGAGAGTCAAGAAAACAACACCCCCCCCCCCCCCCCCCCCCTCTACATAAATGGTGAGGAAGTTGAGAGGGTGAATGACATCAAATTCCTGGGTCTACACATAACAAAAGATCTCACATGGACCATTAACACATCCCACTTAGTGAAGAAAGCTCAACAGAGACTTTTCTTCCTAAGAAAACTCAAAAAAACAAAAGTGCCAACCCAGCTCTTAGTAAACTTTTACAGGAGCACAATAGAGAGCATCCTCTGTCACTGCATCACAGTGTGGTACTCCAGCTGCACTGCAGAAAATCGCCGAGCTTTGACCCGGACCGTCAAAACTGCTCAGAGGATCATAGGAATCAAACTCCCGAACCTTGACATGATCTATGCTAGCCGTCTACAGAAGCGAGCTAGCAACATCATCAAGGACCCAACTCATCCAGGACACAGACTTTTTGTACCCCTCCCATCAGGGAAAAGATATAGAACAATCAGAACCCGCACAAACAGACTAAAGAACAGCTTTTTCCCCAGAGCTGTAGCCTGTGCCACCCCCCCAACACACAAATAGTTAACCCTTCCTCTCTTCTCCCTTCCTCATGTTTGCTGCTAATGCACAAAGACACTTATTGGACATTGTTTGCACTAAATTACCACATTGTAAATAGTGTTATATTTTATTATCTAGACACTCTATGGGACATTCATGTCTGCACTCAACTACTATACTGTAAATACTGTTACATTTCTATCCTTAAATTTATCTTGTCTATTATTATACTAAGTGCCTTTTTATTTTATTTTATTTTATTTTATACAGTAATTTTATACTTTTACTACATTTACTATGTTCTGTGTGCTGCTTTCTTGTTTTACTGCTGCTGGCCTCTGTGAGCTACCAAACAAATTTCGTTGTATAACTACAATGACAATAAAGTCTCTTTACTCTTTACTTACTTTACTTTAAATAACACTGGCGTACTGTAGGTGTGTGGACCGTTCTTAACAGAGTTGAGCAATAAATGTTTTCATTTTATTGACCCTTATTTGACCAGTCAGCAAAAAGCTTCAATCTGAATGAATACACCTAAACTTATAAATCAAGAGAAATGAAATTGGTGACATGTCGATAGCCCAAACCCTGCAAATGAAACTGAAAAACCAACCCAATGAAACTAGTGCTAAAACACAAATGACATTTATCTTAGTGATTTTTATGATTTATTTTAAGAATTTAATGTATTTATTTAGTCTTTTTAATGAAAAAAATTATATTTCATTATTTCATTTTGATTAATTCAGCCCTTCATACATATCCTTATGCTAGGAGACAATTTGACAATGAAATGTGAAATCATCAGTTGCATTTTTAAATGAAAATTAATGATGCGTTGCCATTGGGAAAGTGAAAATGAAGTATGGAACAATTGACAAGAGGCCACTGAATTATTGAAAAATAATGAAAAGTAATTTCAGAGACAGTACTGACAACAAGTTTATTTGGCTGTGCTTGTATATGTTTCCATGTGTACGTCTCTACTGTATGTATAAGAGCGTGCTACAGTGAAAGTGAATTTATTGGAAAAAACATGGAAATAGTTTGACATTTTTATTGTATTGTTTGTCATCTTTGAGGGTTTGATTGATTTGCTGTTGTATGCTCTAAGGACCTTTAAAATAACTGGAATGATATGGCGAAGAGATATGGAAATATAAAGCAGTCAACACCTGCCTGGAACTACTTTAGCCAAATAATTGCACACCTTAGAACATTCGTCAACCAATCAGATTCAAGAACTGAACAGCCCGTAGTATAAAATCAAATCAAATAAATTTTGTTAATTTTGGCACATAGGCTTCTTTGTGGACACTTGACAAAATGGTATTGGTTTTAATTCATTAGAAACCGGCAGAATATACCTTTGATATCTTGTATTTGTTCTTTTAATGTCAACTCTACATTATATTAGCTGTATGAATTATTGCATCTTTTCTATTATCACTACTTTATTGTCTCTATTCTATTATATTCATTTCCACAGTCAAAGATCAGATTCACCAGGGTCCAGCTGTGTATCCATGAAGAGCGATCAGTCTGTGGACACTCCAAAAGCATTTAAAGGAAGACACACATCAACTGATCTGAGGTACAACACTGGACAGAAACGTCTCGGTTACGTACGTAACCCTCGTTCCCTGATGGAGGGAACGGAGACGTTATGTCGTGACGACATTAGGGGATTTACTTGAGAGCCCCGACTGCCTCTGATAAGAGAAAACGCCAATGAAATTTGGCTAGTGGATTTTGCATACCTGAGCCACTCCCCGTGCATACAGGTATAAAAGGGCGACAGGTGCATCCACTCATCAGGTTTTCCGCTGAGGAGCCGAGAACGTGTCCCTGGCAACCAGCGATGGTTCAAGATTGTGGCATGGGGACATAACGTCTCCGTTCCCTCCATCAGGGAACGAGGGTTACGTACGTAACCGAGACGTTCCCTATCTGTCGGTCACTACGAGTTATGTCGTGACGACATTAGGGGTCTATGGAAAGCGCCACAACCTGAACCCCGTCACGACCTTGTGGCATGCAGATGTTGACAAGCTAGCGCGTAACAGACAAATGCTATCCAGTGGGCCAACCTCTGCTTGGAGACAGCCTTCCCTTTCTGTTGACCTCCGTGGCAGACAAAGAGCTGCTCAGAGCTTCTGAAGCTCCGGGTGCGGTCCACGTATATGCGCAGCGCTCTTACGGGACACAGCAACGCCAAGGCTGGGTCTGCCTCCTCCGAGGGCAGTGCTTGCAGGTCCACCACCTGATCGCGGAAGGGCGTGGTGGGAACCTTAGGCACGTATCCAGGCCGGGGTCTCAGGACAACGTGAGAGTAGGCCGGCCCAAACACAAGGCACTCTTCGCTTACCGAAAATGCTTGGAGGTCCCCGACCCTCTTGATGGAAGTGAGCGCGGTCAGGAGCGCTGTCTTAGCCGACAGGAATTTCAGCTCGACTGAGTCCAGCGGCTCAAAGGGACCCCTCTGAAGTCAAGCCAGGACAATAGAGAGATCCCAGGAGGGCATCAGGGGTGGCCTAGGAGGATTTAACCTTCTGGCACCCCTCAGGAACCTCACGATGAGATCGTGCTTCCCCAGGGACCGGCCGTCCACTGCATCGTGATGGGCCACAATAGGAGCCACGTACACTTTCAAGGTGGAGGGCGACAGCCTGCGCTCCAACCTCTCTTGCAGGAAAGAAAGCAACACTCTGTCTGTGCGATCAGGCTCACTGGGGGAAACGCATACTTGCGCAGAGCCCGAGGCCAGCTGTGTGCCAGTGCGTCCATGCCGAGGGGGGCCTCGGCCAGGGAGAAATACAGCTGGCAGTGGGAGGACTTGCGGGAAGCAAACAGGTCTACCTGAGCTTCCCCGAATCGACTCCAAATCAGCCGGATCGTCTCGGGATGGAGTCGCCATTCTCCGGGGAACGTGAGCTGTCGTGAGAGCGCGTCGGCTGCACGATTGAGCTCCCCCGGAATGTGGACGGCGCGCAGCGATTTGAGCTGTGACTGACTCCAGAGGAGGAGATGGCGGGCGAGCTGTGACATGCGGCGTGATCGTAGACCTCCCTGCCGGTTGATGTACGAAACAGCCGCAGTGTTGTCCGTGCGGACCAACACGTGCTGGCCTAGGAGCAGTGGCCGGAACTGCTTTAAGGCCAGATGCACTGCCAACAGCTCTAGGCAGTTGATGTGCCAAAGCAGTCGAGGCCCCACCCAGAGCCCCGAGGCTGCCTGCCCGTTGCATGTAGCGCCCCAGCCCATGCTGGAGGCATCTGTTGTGACAACAACATGCCGGGACACTTGTCCTAAGGGCACCCCGGCCCGTAGGAAGGCAAGGTCCGACCAGGGGCTGAAAGAGCGGCGACACAATTGCGTGATGGTGACACGACGTGTCCCGCGGCGCCATGCCCATCTCGGGACCCGTGAGTGTAACCAGTGCTGAAGTGGTCTCATATGAAGCAACCCGAGCGGCGTGACTGCGGCTACGGATGCCATATGCCCCAGGAGCTGCTGAAACTGTTTCAGCGGAACCACTGTCCTGCCTCTGAAGGAACTCAGGCAGTTCAGCACTGATTGGGCACGCTCGTCCGAGAGACGTGCCGTCATACTCACGGAGTCTAACTCCACACCGAGAAAAGAGATTCTCTGCACAGGGGAGAGCTTGCTCTTTTCCCAGTTGACCCGAAGCCCCAACTGGCTGAGGTGCCGGAGCACCAGGTCCCTGTGACCACCCAACTGTTCTCGCGACCGGGCCAGGATGAGCCAATCGTCGAGATAGTTGAGGATCCTGACGCCCACTTCCTGCAACGGGGCAAGGGCGCCCTCCGCCACCTTCGTGAAGGCACGGGGAGACAGGGAGAGCCCGAAGGGGAGGACCCTGTACTGCCATGCCCGCCCCTCGAACGCAAACCGTAGGAACGGCCTGTGTCGAGGGTGAATCGAGACATGAAAGTAAGCGTCCTTCAGGTCGATCGCTGCAAACCAATCCACGGACTGAACACATCTGCGTCAACATCTTGAACGGGAGCTTGTGTAGGGCCCGATTCAAGACTCGCAGGTCCAGGATTGGCCGGAGGCCACCGCCTTTCTTGGGCACGATGAAGTAGGGGCTGTAAAACCCCTGCCTCATCTCGGCTGGAGGGACCGGCTCGATTGCACCCTTTGCCAGAAGGACAGCAATCTCCTCGCGCAGGACAGGTGCATCTCGGACTGCCACCGAAGTCTCGAGGATGCCGCTGAACCTGGGCGGCCGCCTGGCGAACTGAATCGCATAGCCGAGTCGAACTGTGCGAATGAGCCAGCGAGACGGGCTGGGTAGCGCAAGCCACGCCCCCAGATACCGTGCAAGCGGCACCAAAGGCCCAATCGACGTGCCCGCAGTGGTGCAGCGAGGGGGAGTAAGGTTGGATGGAACAGAAGGCAGTGCGTTCTGACTCATCCCCACAAAACTCCCTAAGTCCCCGGGGGGACTGGCTAGAGGTGCGCGGGGAGGCATTGCGTCCCCAGACCGCACTCTCTTGGCCACTGGCAATATGGGTCTCGGGTGAGAGTGAGGAGGCATTGCGTCGCACACTGTCAGCCCGCAGACCTGGGAACCCGGAGGAAAGGGAAATTGCTCTTTCTTTGACAATGTGGGTACCACTGGCCCTTGAGCCAGTGGCGGAACAGAAACAAAAGAAAACACAGGATTCTCCACCCGGCCCTCCTCCGGGGGAAGGAGCGACGCTAGCCTCGTCGTCTCCTGGGAAAGAGCAAATTCCTCCATCTCCGGGTTGTGCGCGTCAGGGCCGCTTTGTCGTCTTCCTGGAGGACTTGGCGGCCGGCTGAGGCGCAGGGGGCGCCGCACTCCTGCGAGAGGCTCGACGCACCGGCCTAGGTGACGACTCAGCACGGGGCGGAGCAGCTCTGGAGGACGCAGGAGGGCGCCCACGGCGACCAGCAGACTGGGGCCTGGCCCTTGAGCCAGCGGTGGCAGCTGGAGCATCCCGCCGTTTAGGGAGGATGTGCTGAATTGCCTCCGTCTGCTTTTGTACTGCCGAGAATTGTTGTGCAAAACCCTCGACAGTGTCGCCAAATAGCCCCGTCTGGGAGATGGAGGCGTCGAGAAAGCGTACTTTGTTGACGTCCTTCATCTCGGCCAGATTGAGCCAGAGATGGCGCTCTTGGACCACTAACGTGGACATCGCCTTCCCGAGGGACCGCGGCGTGACTTTCGTCGCCCGGAGAGCGAAGTCAGTCGCCGTGCGCAGCTCCTGCATCAACCCCGGGTCGGGACTACCCTCGCGCATTTGTTTCAGTGCCTTGGCCTGGTGAACTTGCAGGATGGCCATGGCATGCAGGGCAGAGGCGGCCTGGCCCGCAGCGCTGTAAGCCTTGGCGGCAAGTGCGGCCGTCAGCTTACAGGCTTTGGACAGGAGACGCGGACGATTCCTCCAGGTGGCGGCGTTTTGCGGGCACAGGTGCACCGCAACCGCTCTCTCCACCTGGGGAATATCCACGTACCCCCTGGCCGCCCCGCCATCGAGGGTAGTGAGGACGGAGGAGGGAGACGAGCGGCTTCTGGCCGAGAAAGGGGCCGTCCACGACTTCGTCAGCTCCTCATGCACCTCCGGGAAGAAAGGCACCGGGGAAAAGTGCGGCCGCTGGTCGCGTTTTGCGCCGATGAACCAATCATCCAGCCGCGAAGGCTCGGGACTGGGCGGTCTGTTGACCTCCAGCCCGATACTCACGGCTGCCCGGGCAAGCATGGCCGTCAGCTCTGGGTCCGGATCGGCAGTGGCGACAACACCCGAGGGGGGCAGCCCCGCCGATCATTCATCCTCAGAGGACGAAAGCCCATCCCCCGATGCCGCGATCAACATCTGATCCTCGGGCGGCGCACCGAATGAAATGCTGGCGGCCCCGTGAGGCGAACCAGCGAAATCACTCGGGAACCGGACGGAACAAGCGCTGCGGGAGGAGTAAGAGGTCCGTGGGGACGTGCCCGGCGGAGAAGCTCTTACTGTCACCCTCAGATCTCCCAGAGCGCCAGCCGGCGGTCCTCTGCTCGAGCCAGAGAGACCGGGACGGGTGGCGGCAGAGGGTGCCAATCCTTTCAGAAAGGAAAGGCGAGATCGCAGCGTTGCCATGTTCATACGCCCACAACAGGCGCATGACTCATCCACAAACGCATCTTCAGCGTGCTGGATGCCCAGACACTGAAGACAGCGCTCGTGACCGTCATCTGAGGACAGGAAGCGACCGCAACCAAGAGAACACGGATGGAACGGCATCTTTAAAAAGACGCGAACCGCCCAGTGTTTTAGAAATTTGCTCTTTCAGCTGAAGTGCCCAGGGGAATCGCTGCTGCAGGGACACCGCTGTCTGCACCGTAACGCCACCCAGGAACAAACTTCGAGGCAGACGGCTTTGTGGAGATCTGATCTGTTTTGAAGATTTCTCATCCACTCGGCTCCGAAGCAAAAATCTGATGAGTGGATGCACCTGTCGCCCTTTTATACCCGTATGCACGGGGAGTGGCTCAGGTATGCAAAATCCACTAGCCAAATTTCATTGGCGTTTTCTCTTATCAGAGGCAGTTGGGGCTCTCAAGTAAATCCCCTAATGTCGTCACGACATAACTCGTAGTGACCGACAGATAGGGAACTCAGACAGACGGACAGAAAAGTTATGTTATTTTAGAAAAAAGAATGTGGCATCCATGTTCTGTTGGTAACTTGTCATACTGTACGGTGCAGCATCCAGCATAGACAGTATCACTAATAACAATGAGTTCTACTTGCTTTTGTCATGTCTGGTGTAGACAGGTTTAGATGTAATTAATAGATTAACACTTGTTTATTTGCTTTACTGTCACTTTTACCTCTTTAATTAATGTTGCAGTATGTTATTTTATTTCCATTTTTGACTCTCAACTGGTCCAAAGCACATTCAAATCGAATCTGCTGAAGAAGTTTCAGAGTCTGTATGAAGGAACAGCAAAGCAGGGAATCCCAGCACTCCTGAATCAGATCTACACAGAGCTCTACATCACAGAGAGTGAAAGTGGAGAGATCAATAATGAGCATGAGGTGAGACGGATTGAGACGCAATCCAGGAGAACAGCAACAGAGGACAAACCAATCAAATGTAATGATATCTTTAGACCTTTATCTGGACAAGATAAAGCCATCAGAACTGTGCTGACAAAGGGAGTCGCTGGCATTGGGAAAACGGTCTCTGTGCAGAAGTTTATTGTGGACTGGGCTGAAGGGAAAGAGAATCAGGATGTCCAGCTCATATTTCCACTTCCTTTCAGAGAGCTCAACTTGATGAAGGACAGAACACTCAGTCTTTCAGATTTTCTTCATGTATTTTTCCCTGAAACCAAAGAAATGGAAATATCTAGTGAAGAATATAAAGTGCTGTTCATCTTTGATGGTCTCGATGAGTGTCGTCTGTCTCTGGATTTTCAGAGCAATGTGAGGTTGTGCAATGTATGTGAATCAGCCTCAGTGGATGTGCTGCTGACGAACCTCATTGTGGGGAATCTGCTTCCTTCTGCTCTCATCTGGATCAGCTCCAGACCAGCAGCAGCTGACCTCATCCCCTCTGAGTGTGTCCATCGAGTGACAGAGGTACGAGGCTTCAATGATCCACAGAAGAAGGAATACTTCAGGAAGAGAATCAGTGATCAGAGTCTGGCCGATACAATCATCTCACACCTGAAGTCATCAAGGAGCCTCCACATCATGTGCCACATCCCAGTGTTCTGCTGGATCTCAGCCACTGTTCTAGAGAAGATGTTGAGTGAAGCAGAGAGTGGAGAGATTCCCAAGACTCTCACTCAAATGTACACACACTTCCTGATCATTCAGACCAACATCAAACATGACAAGGATTATGAGAAGAAGGTCAAAGATAAAGACATGATTCTCAAACTGGGGAAACTGGCTTTTGAGCAGCTTGTAAAAGACAACCTGATCTTCTATGAGGAAGACCTGAGAGAGTGTGGCATTGATGAGACAGCAGCATCAGTGTACTCAGGATTGTGCACTCAGATCTTCAGAGAGGAGTCTGGCTTGCATCAGGGGAAAGTCTTCTGCTTTGTTCATCTGACCATCCAGGAAAATCTAGCAGCTCTATATGCACACTGCTCTTTCACATATAACAACACCAATGTCTTTGCCCCAACAGAACAAAGTCTGTTGTCTAAGATTTTAAATGAGGAGAAATATGTTTCATTATCTGAGCTGCATCAGAGAGCTGTGGATGAGGCTTTACACAGTAAGAATGGACATCTGGATCTTTTCCTGCGTTTCCTTCTAAGTTTCTCAATAGAGTCCAATCAGAATCTCTTACGAGAACTACTGCCACAGACTGGAAGCTGCTCCTACAACAAAGAGGAAACAATTAAGTACATCAAAGAGAAGATCACAAAGAATCCCTCTCCAGAGAGATCTATCAATCTGTTCCATTGTCTGAATGAACTGGGTGATGATTCACTGATGCAGGAGATCCAACATTATTTGACATCTAAAAAAATAAAACGAATCAAACTCTCCTCTTCACAGTGGTCAGCTCTGGTTTATGTGTTGCTGACATCAGACCAGGAGATGGATCTTTTTGTTCTAAAAAAGTTTATTGGATCCCAAAATACAGCAGATGAAGTTCTTCAGAAGCTGCTGCCTGTGGTTAAAGAATCCAGATCAGTTCTGTAAGTCACACTGACAACAATACACACTACACACACACACACACACACACACACACACAAACACACAACAAAACATGATCACATGCATGATTTTAGCATGTGCTTTCTTACCAAAAGATTGAAAAGAGAAATGTTCACAAAATCACTGGCAGAGACCTGGGGCCTCATGTATTAATGTTGCATATGCACAAAAAGATTACATGTTCATGGTGGGATTTATAAGAAGCAAACTTGATGTGAAAATGTGAGCACTGCTACTGTAATTTTAATTTTGTTTTCCATTTGATATACACATTTAGATTTGTAGATTAGATTTAATCTAGGTTTCGTATGTATGGAGTTAAGCACACAAATTACATGACACCAACATCCAGAATTATATTAATTTAAAATATTGGTAGTGGATGTGCTGCTTTTGGAACACTTTTCCTATGGCATCCTACATTTGAATGTTTTAAAGAGAGTGAGGATAGTGCTGATTAATTGTGTTCTAAATTGAATAATTATCAGTGATGCACACTTGACTACGCAGATTAGTAACATATAATACAGCCCATTGTTCAGTCTGAATAGGTCTGATGACACAGTAGCTACTGTATTTCATATCCTGACCTGATCACAATCATAACCTCCCCCTGTGGTCTTTCCAACAATATGAAAATTGACATTACTGTATGTGAAAGAAATGGCAAGATTTGTATGTTTTTTTTAAGTTCTTTTAATGACGTGCTACTTTTACTTTAAAAGCAAAATTGCGCAGACAATTTGAGGTGCAGTTGCTCAATCCAAGAAAAGGGCACCGATACAATAATGCACTCAAAACAAATGTTGAGTGTGAACAATATTTACATGCTTTGACACCCATATTAAGTCTAAAACAATGTCAGAAATTACCTTTTCCATTAAGGGGCAATATTTGCCAGTAGGTGGGAGCAAATTACTGTCTTAATGAGTGAGTTATTGAATCATTTAATTCAACCGATTCCTTCAAAATGCCGATTCATTTAGGCATGAAACACTGTGTTGCTCAGAGATGTGCATTTGTTCTACTGTGGCTTTGTTTGGAACTATTTTTGCTGGTGCAATAGAGCAAAAACATACTGTATTAACAATGTTATGTTTAGAATCGAAGTCACTTAAAATGGCCAACCAAGATGGCCGACACAGCAGCAGTGCTTGAGTGAAGCTCCTCAAATCTCAGTCTGCTAAATGCGCTAATTAATTAACCTTCGTGCATATTTATCCCATGTCAAAGTTTAAGTGTTATTAGAGTTACAAAACCTCTTTTTTGTTACTTGTTGGACGGACATTGTTATAATCTGTTCACCTGATCATCTCACCTGTGCTCCGCCATGGAACAAAACGGGACCAACGCATTTATTTTGAACGCTCTCCAGCAACTTAAGCAAGAGATGTTTACGTATTTTGACCCAAAACTTGATAACCTGCAAACAGCTGCTAATGCGTTGCAGTCTTCCCTTAAATCTCTCGGGGATCAAGTAGGCGAGCTCGAATTTCGAGTCAGTTCAAACCAGGATAATATAACTGATCTAGAGCAACGCGTTGAGACGCTGGAGAAGCAAAATGCTGTTCTGTTACAGAAAGCTGAGGATGCCGAAAATCGGAGCAGAGCCCTAAATCTTCGCTTCATTCACGTTCCTGAGCGTGCTGAAGGTATTGATACAATCGGCTTTATTGGACGTCTACTCATCCTTCTCTTCGGCGAAGCCAACTTTCCCACTCCACCGGTGATCGAGCGCGTTTATCGCACTCCTGGAGTCTCCTCTAAACGGAATTCTAAAGCTGGACCAAGACCCATTCTAGCAAAGTTTCTCCACTTTCAGGACAAACTTAAGATCCTTCGCCTCGCTCGGGAGAAAAAGGAGCTGATGTTCCATGACTCTAGAGTTTTCATTTATCCCGACTTCAGCCACGGCTTGACGCAGAAACGCCGCCTGTTTGATCTGGTGAAAAAGAAACTGCGCGAGATCGGGATCCGTTACGCGCTGTTGTCTCCAGCTACTCTCAGGATCCACATCGGCGATGAAGCTCACCTCTGCAACTCTCCTGACGAAGCGGAGGTGCTTATTCGGGATGTTCAGATGAAGTCTCCCTAGTTCGGGTCTGTCCTGATTTGCACTTCTCCTTATACTTTGCATTTTGTAACTCTCCTATTCTGTTTTCAATTCTTGAATCTTTATTTTCTGTAAACTGTGGTGCTTTGCGACTTGTCGCAGGGCCATGCTATACTGACCCATGACCTCAACGACTATTTATTTATTTATTTATTATATTTTATTTTTCATTTTTTATTTTATTTTTTGGCACGATGACTCACTTCTTGGATTATAATATTTGCAGACTGGGACTTGGATCTTTTTTTTTTTTTTCGATTCGTATTTTTATTTCCTAATGTTTTTGCTTGTTTTTGTAGAGTGTTTGTGTGTATGTGGTTTTGTGTGTGTGCTGACTCCCATGATGCTCACCCACCCTCTCTTTTATCTTTCAATATGTACTTGCATAGATCTCGTCACTAGTCACTGTATTTTAATTTATTTTTCTCTCTGATAAATATGGGTAAAGGTCTTTACATTATGCACCTGAATATTCGAAGTCTACTCCCCAAAATCGACCAACTACGAGCGTGGTTGGCCTATAATAAGCCAAGTATTATTACATTATCCGAAACTTGGCTTACCAGTAACATCTCTGACACCGATATTAGTATTGACAACTATAAACTGTTTAGATCGGATAGAGGTACAAGGGGAGGCGGAGTAGCCACTTATGTATTATCAAATTTAAATTCTCAATGTATGATTCCTAATGAGATTCCTGTATATTTTGAAGGACTGTTTATTAAAATCACTCTTCACGAAAACAAGCAACTAATTATCGGAAATATTTATAGACCGCCTAATTCTCCCAAATTGGATTCAATTAAAAATATTATTTCTACTGCATCTTCTTTAGTTTCTAATAAGGAAATGATACTTATGGGTGACTTTAACATCAATTGGCTTCATTCATCAACACTTACTGAAAGAAATATGATTAATAGCTTAAACTTGACTCAACTTATAACTGAGCCCACAAGACTTACTCTTACCTCTAAATCTCTTTTGGATTGGGCCTTAGTTTCTCACCCTGAACGAATAATTAAATCTGGGGTTCTACCAGACTGCTTTAGCGTCTCCCTCCCAAATTTATTAAGATAAGGCAAACCAAATTCTTCGATAGTGACCAATTTATTAATGATTTGCAACAGATTAACTGGTACAGGCTCAATTTAATTCCATTCATTGACGATGCATGGAATTTCCTCTATACTGAGCTCCAGAATGTTATAAATAAGCTTGCTCCTTGGACCACTATCAAAGTTAAAGGTAGTCATTTGCCGTGGGTAAATGGAGACCTTATTAAACTTTTTAAACAGAGGGACAGGGCTTGGTACAAAATTCGACGTACAAAATATATTGTTGACTGGGTAGAATATAAACGTTTAAGGAATATTTGCACTATGCAAACGAGGAACTCCAAATCAAATTATTTCAGAAATTGTCTAATGAATGATTTTAAAAACCCACGACGATTTTGGAAACAGGTTAATAATGTACTTGGGAAATCAGAGCGGGCTACAACTAATTTGAACCTGAATAATGAAAGGTTAGATGATCCAGCTAGCATTGCTAATGCTTTTAGTTTGCATTTTTCCCTAGCACCACAGGTAAAGACTTTTCAATCTGATCTGGCCCCTTGTTTCCAGCTGGGCAGTTCCTTTTCATTTATAGAGGTCAGCCCAGCTGATGTGCAAAGGGCCACAAGTGAACTGTCCTCTATCAGTGGTGCTGGTCCAGATGGCATCGAGAATAAGTTTATTAAAATTGGTTCTCACGTACTAGCAGTGCCATTGGCCTCACTTTTTAACTTGTCGTTTTCTTCTTGTAAATTTCCTTTAGCCTGGAAATGTGCCAAAGTTATTCCACTTTCCAAGGTGGCAATCCTGAAAATATTAATAACTATAGACCCATTTCAATCATTAATAATGTTGTAAAAGTTTTTGAGAAAATATTTTTTTTTCCAATTATCGAATTATTTAGTTGACAATAACTTCTCAACACCAATCTGGATTCAGAAAACATTTTTCTACCACTACAGCACTTCTTAAATTTACCAATGATGTGTTTTCAAGTTTTGATAATCGTATGTGTACAGGTGCATTATTTTTAGATCTTACTAAAGCTTTTGATTTAGTTGATCATTATTTACTCTTAGACAAATTGTATTCTGTTGGTCTGTCTACCTCTTCTTTGCTTTGGTTTAATTCTTATTGACATAATCGTCGCCAGTGTGTGTCCTTTGGGGGCAGCATTTCTAATTTCACCGGCATTGACAAAGGAATTCCTCAAGGTTCCTCTCTCGGGCCTTTACTTTTTTCGATATTTATTAATGATTTACCACGTAGCTGCACTGATTGCAATATCCAACTTTATGCTGATGACACGGTCATTTATTGTTCCAAACCTAATATTTATGACATCAGCACTACATTACAAAAGGGTTTTGATTCAGTCCAGCGGTGGCTATTGTCTAATAAGCTTCTACTTAATAAATCAAAATCATATTTAATGCTTTTTCAAAAGAAGCCAAATCCTTCATCTGAAAATTTACTAAAAATTAAATTTCTTGATCAAACTCCTATTAAACCTACTAGGCAGGTCAAGTATCTTGGCCTTTGGCTTGATTCTGAGTGGAGAGATCAGTAATGAGCATGAGGTGAGACAGATTGAGACACAATCCAGGAGAACAGCAACAGAGGACAAACCAATCAAATGCAATGATATCTTTACAGCTTTACCTGGACAATACAAAGCCATCAGAACTGTGCTGACAAAGGGAGTCGCTGGCATTGGAAAAACAGTCTCTGTGCAGAAGATCATTGTGGACTGGGCTGAAGGGAAAGAGAATCAGGATGTTCAGCTGATATTTCCACTTCCTTTCAGAGAACTCAACTTGATGAAGGACAAAACACTCAGTCTTTCAGATCCTCTTCATGACTTTTTCCCTGAAACCAAAGAAATGGATATATCTAGTGAAGAATATAAAGTGCTGTTCATCTTTGATGGTCTGGACGAGTGTCGTCTGTCGCTAGATTTTCAGAGCAATGTGAGGATGTGTGATATATTTAAATCTGCCCCAGTGGACGTGCTGCTGATGAACCTCATTGCAGGGAATCTGCTTCCCTCTGCTCTCATCTGGATCACCTCCAGACCAGCAGCAGCTGACCTCATCCCCTCTGAGTGTGTCCATCGAGTGACAGAGGTACGAGGCTTCAATGATCCACAGAAGGAGGAATACTTCAGGAAGAGAATCAGTGATCAGAGTCTGGCCGATACAATCATCTCACACCTGAAGTCATCAAGGAGCCTCCACATCATGTGCCACATCCCAGTGTTCTGCTGGATCTCAGCCACTGTTCTAGAGAAGATGTTCAGTCGAGCAGAGCGTAGAGAGATTCCCAAGACTCTCACTCAAATGTACACACACTTCCTGATCATTCAGACCAACATCAAACATGAGAAGGACTATGAGAAGAAAGTCAAAGATGAAGACATGATTGTCAAACTGGGGAAACTGGCTTTTGAGCAGCTTGTGAAAGGCAACCTGATCTTCTATGAAGAAGACCTGAGAGAGTGTGGCATTGATGAGACAGCAGCATCAGTGTACTCAGGATTGTGCACTCAGATCTTCAGAGAGGAGTTTGGCTTGCATCAGGGGAAAGTCTTCTGCTTTGTTCATCTGACCATCCAGGAACATCTAGCAGCTCTATATGCACACCACTCCTTTACAAAGACCTGCATAAATGTGTTTGACCAAACTGAACAAAGTCTCTTCAAAGTTGTAACCCGGAAGAAAAAAAAAATATTATTTGTTCTGTATCAGAGAGCTGTGGATGAGGCATTACAGAGTAAGACTGGACATCTAGACCTTTTCCTGCGTTTTCTTCTGGGTCTCTCACTGAAGTTCAATCAGACTCTCTTACGAGAACTACTGACACAGACAGGAAGCTGCTCCCACAACAAAGACGAAACGGTTGAGTTTATCAAAGAGAAGATCAGGCAGAATCACTCTCCAGAGAGATCCATCAATCTGTTCCATTGTCTGAATGAACTGGGTGATGATTCATTGATGCAAGAGATCCAGCATTATCTGAAATCTAAAAAAATAAAACAAATCAAACTCTCCTCTTCACAGTGGTCAGCTCTAGTTTATGTGTTGCTGACATCAGAGCAGAAGATGGATGAGTTTGTTCTAAAAAGGTTTATTGGAGAACAAAATACAGCAGATGAAGTTCTTCAGAAGCTGCTGCCTGTGGTTAAAGAATCCAGATCAGTTCAGTAAGTCACACCGTCAACAATCACTACACCGATAAAACATGATCCCATTCATGATTTTAGCATGTTCTTTCTTACGAAAAGTTCAAAAGGAGAAGCGTTCACAAAATCACTGGCAAGACCTGGGGCCATGCAAGCTGCCATATGCTCTTATATCAGTGTGATAGAAGTATTGAAGGAAACAGAATAATTTTAAACTTTGTTTTCCATTTGATATACACAGGGCTTAAAGTTCTCCGACACCACATCGTATGGCTGTGGGGAAAAAAATAAAGTCCTCCTACATTTGTTGATCACTTGTTGATATCACGTTCGAGTCCATGAGTTCGCCTACCAATAATATGAGAGGAACACAGCTTTCAAACAAACTAATATTACTAGCCAATCAGAAATTGTTGCTCTTATAAACACGAGACGCGCTTAATAGAGAGTCGCAGCTGATGAACGGAAAAGGAGCCTGGGTGTCGAGCACGACGCGTTGAAAAAGCTTTTAACGTAGAAAAACTATTCAAAAAGCAGCTGAGATTTGTAAACAGCTCAGAGTAATCACGTCATCTCCATAAGAAGGTTGATTGTACATCGCAATTTCAAAATAAACGTTTCTGACATTGCATGTGGCCAAATATTAAATATAAAATTAAATGTATTTAAACGTCGTTGAATTACATGAAACATCACCAGGCCGTTGGCGCCCTCTGCAGGTATTTTTATTTTAATAATATTTAGGCATATTACATTATGTATTTTAACAGTGTTGTTCAACAAAACCATGTACTTGGTTTTGATACTTTATTTGAGCCAATTATCACTGCCTCATCGTTAGTTTATATGTAAATACAGTCATATTAAAGTCTCAATTGTCAGACAATTACTCAATTGTCAAAATAATCAGTAGATTGCTTGATTAGCAAAATAATTGTTAGTTAAGCCCTAGATTAGTTAAAACATTTCAGAATACAACTGCATTGTTTTACTTTTTGTGATTTAAAAGACAATTTCCTAAAGTATTAAAACAAGTATCTGTATTTTGTCTCATCTCATGAGCTAAGTGTATTTTCACACCCCTAGTGTCAATAAACGGTGATATAGCTCATAATTTTCCAATTGTATGGTATCGTATAGCTTTCATTCTTCAGGTCAGTCATATATTCATGAAGAAAAAAAAAGAAAAAAAGCTGTTTGAATAAGGAAAGCAATAACTTTGTCATAGTATCCTTTCAAATATTAAAGTTGCCACAGTCATTGCATTCTTTGCATGTGCTGCACTTTATTTGTGCCATGTTGTTTTATTAGTCTATTTATTAGAATTTGAAAGACAATTATATTGTGTGGACAAAGCTAACCAGCAAAACTTGATATCAAAAGCATCCTAAATGTTACATGTGTTTGCACCATATTGTAGAGAGTAACCTTTCTTGGTAGTGCTGTTTCAAATAGCCCACCATAATCTGTAGTCTGAGCCTGTTAAGGGCTATTGGCAATGGCAGATACAATACGTTACTAGTTAGTTTCAAGGAAAATCATTTTCAAATAATGTTCTTTTTTTTGTTCGCCAAATAACTCTGTGTATATGTCCACCCCAGCAACCCCTCAACCCCCGGAAAATAAGTTCAGGCTCAGGATTGTTTTTTACTTTAACCCCTGTACATTTGATATACAGAGCCCTATTTAGGAAGATCAGGCCACCTTCTTTGGGCACGTGATGAGAAAAGAGGTGCTTGAAAATATAGTCACCACAGGAAAGATTGTCGACCCCAGCTCCTCTTGCCCACAAAGGGAGAAACTGACTGATAATTTGAGCAGATGGTTGGATACATCAACCACGGTGCTGATGTTAACCACCAAGGAAAGAGACAAGTATCGAGTCATGGTCGCCAACGCCTTCAGCATGGCACCCTGAGAGAGAGAGAGAGAGACACATGGATGTGCTGCTGCATTCTACATTTGAATGTTTAAATGAGAGCGAGGATTGCTCTCGTTAATTGTGTTCTAAATTAAATAACTATCAGTGATGCACATTTGACTAAGAAGATTAGTAACAGATGACAGACACTGCTGGACTCGTTTGGTGGACAAACAGTCCATTGTTCAGTTTGAACAGGTCTGGTGACACAGTAGCTACTGTAGGCCTACAATTGCTGCCACACACAGCAGTATAGTAGCCTACTGTTCATTTCGCATCCTGGCCTGATCGCAATCATAACCCCCTTCCGTGGTCTTTCCAACAATATGAAAAATACCATTGCTGTCAACCAGGGGTGTCAAACTCAATTCCTTGAGGGCCATAGCCCTGTAGAGTTTAGCTCCAACCCTATCTAAACACCTGATCAATCTGGCTCAATTGAAAACTACATGGTTTGTGTATTGGAGCATTGTTGGAACTAAACTCTGCAGGGTCCAGGAACTGAGTTTGACACCCCTGCTGTAGAATGTGAAAGAAAAGGCAATTAAGATTTGCATGTTTTAGTATTTTCTAGTGATTTATTGTCAATTTGATTTCGCAGATACTATTTAAACTAAACTGAGCTAGACAATGACATCTCTGAATTCAATAATGAAATGACTTAACTGAAAATTGAGTGTTTAATCTTATTTCTATACATTACTGACACTCTATCCTCCAATTTGATACTGTTAAGTGCTTTGAGACAATCTGTATTGTTAAAAGCGCTATATAAATAAAGGTGTCTTGACTATTTTTTTTAAGTTCTTTCAATTACATGCTACTTAAGTAAATTGTAAATTTGGTTTATGCTTAAATAGGATTGCCAGTCAGTGCCATGCACAGACATTTTGAGGGGCAGTTGCTCAAACCAAGAAAAGGGTACGATGCATTGACATCCACAATTTTTTTTAAAGTCATAAACAATGTCAGAAATTGCCTCTACCATAAAGGGGCAATATTTGCCAGTAGGTGGCAGCAAGTCACTGTCTTAATGAGCAAGTCATTGAATGATTTAATTCAATCGATTCCTTCAAAATGCAGATTAATTCTGGCACAGAACACTGTGTTGCTCAGAGATGTGCATCTGTTCTGCAGTGGCTTTGTTTGGAACTATTTTTGTTGGCGAAATAGAACAAAAACATACCGTTTCGACAATAATATATTTAAAATCTAGGGGTGTCTTAAAATAGTTAAAATTAAAAAATAGTACTGTTAGGATTTACTAAAGACACGCAGTGAAGAATTAGCGCTGGAAAGGGGTGGTCATTTTTGTGCCTGAGCTTATTGAATATGCATTTGTAGGAGTTTCCCTTTCAGATGCAAAATTTATGGGAGGACAGTATTAAAATCAATTACGCAAGTGATTTACTAACAACGCTCATCAAATTACTGGTATTTGAGCATTATTTAACACCCCCAAAAAAGCATGTCTTAAAACAGGTGCTAATTTGCGCTGCTCTTGGTAGATTGTGCTGGTCATTATGGAAATGGTCTGGCTGTGTCTGTGTTCTTTAATGTGCACATTGTCAGTAAATCGCATGCAGAATTTTGCCCTCCCTTTTTTATTTTATGGAATTGCACTCTAAAGCTAATTTGCCCTGTTTAGTAAATCTGGCCCAAAGTCACTTAAAATACACCCTTTTTTATTGATTTTTTTGTATAAGATCAATATCACATTTGCAATCGTGCTATTCGAGAAAAAAAAACAGTTCTCTTGCTTGTTGTGATATGTTATTTTAAAAGGAACTGATTACAGGGTCACTCTCTTGCCCCCATATTACAGTTTTCTTCATTTTGGTGTCATTTTTGCCCTTGTTAATTTTCAACCCTGCTCTTTATTTTAATTATTTCAAGTACCCCTGCTTGGGAATCACTGCTTTAGACTGTTATTATAGAAACTTGACATACTGAATTGATTATTCAGATGTTGGAAAATGAATTACTCCATTCATTTTGATTGAAATAAATGTCTACTGCAAAAGATTAGTGCCTTTTTTGTCCCAAACTGTTGTCTGTTGAGTTCTGTGTGGACATGTCCTGCATTAACAAGGCTTAAAGAGCTTGTGTAAGTCTATCATTCACAGCCCATAATGACAATATACACCAATATATTTGTCTACATTTTTTGCTTGCTTGCACACCAATTCCGCAGACATTTTAATCGTGAAAATCATGATCATGATGTGATCATTTTGTATTAATGTACAATTAAATGTGCAGCACTAGTCACTCCACTAGATTGTAGATTGTAGATCAGTGTGAGACGATGGAAGAATTGAATGTGAAGGGGATCAAAACTGTATTGTTAAAAGCGCTATATAAATAAAGGTGTCTTGACTATTTTTTTTAAGTTCTTTCAATTACATGCTACTTAAGTAAATTGTAAATTTGGTTTATGCTTAAATAGGATTGCCAGTCAGTGCCATGCACAGACATTTTGAGGGGCAGTTGCTCAAACCAAGAAAAGGGTACGATGCATTGACATCCACAATTTTTTTTAAAGTCATAAACAATGTCAGAAATTGCCTCTACCATAAAGGGGCAATATTTGCCAGTAGGTGGCAGCAAGTCACTGTCTTAATGAGCAAGTCATTGAATGATTTAATTCAATCGATTCCTTCAAAATGCAGATTAATTCTGGCACAGAACACTGTGTTGCTCAGAGATGTGCATCTGTTCTGCAGTGGCTTTGTTTGGAACTATTTTTGTTGGCGAAATAGAACAAAAACATACCGTTTCGACAATAATATATTTAAAATCTAGGGGTGTCTTAAAATAGTTAAAATTAAAAAATAGTACTGTTAGGATTTACTAAAGACACGCAGTGAAGAATTAGCGCTGGAAAGGGGTGGTCATTTTTGTGCCTGAGCTTATTGAATATGCATTTGTAGGAGTTTCCCTTTCAGATGCAAAATTTATGGGAGGACAGTATTAAAATCAATTACGCAAGTGATTTACTAACAACGCTCATCAAATTACTGGTATTTGAGCATTATTTAACACCCCCAAAAAAGCATGTCTTAAAACAGGTGCTAATTTGCGCTGCTCTTGGTAGATTGTGCTGGTCATTATGGAAATGGTCTGGCTGTGTCTGTGTTCTTTAATGTGCACATTGTCAGTAAATCGCATGCAGAATTTTGCCCTCCCTTTTTTATTTTATGGAATTGCACTCTAAAGCTAATTTGCCCTGTTTAGTAAATCTGGCCCAAAGTCACTTAAAATACACCCTTTTTTATTGATTTTTTTGTATAAGATCAATATCACATTTGCAATCGTGCTATTCGAGAAAAAAAAACAGTTCTCTTGCTTGTTGTGATATGTTATTTTAAAAGGAACTGATTACAGGGTCACTCTCTTGCCCCCATATTACAGTTTTCTTCATTTTGGTGTCATTTTTGCCCTTGTTAATTTTCAACCCTGCTCTTTATTTTAATTATTTCAAGTACCCCTGCTTGGGAATCACTGCTTTAGACTGTTATTATAGAAACTTGACATACTGAATTGATTATTCAGATGTTGGAAAATGAATTACTCCATTCATTTTGATTGAAATAAATGTCTACTGCAAAAGATTAGTGCCTTTTTTGTCCCAAACTGTTGTCTGTTGAGTTCTGTGTGGACATGTCCTGCATTAACAAGGCTTAAAGAGCTTGTGTAAGTCTATCATTCACAGCCCATAATGACAATATACACCAATATATTTGTCTACATTTTTTGCTTGCTTGCACACCAATTCCGCAGACATTTTAATCGTGAAAATCATGATCATGATGTGATCATTTTGTATTAATGTACAATTAAATGTGCAGCACTAGTCACTCCACTAGATTGTAGATTGTAGATCAGTGTGAGACGATGGAAGAATTGAATGTGAAGGGGATCAAAACTGACAGAAAACAGCTACTTTAATAGTGTCTGTTTGTCCTCTAATGATGTTTTGTTTATATGTGTTTTACTGTCTTTATGAATTACATTTTTGTTTTAGGAATTGTAAATTTGTCATTAGAATTTTTTTTCTTTAATTTCCTTAATTTAATTTAACTCATGCTCTTTAATCTCTACAGGTTGAGTGATTGTGGTGTCACAGATGAAGGTTGTGCTGCTCTGGCTTCAGCTCTGAGATCAAACCCCTCACACCTGAGAGAACTGGATCTGTCACTGAATAAACTAGGAGACTCAGGACTGAATCTGCTCTCAAATGGACTGAAGGATCCTCACTGTAAACTGGAAACAATGCAGTAAGCTTGCATAAAGTTATTAAAATGTTCTTTCTCCTACTACTAGGATTAATGAATGATATACAAAAAATACAAAATTAAAACTAAAACTAAAAAAATGTCCTGTCCGGTAACTGAAGATTATGATTTTTAATCTTCATTAGGTTCTTTACAAGGTGTCTAAGTCTGACTTAATTTTACTTAATTTATAATAGTATACATGTGAATGGATGATACATAAAAATATATAAAGGTTGTGATATTTTATATGGTAAAAGTGAGTTTAACTCTCAAATACACATTTAAAAGTGGGTCTGAACCATAGACTGGCCCTATTAATCGTGTTGAAGACTAAGTCTTTCTTTCTGATTGTGAAGTTCTGAGCTGTAGATCCTGAACTGAGAGACTGAAGAGTGTTATTGTTCTCTACAGGTTGAATCATTGTGGTGTCACAGATGAAGGTTGTGCTGCTCTGGCTTCAGCTCTGAGATCAAATCCCTCACACCTGAGACAACTGAATCTTGCCAGAAATAAACTACAAGACACAGGAGTGAATCTGCTCTCTGATGGACTGAAGGATCCTCACTGTAAGCTGGAGAAACTAAGGTACGATTGTATAAAAATGTCAAAATACTTGGATTAATGATTGATACAATAAAACAAAATTAAAACAAAAACAAAATAGAGACGTAAATGTGTCCTGTCAGGTAACTGAAGATGTTTTTTAATCTTCATTAGGTTCTTTAAAAGGTGTCCGAGTCTGATATAATTTTACTTTAAAGGTTATGATATGGTAAAATTTAAATTTACTCTCAAATACCTATGTAGAAGTGGGTCTGAGCCTTAGGCTGGACTTGTTAATCGTGTCGTAGATTAAAGGGATATTTCACCCAAAAGTGAAAATTCTGTCATTAATTACTCACCCTCATGTCGTTCCAAACCCGTAAGTCCTACCACGGTGAAGGCACAGAAACGTAGAAAGGACATCGACAAAATAGTCCATATGACATCTGTGGTTCAACCATAATTTTCCAAAACTACGAGAATACTTTTTGTGCGCAAAAGAAAACCAAAATAATGACTTTATTCAACAAATCTTCTCCTCCGCGCCATAGGTGCCAGTATATAAATTATCACAACATGTTCTACATCAGCAGTATCACACACGTGTCAGTTGAACCACTGATGTCACATGGACTATTTTAATGATGTCCTTACGTTTCTGTGCCTTGATCGTGGTAGTACCCTTGCTGTCTATGGAGGGTCAGAGAGCTCTCGGATTTCATCAAAAATATCTTAATTTGTGTTCCGAAGATGAATAAAGGTCTTACGGGTTTGGAACGACACGAGGGTGAGTAATTAATGACAGAATTTTTCATTTTTTGGTGAACTATCCCTTTAAGTGTCTCTTTCTAATTGTGAAGTTTCTGCTTATCTGAGCAGTAGATCATGAACTGGGAGACTAAAGAGTCTCATTGCTCATTCTCTATACAGGTTGAGTGAATGTGGTGTCAGAGAGGAAGGTTGTGCTGCTCTTGCTTCAGCTCTGAGATCAAACCCCTCACACCTGAGACAACTGAATCTGTCTGGAAATAAACTAGGAGACTCAGGACTGAATCTGCTCTCTGATGCACTGAAGGATCCTCACTGTAAACTGGAGACACTGTGGTAAGATTTTATATATTGAAGATGATGTTGTTTTAACCTTCATTTGATTCAAAGTTTTTGACTATTTTAACTGTTTTCATACAGAAGGTTTTAGGATTTTGGAGTACATAAAAAAATAAAAAAAGGTCCTAACATGTTTTGTGACACTGAAATGAACTCCTTCAAGCACTATGTAGAACCAAGCCTGCTCCATAGGGCGTTTTATTGTATTTCTAATCACTTCCAAATAGAGGTGTGCGATATGACGATTTTTGATCGTGGACGATAAAAATGTCTCCACGATCTGCTTTTGAAGAAATATCGTAGTATCGTGCTACAGCACACATTGTCAAATACAGTTCTGGCCTCCGTCTCTATATACTGTACAACACGACATACAGCGATAGAGTTACTTATTCGTGATCGAAAAAGTCTTGCTGGTTAAATGTTTAATTCGCGCGCTGGTCTGACGTGCGCTTTTTCTGAGCGGATACACCTGAAGCACACACACTAAAAAGCCTGTCTAACAGCGCCTGATTACTCAACTAACTTATCTTTTGCGCTAATACTGTCAAATCACACAAGGTTTACATACAGACTCAGTTGGTTATCTCTAAAATGAAAGTAAATAGTTGAGAGAGAAACGGATGCTGCCTGTATATTAGATGTGTGCAGCTCTTAAAGGGACAGGACACTAAACATGCTGTCGACTGTCATTAAAGGGATAGTTCACCCTAAAATTTCATTTCTGTCATTATTTACTCACTCACATGTTGTCCCAAACCTCTATTAATTTCTTGTGCTGAACCCAAAATAAGATATTTTGAAGAATGAGGGTAACCAAACAGTTGCTGGTCCACATTGACTTTGATAGTAGGAAAGAAAAATCTTATGGTATAAAAATAAAACATTATGACAGAATTGACAGACAGATGACTATTTAGTTTTGGGGGGAACTATTCATTTAACGTTAACAAAACAACAAAACACAAAGAGAAAAATCACTCACTATTCTTGACTGAAAAACTTTAATACAGTTGCTTTAGGAATCAGTTTATGTAGTGTTTTATTTTTATATTTGTTCATTCAATTTCATTGAATGCTCCTGCTAAATACACCTATTGTACCTGAAAATAAAGCACTGTTTATTTTATTTATATATTATGTGTATTTGTAATGTGTATCTTTGTTCTTATTTTTTAATAAGAAAATAATGACAAAGATTTTTATCTTCGCCAACTTTGGCCTAAATATCTGCCATGTCTTTTTTGTTTTTTGTTACCTTGAAAGGCTTTGTCTTTCTAGTTTGGCTGTAATGCTCAGACAACTTGTAAAACCAACATGACATAAAATTGTGAATTATTTTTTCCATATCGCCCACCCCTACTTCCAAACGGTGCAAAAGAGACAGACTTGCATGAATAATCTAACACCTTGTTTATATTTTTGTGTCAATCACACAAGAAGCAATGAATGTTTATTGAGATTTAATTATATTAAACTACTGTATATAATACTGAATATAATGTATGTGCAATAATGTATTGGGGCAAATATTTGCTAGTCCTTATAATGCCTAATTTCACCAGTAGATTTAAATTAAACATATTACTGTTTTTATAATGTTTCAAATTAATACAATCACAGACATACTATTTTAAATAAAAAAAGCAAAACCATTACAAAAATAATATAATTGTTAAATTGTAAAAAAAATAATAATAATTTAAAACATAAAATGTACATTACAGCATACATTTCAATGATCAAGAGGGCATTGCAAACTTCAGTTTTCTCTTCAGCTCTTCTTTTGCTGTTTTTGTTTGTTTGTTTGTTCTGTGTTTAGTCATTCATTTCCTATCAGTTTTACCAGAGACAAACTATTGAACATAAGGCAACATACACCAGACAACATTTTTCTGTTTTTTGATTATTCCGATGTTTTGTTGAATGTTGAACTCTGAAGTAGATGTGCTCTCTGGTTGTCATAACCTGTAAACACTTTCTACTCATTTTGGGAGTTTTCCTCATAGCAGTGACTATTTGCACTAAAAGTGCAAATATCGATAGATGTCTACATTATACATAGATGTTACATTAAGTGAAAATTGCATATTTTCTTAGCGATAGACGCTATTTACACAAAGAAAAAAAGTAATGGATTCTATTACACTAAGTGAAAATAGCAGTATTTTTAGTGATATGGCATTTACACAATGCAAATAGCGATAAATTCTATTTACACTAAAAATAGGAGTATTTTCCTTGCAATAATAGTAGTTAGATGCGATTACTTAGTGCAAACAGTGCCAGATATCTGCACCTCATGATTGTCGTACATCATAAAACAGTATGACATATCGAGAGTAAATTATATTTTTTATTAAAATTATTGAATGGATGCCACTTTGGGACAATAAAGCCCTCCCTACACTTAACCTTAACCGGCAAACACCTGTGAGGCTCGTTATTTTCAATGCGCATGTAAGCTCAGTGCTGCAACAGCTGGCTGAACAGATAACTGAAATGATGGAATGGTACTCACTCTCTTGTAATAATTATTTTTAATTAAGTAAATCTCTATGGTGAACTGCCAAAACTCTGAGATACAATAATACACACACATCACGCTGTCCCGAGTGCAGCATTGGGGTTCTCTGATCACTGTCTAGTTCACCTTCCACCGACCTACAGGCAGAAACTGAAATCAGCTAAACCCATAATAAGGACTGTAAATATGGACTAATGAAGCAGAGTGGGATATACAAGCCTGCTTTGATTGGAGTGCTATTGAAGCTGCAGTCACCGATCTGGATGAACTCTTCTGTAACATAACATCATATATCAGTTTCTGTGAAGATACATGCATTCCTACCATGAGACCTGTTAATTGTGTCGTGGATTAAGTCTCTCTTTCTGAATGTGAAGTTCCTGTTTATCTGAGCTGTAGATCCTGAACTGAGAGACTGCAGAATGTCATTGTTCTCTACAGGTTGAGTGACTGTGGAGTCACAGATGAAGGTTGTGCTGCTCTGGCTTCAGCTCTGAGATCAAACCCCTCACACCTGAGAGAACTGAATCTGACTGGAAATAAACTAAGAGATTCATCTGTGAAGCTGCTCTCTGATATGAAAAATGATCCACATTATGGACTGCAGATGTTTCTGTGAGTAATGACGACTAAGAATGTCCATATATTGCAATTGAAATTTAATTGTTCTTTCATAGTTAAATGGTTCCTCATACTATAAACAATAGTTTTATTCTGTTTATAGTAATTAAATTAATGTTTGAGTATATGAATGACATTTTGAATGTTTGTGATATTTTCTGGTCTTCAGTGTATCAACATTTGTGTTAAATAGAGACCCTCTGGGACATGAATTGTTAAATTCACAAAGAAATACCATCTTAATGTTTTTATTACTATTATTTTAAAGCAAGAACATAATTATTTTCCTACATCTGTCCATTACAATATGTATCACACATTTTTTAAGAGTCAAAGGTTGACAAAAGGTAAACTGGATGATTAAATTATGCTTTTTGACACCATTTATCACAGGATTATATTATAATCTTAATAGAGCAAAGTTTGTTTTAGTTGTTCTAAAGTGGGTAATGCAGTCATGTCACACATTTGACTGTCTGTGTTTTATTTACAGGTTTTAGATGTTAATCTGACCTTCTCTGGATGAGACATCACATTCAACAGAATCAGCAGACACAAACCCACAGTGATCATCACACACGGATGTGTTTGTCAAACTTTCCAGAATGATCTAATCCTCGATCCAAAATCAAACAAAGAAACCTTTAGTTTTTTCTTCAGAACTGAGATTTGTACTGGTGCCCCATGTTACATAACTTTACAAGCTGATTGTGACGATCAGTGTATCTTCTTGGGTTAACGTCTGGGACTTTATTTATGTTTGTGTGACATAAGCTTGAAAAAAATAGGTAATTTCCTTCAGGTCATTTCTGGATGTCTGTAATCTGATCCAATATGGAGGTGCCGCTGTAGTCGTTTGTCTCCAGTGCCAGAAGCTTCTGTATGTAGTTTTGAGGCAAGCTGTTCTGTTGAGCCCCTAAACACACAACCTAGATGAAGAATGAGACGAGATAAACATTCAAATGAAGAAGAGACTCTTCAATGATAGTCATGCAACTAGACCATCAGACAGGTCTTATGATAATCTTGTACATAGTTAAAAATACAACTATATTAAAATATCTGAAAGTTAAACTTTAAAACACATGTTAATATTTGATGAGAGGGGTGAACCTGTCCACTTTGTGATCAGTAAATACATTTTATGCTTTGCTTTGGTTTGGTCAGTTAGGTTTAATAATGGACAGTGTACCTTTTTATACTGTGGTGAAGGGGCACAGGGTTTGAGATTGTTCATTTTATACGTCCGGCAGAGAAGTGGCCCTTCCTTTGTTTCCACTTTGACCTCTAATGGGCTGTACACACCTTCATGAACCTGTTCCTGTCTGAATCACATGCAAGATGCAGAAAACATGACTAAATACAATATATGCAATATATTGGCTGACTATTTGCCTATATTCCTTTTTTTTTGTACTGATAAGCTTTAATCTGACAAAGCTGATGATGAAGTCTGTCATAGTTTTTTTGAACACATATACTATTTTAGCGGTGACAAAAGTAGTAAATAGGTATTTTTCTGTTATGTACATGTAACAGGATAATGTGCAGTAAACCAGCATACTTACAAAATAAATAAATGGACATGAAATACCAATATTAGATACATGCTTTACTGTGTGAAAAGAAAGAGTGCAATATCCCATACAATACTGATCATGATGTGACATGATGAGTTTTATTATGGTTTGTTGATTCATTCCATTTTAATGTTTACGTATATTTCAAATGGGAAGACATGTCCACTGGCGTTGGACATTGATCACACCTGACGGCTCAATTATTGAGGTGCGTTCTAGTGGAGGTGGCTTTATATAAGAAGTCTAAGTGTGGCATGGTCATTCTGCTCTGCGTTCCTGTTTTGTGGACCGTAAAGGTCCAGGGGTTTATATGTCCTGTCGCGTTCCCCTGGTAATTCACCTGACTTGCTGTTCCTTACAGTCGCAGTTTTACATTCTAAATATGTGTTTGTTATTAGGGATGTGTGTTGTGTGTATGAAGTGACGAGCGCAGGTAGAGTAAAGCTTACTGTTGTCTAAGCATGAGGAAAGAAACTTATCTGTTGAAAGGGGGGGGGGGGGGGATGCGGCCTGAGAGCGCTAGCTGTTGTTTCATAACCCTGTACTTACGGCGGTTTCTTATACTGGTTTCATATACGGCTGTTTTCGTATACTGTTAGATCCTACTGTTTCATTGTCCTGTGCATGCAGCTGACTGTGTGGCCGTCACTGTGCTGAACCGCTATTGTTCAGTCGATCTGTATGAGATGTGATGAAACCATGGACATCTATTGTGCAAGTCTATTACATGGTTGGATTTTGGTTTATTGAAACTGCTTGATTGATTTTTAAATATTGTGATTTTGTTTAGATTTGCTTATGTATTCTTTTATTTTCTTTTTCTCATGTTGCAAGTGCCTTGGTTAGTGTGTAAATCCACATGTGAATGCCTGACGAGCTGTGATACTGAAGCTTAACAGAAGGGGAGAGTGTATTTGGTGTTTTTTTAATATAGTTTCTTCTCTTTTTGGTTTGTCACTTGCTTTAATAATCTTTTTCCACTGATTTGCTGTGTGGTTTGTCCTTTCTGTTAAAGCTAGATTTATTATGGTCTTTTTGTAACTGTGGGTATTTAATTGGTAAACTGTTGACGAGACCCATTCTTTAGAATGTTTTAGAATTAATGATTTTTGTGCAAAATAAATGCTATTTTGGTAAGTCTCTTGCTCATTTAGTAGAATCGAACCCGTGTTTCCTTGAGTAGCACCTGAGGGTGTGTAGTATTTCCCTGGGTGCAAGTCCTAGGGTGGCATGCGTAGTCGTCTCTCTAGTGTTACAGTTTCTGTTGCACGACGCCACGTTGCTACAATGAATACAAGATGAAAGTGTGATTTTGGGAGAGATCACAATCCCAGGTGATCTCACCTGTCTAAACTGGGTAGGTTTTGGCTGTCTATCCTCCACACGACTCCCCAGACCTCATCTCCTTCACTCTCCTGTATTGTGGCCACTCCACCGTGCCAAGCACAATCAGTGCAGTCGCCCGAAAGACCGAAATTCAGCCTGTAGTCCTGAGATACAGTACATCCTTTACAATACAGTGATGCTTTGATATATACAATGATACTTTATAGAGTACTATAGTATGAATAACAAATAATAATACAATGAATAACCTCTTGTTTGATGCTTTTTTTTATATTTAATTTTTTTAATTATTTTTTTCAAAATTACAGTTAATATATTTTATAATTTTAAAATAAATATATATTAAAAAAAATGTTTTTAATTCAAATAAGTAAACAAATTAGTAAATAATATATCTAACCATACAATGAATAAAATGTAGTAATAAACTATTTTTTCCAAGTAATATTGGATCAGTTGCATCTTGAAAACCACCAAAGTAACATTGTTTCAAAATGTTGCAATTTCCTTACAAATCCTTTCTGTTGTTTTATAGAGTAGATATGTGAGATTACAGCTATGGTTAATTCCAACCATTATAAATTTAATGTAGACAATACTTTCAATGTCTATTGTTTTGTAATTCTATGTAAGTATCTGCATTCATTAAGTGCTTAATATGTGTTTGTTTACCTGTATCCTGCCGACGCAGTGAAACACAGCTGATGGGTTTTTTAGCTGAAGTCTCTCTTTCAGTAAATTACTGCCAAAAGCAAAGTACATGAAAAACCCGCTGGATGACATTTTACTAACGATGTGCCCTAAGCAACGTGAAGAGAATATATGCATATGCGTTATAAAGAACTAATCCTGAGGGTTTTTATAATCTTTGATAGCTCGTTTGTTGCCTGCGGTCTGTTTGGCTAAAAGTGTCCGATTCGCTAAGAAATCGTTCTGGTGAGTCGACTCTTTAGAATGATTCATATCCGGAGTAACTTTCACAAGGATTTATGATTTTAATTAAAAAAAAAAAATTGATTACTTTAATTGATGTTGATTATGATGTCAGCTACATATAGTATTTTAAATAACTATGAAACGCAAAAAAAAAAAAACACGAATCGCTGTTTTAATAAGCTCGTTCACATGAACCGATTCGCTAAAGACAACTGACCCGTGCAGATTGATCACAATTTTCAAAATAAAAGCCCTAAGCGGTCTTTCACGCTAAAACAGGTGTACAAATTATACAATACTTTTTTTGTTGTCAAACCAAAGGAAAATTAACTATGCTCGATCATAACTTATGGAAAATACAAATATTTTTAACATAATTTGAAAAAAACTTTACTGTATCAGGATTTTTCCAGCATCATAATAAATAAAAAAAAGACCAATTTTTTGTGCATAACCAGAAATGCTTGTAATAGGAACAGAAATGTAAAATTCCCATTGTATTTCCATGTTTCCAATGAACAGCGATCTAACAAACAGAGGTTTTCAGTACCGTCTGCAGTGAATAAACGGAACAGATAAACTAGTACTGTGGTCTAAATTCACTTAATATATATATATATAAATAAACAGTAATATTATCAGACACAGGCCATTATCGCTTAAATAAAAAGAAACATCTTTCAGCAAACATCACAAGTTAAATGAAGCAGTTTAATGACAAATGTAGAAAACTTGCAGAAATGTCTCTGCCTTATGATCAGTTCAGCAGCTAAACAAAAGACTCAAAACAGTTTTCAAAAGAAATGAATTTAATGTACAAAATTCAAACAAATGAGCATCAAAATATTTTCGGAATGAAAAACAAAAAATGCTGTACAAAGCACACTAAAGTACAGTGGCTGGAGACGTTCATCTCCTCGGCCCGCCGCGGCCACGACCTCTTCCTCTGCCACGACCCCGTCCTCTTCCTCGACCACGGCCTGCCACTGCAAGACAAATTATACATCAGTATCAATGGCTGAATGTCACGTTTAGGTGACTTTGTCCAACACTCACCAGCCTCTCTCTTCTTTGACTTGACTTTGGGCTCGATGTCGACCAGCAGCGTGTCCAGAGGAAGACTGTCGGGCAGGATGAAGTAGCGGATGTTGTTGCCACGGATACTGAGAGACTCCAGCTGAGTGGGCTCTCTGTTTTTAAGGGTCATCTTCACAGCTTTGAGGTGAGTGTTCATACTGACATCCACACCTGTTCACAGGATTCAATGAGAAAACAGACATTTGTCAATTCAAGAATTACAGACACCAGTGGAAACATTTTTAATTTGAATCATAATTACCTGTAACCGTCCCGTGGACCTGTGTGCCATTCTTCAGCTCAATAGTGACTGTTTCATGGCTCAATTTCATCAAAAACCTGCAGGATCACAATCAAAAACAACAACTCATCACAAACATCTTTACAGCAGCACAAACATCACATACAAGGAACTAAACACATAGGCTTTATTTATATTGGATAACCTAAATAAAAATGGGAAATTATGTCTTAATTATGAGATTTCACTAGCATTAATATATAAATCTCTACATGTTTTGCAGATTTTATTGTAGTAGCAAGCAAACAGAAAGTTATTAGCATTGTTTCTGTTGCTGCGTTTGTTAGATTTAAGGCCCGCAGCTACAAACTGTGTCAAATGCAGAACTTAATTGCATAAACCTAAGACTATGTACACATGTTAAAAAAAACAAGTGCATTAAAAACAAGGAAATAATGAAAGAAACCCCCCAAACAAACACATTCTGATTCATTCATTCATTCCCGCCTGCTGAAGCTAAGCTAACAGCTACATACAAATCTAACTCCATCCGTCAGATTACATCACATCTCACTATGTGTAATTAGTGCATATTAATAATATAATACACATAGATGTTTATTACCTGACGAGTTTCATGCTGGCGGTGGATTTTAAGGGTAAATCCTCCACCGAAATGAGAAAAAATTGTAGCGCAAAACGACAGAGAAGCGTCGGATGCTACTTGAGCTATGACGGGAATCACTTCCTGTCCGAAACGGAAGTAGAATCAGTGACTACACACAAAAATCACCACAATATTTTCACACATTAGTGGAATATATTTATAATTATTTAATTAGCGTTTTTTAATATTAAATAAACATTCGCGTAAATAAAAATATATAATATTTTGATTATGATAATACCTTTAAAAGTCTTTATATCCACGACTGGATCATAGAAGTCCAAAGACGTGTCACAATAAATGTTTTTTAAATATTTTAAAGAGCTTACAGTTCTAAAACAGCAACACTATTCGATATTCAAAACGTTGAAGTCTCCAAATCTGGCAACCTCTGAAACAGGAAGTGAAACCCGGAAGTAAGCGCTCATTGAAACATCATCACGTCTAAAGTGACTCGAGCGTTAAATTATAGAAATTAAACACGCGCTTCATCATGAGGACTCATCGGTGACTTTATACGGGATGCTGCAGTGAAAGCGGAGGAGATATCAGTCTGGAGATGTTTTGAACGATGTTGATGCGCGGGTTTAGACTGATTTGATTGACAGCTGAGCAGCATGTTGCTCGTGTGTGTGCTGTGATCGATGCAGTAAGATGTTTCCTAAGACCTCTCTGACGAGTCTGATCGTGGGGGCCTTCCTCCTCTATGTGCTGCACACATGCTGGGTGATGTTCGGGATCGTTTACACAAAACCCTGCGAGAAACCCCAGAGTGACAGCTGTATCTCTCCTTACCTGGCCGCGAGCCCTCGACTGCAGGTGAGTGCCATGTGCATTTAATACTTATATCACACAGTGCATGTCAAACCTGGACTGTGCAGGTCTTTATAGAGCCACATATTGGTGCATATGGCTATTAATGAATAAATAACATTACATTTTGGTTCATTAGCACGGGGATGTTTAATCTTTTCAATCTCCAAATATGACCATCCTTGTGCAAGGGGCCCTAATTGTACTATTTGCAAGGCATCTGTGTAGTTTCTTGTGTAAAGAACCAGTTTAGACTGTGAAAAAAGTATTGCATTATTTTTCCCACTCATTATGGCACTGTACTGGATATTTATTTACTTATTCATTATTCTGAATGTTTTTAACCATTGTTTTATTTGTAATCAAATTAAGCTATATTTATTTTAATCTAATTTTGTCTATTATTTAAATATTGTAATCGAATATTTATATATATTGCTTGATAATTTAGTTAAATTATATTTATTTATTTATTGATATATATTTTAATCTAATTTATTCCTAATTTTATTATATTTATTTGTTTATTTAAATCTTATTTGTATTTGTTTTATCCTTTTATTTATTTTAATCTCATTTGTAATGTATTTTTAATTAATTTATTTGAATTCTTTTGAATTATATATATTTTTAGATTTTTTTACACCATTTTCACAATTTAAGAATATATATAATAATAAATGCAATAAGAGTGATATTATGTATGTGTGTTCTTTAGCTAAGCGTCTACACTGCATTAAGACCCAATGCTGACGGTGGACACAGTCTGATCCACAGAGAGGAAGAGTTTGATGTCAACACCAGGTTTGAAAGGTAAAAGCAATGTCATTTACATTTACATTTTTACATTTATTTACATTTATTCATTTAGCTGACGCTTTTATCCAAAGCGACTTACAATTGCTATATATGTCAGAGGTCGCACGCCTCTGGAGCAACTAGGGGTTAAGTGTCTTGCTCAGGGACACATTGGTGTCTCACAGTGGATTCGAACCCGGGTCTCTCACACCAAAGGCATGTGTCTTATCCACTGCGCCATCACCACCCATTTAGTTGATAACTAACACATTCTATCACAGTTTCTCTGTATTTCCATCCTGTAGGGCTTCATTTGTGTCAATTATAGATCCAGATCTGCTCTCTCACAGCTGTGCTGTTCTGTCTTTTCAAGGTTAGTCAATGTGTCTTTGCCGAAGAAGACCCGCAAGAATGGCACGCTGTACGCCATGGTGTTCCTGCATCAGGCAGGAGTCTCGCCATGGCAGGATCCACATCAGGTGCATTTAGTCACGCAACTGACTACATACATGCTGCCCAAACCTCCAGAGATCAGCCTGATCACGGGGCAGGACGAGCCGCAGGTGAGGCCACACCCACGTCCTGCATCTGAACAAGTTTTCTTGCTCCTGTTAATGAATCTGATTTGTACTCAGAAACCGGATCAGCAAAAGCAAAGCAGTGACTCGGAGCTGGACCGGCCCGTTTCTCACTGGCGTTCCCGTCTGACTGTGAACGTGGTGTCTGAGAACTTCCTGTTTGATCGAGAGGCTCTTCCTGGAGATGTGCACCGCTACATGAGAGTGTGAGTCTACACCTGACCTCTTCAGTGACCTTTAGTCCATTAAGGGATAGAGCAATAAATCTATGAGATAATTGCTGTGTCTTACCACATTTAAAAGCATGTTTTTCATCTTCCTATCTGTCTCTCTAATTCTTCTTTACATTCCTGTCCTGCAGATATCAGAGCGGGAAGAAGATGATTTACCTGCCGCTGCTGTTTGTAGATGAGCTGAGCAACAGAGTGAAGGATTTAATGGTGCTGCTGTGTTCCCGTGTTTTAATCTTGCAGCTGCTGTAGTGAGTGTGCTCACAGAGTGATAATGTGTTTCGTGTCCTGCAGGAAATCAACAGCAGCAGCACTGAACTGCCTCTGACCATCTCATACGACTCCATCGCTCTGGGGAAACTGCGCTTCTGGATCCATATGCAGGACGCCGTTTATTCACTGCAGCAGTTTGGTAAGAATCTGCTGATTCTTGGGTAATTCAAGTGAATTTGTCAAGTTTGAATGGCTTTGATGTGACATTAAGGACCACAGTGATTTTATTTATTTATTTATTATAGGGTTATTATAACTGTATGTTACTATTACTGGCAAAAACTTAATTTGAATGAACACCTATTTTGTACAATATTTATTTGAAAAAAAAAGGATATTTACAACCATAATATTAAAAGTCGTGGGGAAGTCGTGGCCTAATGGTTAGAGAATTGGACTCGTAATCGAAAGGTTGCGGGTTCGAGTCTCGGGCCGGCAGGGATTGTAGGTGGGGGGAGTGAATGTCCAGCGCTCTCTCCACCCTTAATACCACGACTGAGGTGCCCTTGAGCAAGACACCAAACCCCCAATTGCTCCCCGGGCGCCGCAGCATGGCTGCCCACTGCTCCGGGTGTATGTTCACTGTGTGTGTGTGTGTGTGTGCGCATTTGTTCACTACTCACTGCTGTGTGTGTGCACTTGGATGGGTTAAACGCAGAGCACCAATTTCGAGTATGGGTCACCATACTTGACAATACGTCACGACTTTTTTACTTTACTTTATAAAAGAAATTAGCTGATTAATTGCATTGCCTTAAATGGATTATTTATATAAGTAAATGTACTGTATTAAGACTTATTATTCATTTAGATACATTTTATATCCATTAAGTAATATAGTTCATTCAGTTAATGGTTTATATAAAATAATTTATATATATATATATATATATATATATATATAATATTTTTCATCTCTAAATTGATGTAATATATAATATTTTTCATCTCTAAACTGATATAATATTAATATAATAAGTATTAAATTGTAATCTGTGTTTAGACATTTTTTGATGTGCATGCTTTTTATGTTTTTGATTTATTTTTGGTTTTTTTGGATATAATTAAAACAATAAGCCGTGAAGTATAAAAAGTATTGGCAACTGCAATAGATTAATTAATTATTAGATTAAATGTAATTGTTATTATTATGAAGAACATTGTATTTCTGTCAAGTAGTGTAGTTGATTCAGTTCACTGTTTTGGCTGCTAAACAGAAAATATAAGTCACAGCATTGTTTTCTTTGCACTCTAGGCTTCACTGAAAAGGATGCTGATGAAATCAAGGGGATATTTGTGGACACCAATCTATATTTCCTCGCTCTCACCTTTTTTGTGGCCGCCTTCCATGTAAGTGTGTGTTTTAGACAGAGATTCATCATATTGTGTATGCATTTTAAACGCTGTTCATACTGCAGATGCTGATGGGACTTATATTTCACTGCACTAAAAACATTGCTGTTTTTTTCCAGCTTTTGTTTGATTTTCTGGCTTTCAAAAACGACATCAGTTTCTGGAAACACAAGAAGAGCATGGTTGGGATGTCCAGCAAAGCAGGTCTGCAAACAAGCTTAGTTCACGACTGATTTACATGCCTGTAATACATGCAAAGTACTTTTACAGAAGTGAAAGACTGTTTTGTGTTTGTGGAAATATGGTCACATGAGTGAAACTGAACAAAATGCAATAGAATTTTATAATGCATTATAATCAGGATTCAATTAATTAATTGCCATTTAAAATTAAAATAAATGTTAAATTAAAATAACATAAAAATAATAATTATTTTATTTCAGCTAGTGGCCATGTCAAACTTTTTTTTTAGCATAACCTCAAGTGCTAAAATAATTAAAACTGAAGTAAAAAATAATAAAAGCTATATATAGCTAATAAAAATGACTCAAATTTAAATAAAAACAGTAAATGTAAAAATACAAATTCAAAATTAATCAAAAATATATTTAAAATGGCATTTCAATATAAAATATCACTGATATTTTATTCTATAATTTATAAATAATTGATACTGAATGCATTTTACATTGTGTTTTTATCTTATGAAATGTAAATTAAAGTGGCTAAACTGGAATTTATAAATATAAACTATAGTAAATAAATATTTTAGAATAATGATATATATATTAATATAATATTTAGTTTTAGTATAGTGCATTATCCTCTAAGTATATACAGTTTTAAATATAGCTTCATTATTTTTTGATAATGGTTACATTTTATTTTTATTTATAAATGTGTAAAATAATTAGATATGGTTGCATCACTTATCATAATATGAGCCAAGTGATTCATCCAAAGTATATGATTGATGTGTGTGTGTGTGTGTGTGTGTTTCTCAGTGCTGTGGAGATGTTTCAGCACCATTGTGATCTTCCTGTATCTGCTGGATGAGCAGACCAGTCTGCTGGTGCTGGTTCCTGCTGGGATCGGCTCTTTGATAGAGGTACGAGATTTCACTCATGTTTTGCTGTTATTTGTCATCTCTGCTGCAGATTGCTTTGCATCAAGTGGACATAATGAACATCCACCTGTAGCTTTTGTCTGTGTATTTCTGCTCTTGTTGTTTTTCAGGTGTGGAAAGTGAAGAAAGCGTTTAAAATACACATCATATGGAGGGGCTTGACTCCCACATTCCTGGTAAACCTTCATGGTTTCTCTTTAGCTCTCTAAACAGTGTTGTCTCTCAGAGTTAACAGTGATTAATTGTTCCTGATCTATCCTTCAGTTTGGGAAGCTGGATGAATCAGAGAAACGGACAGAGGAATATGACACACTGGTGAGTTAAAGCTTCATCCAAACCCCAGTCTTCTGGATGTGTTTAGATATGAATCTAAAGATGTATTTGACTGAACAGGCGATGAAGTATCTGTCGTATCTGCTGTATCCTCTGTGTATCAGCGGAGCCGGTTACGCTCTTGTGTTTGTCAAGTACAAAAGGTAAAACAGAGTATTAAACTTTTTTTTTTTTTTGCTGAAAAAGTTGCACAACTGATGAATATTTGTGTTTATACAGCTGGTACTCCTGGATTATTAACAGTTTAGTCAATGGTATGTTTAATTTTGTAGCTTTACACGACTAATTAATTTAGAAACATTAATGATGGAAATGTAATTGATCGTTGTTGCTCTGATTTAGGGGTGTACGCCTTTGGATTCCTCTTTATGCTGCCTCAACTCTTTGTAAATTACAAGGTTCGTTCAGTCTAAAATACTTATTGCATTCAAAATATTGAAATAATGTGTGATTTCATAACCAATGCTTTTGTGTTAACAGCTGAAATCAGTCGCTCATCTGCCCTGGAAAGCCTTCATGTACAAGGTGATGTCATAAAGCTCTCCGATGCTGTTTGCATTATTAATGCATGATATATGAAGAAACTATATATGTTTCGGCAGATAATTCCATTTTTAGAGTCCGACATGGCTCTGAATTGAAAAAGAAATTATGAAATTTAATATATACAATATTTTAAAATATTTAGTTTTATAAACAGTTTTTATCTTTTTTAACTTATGAAACAAATCTCCATATTTAATATTGTGAATTATGCATTATTTTAAATATATTTTTATTATTATTGTTTTTATTAAACCAACATGAAATCCAACAAATTAATAAAGTAATGTCACTTTAGTTGTTAGACTCAATAAATTATATATTTTATATATAATATTTTTTCTCCTATTCCTATTCTTTTAATTATTTTTATCTAAAACTTTTTCTATGCAACAGGTATCAGATTTCTGTTTTCTTTTATTTTTTTTATTTTTTTTATATATATATAACGGTTTTCCATATTATTTTGTAAAAATACAACAACATAAAATCTAACAAATTAATAATATATCATGTTAGTTGTCAGACTTAATAAATTATATATTATTATTTATTTTTATAATTTTTTCCCTTTGCAATGGGTATCAGATACATGCAATTTTTTAATGTAATAGTTCTCCATATTTCCTATTGTGCAATTTGTGCATTTAAATATTTTTTTAATAAAATAACACAATCTTTCAGTTTAATACATTTATTTTTCATTAGGTTTCTGATTTAATAAAGTAATTATTGACTGCTAATATTGACAAAAAATAAAGATCATTGCATATCTGTAGGTTGGTATTTCAGTAATAGAGGCCTAATTTTGACACTCATTTTTCTCAACAGGCTTTTAATACGTTTATCGATGACGTCTTTGCATTCATCATCACGATGCCCACGTCACATCGGTTAGCGTGTTTCAGAGATGACGTGGTGTTCCTCGTATACCTCTATCAGAGATGGTGAGAAACCGCAGTCAAACACTGATCCAGAGCTGATGTTTGAACTCGTATAGATGTTACATGAGATGTTGATGTGCTTTCAGGCTCTATCCAGTGGATAAAACCAGAATGAACGAGTACGGTGTGTCTTACGATGAAGAGCCCAAAGGAAAATCCCATAAAGACTGACATCCTCACAACAGAACAGCTCAGCGTTATCTTAAGATCAGCCATCGGATTCAATAACAAGGGACAATACTGTATTTGTCTCTCTGAGCTCAGTTGTGCTCTGCTAATCAGAGAAATTTAACAGACACTGTTGACTCGACTGAGACATGCGTGAAGAAACAGTTGCTATATCTCCTTCAATTATAGGACAAGAAGTAAAACTTTGAAAGGCTTGGTTTAATTTTACAGAATGTATTTGGATGGGACCTTTTATTCAGTCTCAAATAGTGTTTTAAGACCATATCTCAAGGGTGCCAAAAGACCAGAGTTTCAGATGAATTATGTGATTTGTTTTGAATATGGATTAATTTTAGTAACATGACTGTTGGTTGTGTTCAGAGAGAATGATGTATTTTGTTTTTGCGTTTCATTCCATTAAAAGTGTGTCTGTGATTCAGCTGCTTAATTACAGAGACTTAATTACAGTTCATGCCTTCTACCGCCTTCATTTCTTTGTGTAGCTTTTTAATCATTCATTTTTGACCGTATTAAATGAAGAGTTTGCCTACTAAACCTCCAGTGGTTTATAAAAATAAGTTTATTTTATAAATATAATGTATTTTATTTACATGGTGAGCGACTACCTCAGACGTTAAGCTCTCTGATGCTGTTTGCAATAGTAATGCATGATGTATGAAGAAACAATATTTATTTTGGCAGCTAATAGTGCTTTTAAAAGTACCTACATGGCTCTGAATTGAAAAAAAAAGAATAAATATATATATATTCAATTTTATATATATCATATTTTAAATTCTCCATATTTCTATGGCCTATTTTTTAAATACATTATTATTATTTAATTAAAACAACATAAATTCTAACAAATAATATATTACATTAGTTGTCAGACTCAAACTTATTTTATATGAAAATATATAATGTATTTATAAATATAAACACGTGCATAAAGCAAAAAAAAAAATAGTGTGCTATTACCATGTTTTTTTAAAATAATATACTTTGAAAAACCTGCTAAACATCATGCTATAGATTAGAATATGGTAATTTTATAGTACCATAGTATTAACATCTGATGAAATCGCTGCAACTGATTAATAAACGAACTATTCTTGTATTCATTAATGTTTTATTTTTCTGTTGTTTTTATATACTTTTTAAAACAAATTTTGATTTTAATATTTAGCTTTTTATGCATTTTCCTGTTATATATTAATGTTATACCTCACAAACACGCGGATATACAAAATAATTGACAGAAGAGATGAGCCAATCACAGCTGCTGGTCTCTACGCAGATCCCGCCCACTGAAGTGACGCACGAGGCTATATAAGGCATCGCCCCGCCCCCCTCCGGCCCTTTCCGTTCACTGCCATCGCTGTGTTTGAGGTGCTCGGTTCTTCTCACGAAGCTAAGGCCTTTGAATCCGGCGACTAGCACCGTCAAATTTAGGCATCCACGTCTTAAACATTAACCTGCTGAAAGAAGAATGGCATCTGTGTCCGAGCTGGCCTGTATTTACTCCGCTCTCATCCTCCACGATGATGAAGTTACAGTCACGGTGAGTGATCGGTCTGAGCCGCGGCGGGAACATCCGGGACACTGACACAGTCTCTTCTGGGATTTTGCGTGTTTTTTATAGCTTTTATTATTATTTACAAGTCCATTGTGGTGTTAGAAGCTTATTCTGATGTGTTTATAAATGAAAACGATAGTTTGAACGCGTTGTGGGAAGCTAGTAGAGAGAAGCGCGCGTTTTCTGTGTTTGTTATCCTAATTTTCACTCTTGTTCAGCTCAAGTGTGTTTTACCTTTAAATGCTGAGACTGTGATATTTATCATACACTAGTATTATCACCTTCTTATATTTCTGTACCGTGGTAATGTCACAGTACTGAAGGACCATCTGTTGGCCATTAGCTAGTTTTTCTAGAGTAATTTGTGACATTGGAGCACAAAACCAGTCATACGGGTAATTTTCTTGAAATTGAGAAGTATACATCACATGAAAGATGAATAAATAAGCTTTCCATTAATGTATGGTTTGTAAGGGTTGGACGATATTTGGCTGAAATACAACTATGTGAAAATCTGTAATCTGAGGGTGCAAAAAAATCTAAATATTGAGAAAATCTCCTTTTAAAGTTGTTCAAATTAAGTCCTTGGCAATGCACATTACTAAAAAAATTATTTTGCCAATATTTACATGATCTTGAGATGATTATTTTTGGTGTAAAAGAAAAGAGTAATTTTGAGCCATGCATTTAATTGTTGGCTATTGCTACAAATAAACCTGTTGTACTTATTACTGCTTTTGTGCTCCAGGGTCACATCATATTGTACTCTAGTGCTACTACCATGTGTTTGACAGTACCATGATAATAACATCTGATTTACCTATTACCTTATTTAGTTAGGAAAGCATCCAGATACAGTGTTTTAATTCTCTTGTGATTGTTTTTGCAGGAGGACAAGCTGCTCGCTCTGATCAAGGCCGCCGGTGTGTCCATCGAGCCCTTCTGGCCCGGTCTCTTCGCTAAGGTGCGTTTATTTCCTAGTCAGTGATGGAAACACTTGAATGTTCAAGGTTCCCAAACAAGTGCATCTTGTGTTAGTGTGATGTCTGATGTCACTTCCTGTGCTCAGGCTCTGGCCAGCGTGGACATCGGCAGTCTGATCTGTAACGTTGGAGCCGGTGGTGGAGCTGCTCCGGCCGCCGCCGCTGTTGCTGCTCCTGCAGGTGGAGACGCACCAGGTAACCTCTCGCTCTCGTTCAGACGCTTTGATTCAAACTGAGATTCATTGGTTGTGAACGTGTTGTCTGTTTGCATTACAGCCAAAGAGGAGGAGAAGAAAGAGGAAAAGAAGGATGAGTCTGAGGAGTCTGATGACGACATGGGCTTCGGTCTATTCGACTAAAGCAGCTCTTTTAATAAAAAACTTTGAAACTCAATACTGTTCCTGTCGTTGCTGGGTTTGGGTTATGTTTTAGTCAACCATTCACTTGTCCTAAAGAATTTTTGCTTTTGTGTTCAATTTGTTCCTGAGTTTTTAAAACCATGAGATGCTGTGTCATTGGTTTAATAAGTTCAAGCGTGTTTGGGCTTTACGTTACATTAAGGGTTCATTTGATAAATGGATAAATAAAAAGTACTTAAGCATTTATTAAGCTTAATGCTAGCTTTGGTATTTAATAATACACTACTCAAATGATTAACATGATTAGAGCTATTAACATTTCAGAGCAAGACTAGAATTTTTTTTTAGCTGCATTTTAAAACTTAAACCATTACTTTTTATTATTCAAAACCAGCAGAAATAATACCAAGACACAATCCGATAAAGATAACATTTTATTAGTTAAAAGATCTGTACAGTTGCTTCTTCCTGAGAATAATTTATATCAATGACAAAATGGATTTCACGATTGTTCTGTACACAAGTAATTCTACTCCGAACTCAAATGGATCACTTCAACCCTAGTGTAAAAAAAACATGACATTTTACAAAATTAAGTCAATTAAAATGAATTCAGAAGGCAGCTTTGATTATAATTTATCAATATGTGCTTCAAGTGTTAGGTTATGTGACTATATTCGCATCAGAAGTTCCCTCTGTTTCATACAATAGCTGTGATTCCTTTAAAAATCTGTTAAATACGACTATGGTTTGGCTTTGTGAGTCGTGTCTCGGCGCGTCGAACCCCTGAGTTTCTCAGGATGTTGTTAAAGCACCTTGATCACCGAAGTCTGACATCAACTATAGAAAATCATTTGTGTGACCTTTGGATCATTGGAAAACCATTCTTGGAGTTCATTAGGTTCCAGTTGCAGATTCTCCAGCGCTGAGAAAGTTTAAGACTAACTTCATTTCTGGATACAAAATAAAACACGATGCTGCTAGCAGTTATAAAACAATATCCTCTCCACTGCACCAAATCCAGCAGTCTCTATTCTAAAGGTGTGCTGAAGGTCCCGCTGATGATCCAGCATCAGGAGTCAGAGTGGCCGGCCGTGGGCCAGCATCTTCAGACGCGCCTGGTCGATGACGTCCAGCAGGTTCTTGGCGTCCACGGCGAGCGCGTGAGCTGCGGTCAGCATCTGCTTCTTGTAGTCCTGCTGCAGGCTGGTCAAGACATACTGCTGCGCCAGACGCATCTTACTGATGAGCTCCGCCAGATCCGAGTTCAGCAGCTTCTGAGCCATCTCGATCTGAGACGAACACACATTCAGTTTACAACAGGGTTAGTCATTATTCATCCAAATACAACTGCAGTCAAAAAAAAAAAAATAGCATTAAAGCTCTCCATGCATTTTTATGCCAAAATAAAAGCTTGATGGTTTAAACATTTGAAAGACGACAAAGCCAAATATTAGATTTGCTGCTTTACAGTTGTACTGTAAAATAAAATTATATTTTTACTTGATTTTTTTATTTTTCATTGAAATAATATTTTGTATACACAACATATTACTTATTGTTTAATATTTTATTTAGTAATAAAAAAGCAGTAATAGTAAAAGTAGCAATAATACAATTTTATAATAACAATATTGAATAAGAAAATAATAATAAAAATTATTATAATAAAATAAAAAATAGTTTATTATTTAAAGTCATATTTACATGTAAAAATCACAAGATTTTGTGCCATATGGTCTACTTTTTTTTCTTCCGTATTTTAAATAACAATGAAAAGTTTTATCAGGGTGGGAAAAAAAAAAAAAAAAAACATTTTTCCCCTAATCATGCATCCTGAATTTTACTGGAGGTGGAAGAAATATATAATATAATGAAATAATGTAATTTATTATAAAATTGTATTTATAATTATTATTAATGTGAATTAGTATGGAGATGAAATTATACACATTTCAAACTATAGTATATTGGGGCATCTAGTGATCATCTCCGAAATATTTCTAACAAAATAGATTTCTACTATGTTCTTAGCATAGTATCTTTTATCGTTTTGTTTTGGGTTTTTGTTCTAAATATTGCTTTTTATATTTTATTTTGCATTGCAACGTTTAATTCTAGTTAGGAATTTTAGTTCAGTTTTTTATTTCAAGTGTTAGGTTTACTTCTAGTTAATGATAACATTATTGCCGCAAAAATAGTAACATCTATAATAGAGTAGTATGTAGGGCTACAACAACAAAAATATATATATTTTTTTTAAATAAATAAAAAAAAAAAAAAAAAAAAAAAAAAAAATTATATATATATATATGAAAACACACGCGTATATTTAAGGGAATAATTGAATAATATATGCAAAGAACAAATTCAGTGGTTAATGCTACAAAAATCATTTAATAATTAAATTAGAAAATTTATTGATTTTAATTGATTAGTTTTGGCCCTAGTAGAATGGAAAAAAACACTAATCTGGAAAAAGATTTATTCCCAAAAAAAAGCAGAGATGAGTCCCTGATGTAACTGAGTGTGAGAGTATAAACACAGTGAGCGTGCCTGACCTCTCGGTGAGTGCTGGCCGGTAACACTGGGATGGTCTCGTCCACCGTCGCTAGTAAAGTCCTGAGCGCCAGTCCAACATCCTGAGAGGAGACACCAGAGACACTCAAACACACGTCACACAGACACAGCTGTCATCACGAGAGTATCCTAGCATGCCCTGCTCCTGACCTTCACCATGGGGACGTACTCCTCGGGCGGCGCGGGCTGGATGCGGCTGGACATCTCGATCACGGCCTTCACCAGCCCCGTCACGTTCTCATACACCTTATCATTGGCGCGGTCCAGGTTTGCTGTGGGAGGAGGACTGATCTCCTGAGGCTGGATCTGGGAGTGAAGACAGGACTGGGTCAGCAGTGCTGCATTACACCAGCAGGTGGCACACAAGAAAAACACTCCCACACTGACGCCTATCAATTTCCACCACTTCTTCCGAATGCTTAGGATTACTGGATATGGATTTTATTTAAACAGATCAGATTTGAATGATTAGGTTTCAATGATTAAAATGATAGTTTAAAGAAGATCTACGTTCAATACTGAAATATTTTTATACTTATTCCCTTTTAATAATTTTTTTTTATTTACTAATTTTCATGACTTTTCCAGACTTAAAAAAAAAAAAATTTAAGTGATTTATAAATTAAATGATCAGAATTTTGTTTTTGAATTTTACTTTGTGTACAATTAAAATAAATTTTTCAACAGAAATGATTCCCATGAGACATATGCACAGAAAAACATCCATTGCTGACTTTAATCAGACGAGTGTGAGAAGACTGTCATACAGTGAATCACACACACACACACACACACACACACACACACACACGGGTCTTACCCTCCAGGGCTACGTGCAACAGTGCAGCATAAAGCAGGTGAGCGTGTGTGGTGTGGAGGGGAAGCGGGATGCAGGAAAACAGAACAAACGATTAATAATGCAAAACAAGTAAACAAACCAAAACTAATAAAGTCATGCAGCTTCAGAGGAGGTGTGTGATTATAAAGCACCGTTCAGCTACAGATGTGTCAGATGTCAAACCACATCCAAAAGAAACATGATCTGTTAGTTCAGCTTCTCTGAGGACTTTTAATACCGTTACATTTTCAAAGCATTAGGATTCACACAAGAATCCACCATAATAATGACTCAAAGAAAAACATTTACCTCTTACATAACAGCTATGAAAAAAGACAAATGCATATCTCTCCAAAAATTGGCAATGTGGAAAACAGTATAGTTTTTATTACTATATTAATAAAAATAATATTATATATTTTATCTTTTTTATAAGTGTGTATGCATATATATATATAAAATTATTAAGTCATTTAGCAGACGCTTTTATCCAAAGCGACTTACAAATGAGACTTACATAATATATATATATATATATATATATATATATATATATATATATATATATATATATATATATATATACACACACACACATACACAGTCATGGCCAAAAATATCGGCACCCTTGGTAAATATGATCAAAGGCGGCTGTGAAAATTAATCTGCATTGTTAATCCTTTTGATCTTTTATTTTTTTGTTTTAATCACAAAAATCTAATCTTTCATAGGATAAGAATTTAAAATGGGGGGAAATATCATTATGAAATAAATGTTTTTCTCTAATACACGTTGAACACAATTATTAGCACCCCTAGAAATTCTTATGAGTAAAATATCTCTGAAGTATATTCTCATTCATATTTATAATTTTGAGCACTCCAGGGTGATTATGAACATGATATTATCCAGCCATGGCTTCCTGTTTCACAGAAATATAAATAGGAGGGAAAACAAAGCCCAAATTCCCTTAGAAAACCTTAAATAAATAAAAAAAAAGTCCCTACATCACCACATGTTGTTTCAGAAAAATTCTCCTAGCTCATCCAAAAACAAACTCCAGCATATTCAGTTATCAGACACGACTGGAACTTCAAATGGGACTGGCTTCTATGGTCAGATGAAACTAAAAAATGAGCTTTTTAGCAGCAAACACTCAAGATGGGTTTGGTGAACACATAAATATACTACCGTCTTTCAGATGAGACGTTAAAACTGAGGTCCTGACTCTCTGTGGTCATTAAAAATCCCTTAACACTCATTGTAAAGAGTAGGGGTGTAACCCCGGTGTCCTGGCCAAATTCCCTCCACTGGTCCTTGTCAATCATGGCCTCCTAATAATCCCCATACACTTGATTGGCTCTATGACTCTCTCTCCTCTCCACCTGTAGCTGGTGTGTGGTGAGCGCACTGGCGCCGTTGTACTGTGGCTGCCGTCGCATCATCCAAGTGGATGCTGCACACTGGTGGTGGTTGAGGAGAGACCCCCCCCCCATGATTGTAAAGGAGCTTTGGGTGTACAGCAATACACAAAGCGCTATATAAATGCATCATTCATTCAAACTGCTGTATTTGTGATGTTGTGGGCCTATATTTCTGCTGGAGGTCCTGGACATCTTGTTTAGACGCATGGCATCATGGATTCTATCAAATACCAACAGATAAAAAATCAATAAGTGACTGACTCTGTTAGAAATCTTATAATGGGCCATGTTTGGATCTTCCAACCGTACAATAATCCAAACACAAACCTCAAAAACAACACAAAAATGGGTCACTGAGCACAAAACCAAGCTTCTGCTGGCCATTCCAGTCCTCTGACCTGAACCCTGCAGAAAATGAGTGAGGTGAACTGAAGAGAAGAAGCTCCAACATGGAGCTGTGAATCTAAAGGATCTGGAGTGATTCTGGATGAAGGAATGGTCTCTGATCTCTTGTCAGGTGTTCTCTAACCTCATCAGGTATTATAGGAGAACATTTAGAGCTGTTAAACTGACAAATGGAGGTTTCAAAAAGTATTGAATAAAAGGATGCCGTTAATTGTGACCAATGTGTATCAGAGAAAAACATTTCATAATGATATTTCCCCCTATTTTAAATTCTTATTATCCAATGAAAGGTTAGATTTTGGTGAATTTTTTTCACAGCCTTCTTTGATCATATTTACCAAGGGTGCTGATATTTTTGGCCATGACTGTGTGTGTATATATATATGTGTGTGAGTATATCTATCTATCTATATATATGTTTTAGTTGTAATTTTAGTTAACTATAATAACCCTATACTGTAAATGGAATATTTAATAATTTTATATGGTTGCAATCGTTTGTAGGCAGGTGTTTGAAACGCAGAAAACCATCTTCTCTCTCCATAATCTGAAAAACAAGTTCTTCAGTTTCTCTTCCGAGTGTTTTTCTGCCATCTTTAATCCAGCTGAATATTCAAAGGCTTCTCACGAGAATCGACTGGAACGTTAAAACAACAGGAAAAATGAAAAAAGAGACCTAGGCAAAACTGACCTCTTATATAAGAGCCACGGGAAAAAATAAACACAGCTCCCAAAAAATTCTTGGCACAGTTGAGTGTGTGTGTGTGTGTGTGTGAGGTGGGTCGTGACCCCTGTGATAAAAATACTAAATACTAAAAATATACTAAAAATAATACCAGAAAATAAACATTTGTTACTTAATGAAATAAACATTAACTCAAAATAAATATTTAAAAAAAAGTTACATTTTATTTCAACTAGTTCGCAAGGCACCATTTCTCATTTATTTAACTTGATGTACTAAAATAAATAAATACACAAAATCTAATTAAATTGACAAAATTAATTAAGGTCTGAAAATCACAACTGTCAACATATATATAAAAAAAAAAAAAAATTATAAACAGTTATTCAAATAAAAATAAATAATAACTGAAGTAAAATGTTTAAAAATTGACACTTATTTTATTTTAATTAGTTGCCAACACACCTTTTTTTTTATATTCATAAAATAAATTATATACACATTAAAAAAGCTAATAAATATAATAAAAAAACATGACAAAATTACTAAAACTTTAACTATAATGCATACATAACTTTAACTAAAATGTAAAATATAAAAACTATAATAGTATGTAAATAATACTGAAAACAAGGTCATAAAAACTCAGGCTGGTTGTGGATTTTCCCACAAGCGTGTTTTATTCTATGATCTTTAGGTGCACTACTGAGCAAGCGTTTGTGCCCTGATGAGTGTGTGTGTGTGGTTTCTCTTGGAGGTTTGGCTGGAGTGTGTTTTCCGTGTTCTGCTGACGAAGATCAACTCTATCCGAACTCTGCAGTGTGTGGGCGAGAGTGTGTTTGCGGGAAACTCGAGGGTTCGTGGAGTTTATTGTTGGTGAGAGCAGCATGCAGAACACAACAGCCAATCAGCATGCTGCACACATCTCAGCATTCACCTCTCAGAGACGTTAATACGACAGCATGCCTGGAGAAGTTAGTAAGTTACCGAAGTATAAATTACCTTGACACCCTCGTTGTAACTGTCCACGGGGTTCAGGTTGGTCAGGTGACTCGGAGCACCGGGACGGGGCGGCTTCTTTGGAGGAGCAACATCTGTTGGACACAGGAGGAATCAAATTATTCCATTACAAAAATCTGATTGGATGAGACACATTCAAAGCTGGTGATAAATGCACACCGTTCTATATTAATGCCACAAACTGCAATCTTGCCTGACAACTGCAAACCTCTTTGGCATTATAATACCATAGACTCATATTTATACATTTACTTATTGTAAACAAATATCTTAACATGTCACCTTAATCATTGTATTAAAGCTTGGTATATTTTATGAATTTTATACATTTAAAATGAATCAAATTTAAATAAACATTAAATAAAAGTTAATTGTAATTACTGACTAAGGTCAAAAATAATTTAAAGAGGTTACAATTTTCTAAAATTAAAAATATTAGATTTTATACAATTAGAATTATATATATATATATATATATATATATATATATATATATATATATATATATATATATATATATATATATATATATATATATATAACCTAAATAAACTAAAATGTAAACAATTATAAAAATGACAAACTAACAAAATTACTAAAACAAACATTGAATTGATAAATTTCTATAATAAAATTCTAAGTTTAATAATAAAATTTATAGCATTAAATATTACAATTATATATTTGATACATTTTTAAATAACACCAGAAATAGTGCACCTTAAATTTAGCAACTATTAAACTATGTTTTTTTAACTCTCAAAATGATATTTCCAGGTTTTTCCTAACCTGGTACACTCTGGTGCCAGAGACCGCAAAAAACAATGATTATTGATCGGTCACTGTATAATGTTTATTGAAAATGTGCATTGATAACCGGCTGTGTTCGTACCTGCTTTACCCACGGGCTGACAAACGTGCTGCTTCCCCATCTGAAAGAAAACAAACAAGCGTTTAACACCACTCCTCTTCCTCTGGACTCTGGTTTCATAGCACACTGGGTTCCTGCTGCCCACCGAGGCCCTGTGGAATTGTGGGTAGTTTGTGGGAAAGCCAGGCATATTTCAGCTTCTCAGAGACCAAAAATGAGTTTGTCCCTGGATCTGCTGTAATTATGGCCTGTAAACGAGGCTGATTTGTGGTGCTCTTATGACGCCTGTTTTTCACTCTTTATACATCAGAGATGATGATGGCACTCAGGATTCGCGTTTACCCCATGATGCCCCTTTAATCGCCCCTCCCTGTGTGATCAGGCTCTCAGATTCCTGGAGATCAGCTCTAAATGAATTCCTGTCCGCTGCTGTTTGAGGCTGTTTTTCATCTGTTTGGAGGATTCTGTCCGAGTGTGATCTGTATTACTGGCTGCGACTGACAGGAAGTGAGAAACAGATTGTGTCCTCGCTGTGGCATTGTAAATCTCCCTCAGGGAAGAAACACAAACAAGCAGGGAATTATGGGAAGGCACTTACCGGGGCCTGGAGAGCGCTGTCCTCACGGTCGATGCTGCCCCTCGAGTTCCTCGACTCCGGCTTCTGAACAAACACAAGCCATCATTCAAACAAACGCATTCATGATTCAAATCATGCATCACTCCCCCAAAAAAGGATTTATTAATAATTCATGAGTTAAACATTCATCTGATTATGTGATCATCCCCATATCACATGACTGATGAGCGCCATTGACAGTTATTTGTGATTACTGGATTAAAAATCATACATAAAACAACCACAGTATCAAAAACAATAAACTCAAAATGTGAATGTATTTCAATTAAGAAAAGTAAAAAAGCATTTATAGAGTGATTTCTAGCCTCTAAAAAATTCTCACGCAAAATTTCGTTTTTTGTTTTTTAAAACAAAGTTAAAAAAATTGCACAGTATACATCATATATATAACTTCCATATAACTTCTTATTGTTACTTTAGAATTTTTCATAACTTTATATATTATATTAATTGGCAGGACTTTTGCAGGCTTGGAAATCACAAATTTAAAATGTCCTGAAATCTCACTGTAAAACAAATACACACAGGCATATTACTACTACTAATAATGAACAATTCATATTTATATGTCTGTAATATATTTATAAATATTTAGACCTTTTTTCCTAAATGTTTTATTTAAACATTAAATGTTTTAAAGTGTAAAACTATTATTTATTTTTACTTTTTACTATTTATTTGTACTTTTTAAGATTACATTAATTTGCATGACTTCCAGGCTTGTAAATCAACATTTTAAAACTCCCTAATATATCCACTTTCTGATCTGACAGATCTCAATGCTTCACAAACCATGCACAACTCGTCAAAACACAAACCAAACAAATAATGCAGCGAGTTCTTACTCAACAATCCATCCACAAAAGCTCATAACACCATCCCTCACTGTGCAAGTCTAGTTACCGTCTTTCCGAAACAGAACTTGAAGAGATGCATGCCGTGTGCGGAGCGTCCGAGGGCGAGGAAAGAGCGAGTTGTGCGCGTTTCCATGAGAGATGTGGGTCTTGAGGGCACTCAAAAGAGCCTGACTGCACAAACTCACAGCAGCAGATTCCCTCCCTCCTCCCTCTCTCCCCCTCTCTCCTTCTCCCCTCCTTCTCTCCTCCCTCTCCCCCCCCCCCCCCTCCTCCTCCTCCCTCTCTCCTTCTCTCCCCCCCCCCTCCCTCTCTACCCCCTCTCTCTCTCCTCCCTCTCCCTCCATATTTATAGAACGATAAGTTAAATATTATAATTACTATTATTATAAACTACATAATACGTAATTAAGTAATATTCTATAAATATAAAAAAAAAAAAAAAAAAAGTAAATATATAATGATTTTTTTTTTATCAAAAACTTCTTTTCACTCTAGAAATGTCCATGACTTTTAAGATTATATTAATTTAATCTCCTATTTAATCTTTAAGGCAGGCTTTAAAATCACATTTCAAGGTTTTCACATATAATATTACTTCTACTACTACTAAAAATAATTATAATAACAATAAAAACATTATATCTGTTTTTGGAACTCAAATTTGATTTTGCAAGCTCTACTCAGTGAGGCAGAAAAACAAGGAGTTGTGTCAGTACCAGGAAGCTCTCCTCCTGCTCAAGCCATCTCTGGTCCTCCTCCATCTGCTGCTGCTGCTTGATGAGTGTCTCCTCCATCAGGTGGGCGGGCATCCCCTGGATCCACCCCAGAGCGCCTCCATCCTGAGACACACACACACCAGCATGAGTTAGAACAGCGCTCCTTCGCTCGTTCCCACAGAGCGTCCCGTCTCCTCACTCACCTCCATGTTTGGAGACCACACAGGAACCTCCTGTCTGTGATGGTTCCATGCTTCATGAGGGTCGAGGACAGACGCCTGCGGCGGGAATCCTGCACCGGGCACGTGTGTGCCAGGATATCCAGACCCCTTCACAAATCACAAGATGTTTCATTTACATTTATTCATTTAGCACATGCTCTTATCCAAAGTGCCGCAGTAAAACTGTAAGTAAATAAATAAGATACATTTTTCAAAATTTAATTAATTTAAATGTAGTGATCAGTATGATTTATATACTATTTTTTTTATAAACTGTTTTTATATTTTCAGTTTGCATTTTAAATTGAATTTTTAGTAATTTCGTTATGCACTTTGTTATTTTTATATCTCTGTTTACTTTACTTTTATTTTTTATATTTTCAGTTAGTAATTTTAGTACTTTTTGAACCTAAACATTAAAATTTTTTATCTAATATTTTTTATTATATTTCATCTGATTATCTTTTATTTTTATATTTTGTGTTTTGATTTGAATTTTTTGTCATTTTATTATGCACTTTGATCATTTTTGTTAGCTTTTGTTATGTGCTTTTGCCATTGTTTTTTAATAGATTTTTATTTAGTTTTAATTTATTTTCATTTAAAAAAATGTCTTGCATACAAACTTATTTCAGTTAGTTTTTCATCTAATATTTGTATTTTATTTTAGCTTTTCATCAATTTAATTAATAGACTAATAATATATATATAAAATACTTAAACTTAGTTTTATTCATATTAAATGCCTTTCAGTACTGTACCATTGTATTTTAATTCATTTTATACTCATAAATTTTGCATTATGTAACTAATGCGTGTTGTGAAAGTTGCTTCAGATCATTATTAAGACCCCCGAAGCGTCTCAAACCCCTCTCGCTTCCTTTCATTGTCTAATAAACACCCTGATGCAAAAATATCAGGCACTTTGAGCACAAAAGCCTTTTAAGGCATGAACAAAGAGCAGCGATGTGCATGTGTTTGAGCTGAAGGAATGCATCTGGACTCAACAATAGCAGCGTCTTTAAAGAGCCACAGGAAATGCCTGCTGTCAGAGACGCTCACTGAGACACTGAGAAATAACTCCGACTCAGAGCAGATGATAGAGCTCAACAATCAGTTTGCATTCACTGAACACTGAAGTGCATCCAGGAGTTGAAATGTGTTTGGCTACAGTTATCAGCTTGTCAGATGTTCTGTGAGTTTCTTGTGGTATTTGGAGTCTTTTTAGGTATATGTTGTGTATTGAAGAAGAAAGTGGCACTGCACAACAACAGTTTATTTACTTACTGAAGCAACGTTTTACCCATTATAGAATAATTAGAATTGTAGAATTGGAGATATTAAATTTTCTCTTTTGTTGACAACAGATTTATAAACAATTCTAATTATACATTTAAAAACATGGTTGCGTTGTCAAATTCAGGTTACAAGCAACCCTTGAATTCTCGTGGGTCGTGCATCAGAAAATACAGAAATCTGTACAAATACGGGAAGTTCACATTATACTGCATTAATATACACTATATATGCAGAACACAATCAGAAAAGCTGATGGCTGCAATGTTGTATCAAGAAGTAAATTAATATGCCTACAAATATGTGTTGTGCAGTTCTTTTTTGATGCATAGACTCAGCATTTAGGTGTGCATTTATATATCCATGTATTATTTGTTGTGTGTTTGCATGAAGATGCTGAGGTGTGTGTGAGTCATGTTACCTGGTAGTGGTTGTGCTGACCAGTGTGTTGAGGACTAGGGAAATAACCATCGCTGGACCGAGGACTCGGGTAACCAGGTCTGCTGGGCTGTGAGATCAAAACAGACTCAGCACTTAAACCAGTAAAGACATGCACTCATGTTAGATCTGATCAGGGTCAGAGGTCTTCCCAAACAGAGCGTCTAACACAGAAAACACTCTGCTTCAGATGAATAAGTAACTGAATGTGCAGATGCGGATGGAGAGCTGACCTTCGGAGGCGCCTCGTCTGAATTCCCAGCGTCCCAGGACACGGTGACCTGTCTCCTCATCTCCATCCGGAAACGCTCCTCCTGCTGGGCCTTCTCCTCTTCCAGGATAGTGCTGCAGAGACAGACAGCAAGAATCAGCAAAGACCTCGTGGGAAGATGCTGTTCAAGAGTTTAGAGTGCATGTGATGTGCATATGACAAGTGAGTGTTTGGCCCATTTAAAATAACTTTGCTTTTTTTAGTTCCTGACACAGACAGGACGTTTTTTAGGGCTAGTACAGAAAATGAAAGCAAACAACACGCATTAATTAATGCATTACTGGTGTATTTAATCACGACGCCATTTGAAATGCAAGTCTGTTCCCCACAAAATAACTACACGAGTAGCCTTTTCTGACAGCCTTCGTTTATATTCAATTGCACACAGAATTAGTCAAATCTAAATTGTAATGCTTACATTTACAATGTCAACATTTTGTTCTTAAATGCAGCCCTGCATCTTGAAAATCCAAAACTACTGATTTGCAAAATAAAAAAATAAATAAAAAAGGCCTGAAATGAATAACGTCATACATGTGAAAATGGGTTGAGAACTGAACAAACAGTAGTAATGTGGCTCAGATTCAGACAGAAATCAAGTGTTTCCGGCAGTTTTTCTGCTGATTAAGTGATAATACAAGACATCTGCACCTATCAAATGACTGTCAAAAGCAAAGATGCTACAAATTGCATCATATTTTGTGAGAAAGTGTGACATGCTATAGCAAAAAAGCCACTATTTTTGGAATTAGCAGCGCAAAACTAGTAAGAAACAAGTATAGAAATGTGTTAAATAAGTATGATGCAGGAATGATAAATGTTCCTGCTGTTGTAGTTTTGCTGGTGTACTTGAGCTGTGACACTGAAAGCTAAACAGAGACCTCTAGTGTCAGAACCAGAGAACAACAAACCCATCAGATCATCAGCTGGTGCGAGTAAATCAGCAGCGTTTGCACAGATGTGTTCATCTGGAATGACTGAGAAGCATCAGCAGCACACTGACCTGAGCTGCGTCTTGAGTTCGGTGAAGCGCGGGCGTTTGCTGGGGTCGTACGCCCAGCATTTGGTCATCAGGCTGTAGAGGGTTGGAGGGCAGTTTTGGGGCATCGCTAACCTCTCGCCGTTCTCTATCCGCCCGATCACGTCATTATTCTTCACGCCCTGGAAGGGCTTGATGCCGAACATGAGGATTTCCCACATACACACACCTGAGAGGAGACGGACACGCATCAGTCACCACAAATAAACAAAAAGAATGATCGCTCAATAAAAAAAATACAATACAGCAGTTATTACAGAAGAACATATTTGAAAAACAAGTCAAATGTTAAATATTTTATATTTTTCATCAGAGCTGATAACCTGGTCTAATTATTGTCTGTAAATGTGTAATTGATTAATATAAAAATTATAAATTATATAAAAAAAAACAGCAATTATTACAGAAGATATTTGAAATATATAAAAAAAAAAAAAAAAAAAAAATTATATATATATATATATATATATATATAAAATAATGTGTGTGCAGAAATTATATGCCCCCCCCCCAAAAACAAAAAATCTAAAATGTTATATTTTATTATATTTTTGTATATTTTAAGAGTAAAATGAATACAAATAATATAAAACTAAAACTATAAAATCGCATTTCCAATTAAACTAAAATAGCATTAATAACAGAAGGATGGTGTTAAGGGAGCATGTTGATGGTGTTCAAGAAAAGTCAAACTGTAAGAATACAGTATCATGAAATGATTCATCTTCCAATTTTTTAGAATTAAACGCACTCACCAAACATCCAGACGTCACTGGCCGAGGTAAACCGACGGAAGTTTATGGATTCAGGAGCCATCCATTTGATGGGCAGTTTCCCTTTAGAAGCTGGAAAACACACACTACTTGTTCACAGACTATAAACAATCAAACATGCCTTCACTATCCACCAGAGACCGCTATAGCCTTCCTCTGCCAACATTTCTGAGGGAGGCCTATTTGCATTCATCATAACTTTTATGTTATGCATCATAGCTTCTAAAATGCACAGAAAATACAGGAAGTGTTTTAATGAAAACTTACATGATTCGTATTGTGTTTAAATGCATGTTAAATGGCAAGTTAAAGTGCAGTTTGACATACCTTTATAATAGGAACTGTCCTCCATGTATCTGGAGAGACCGAAGTCACCAAGTTTCACACAGTCTGTGGAAGACACCAGCACGTTCCTGGCAGCAATGTCCCTGCACAAAACACACATTCACCTCAGTGCACTACGACCAGGAAACTGAGGAAAGACTGTTCTGAGCATATGAAGGTCTTCAGTCACCTGTGCACGAAGCGTTTGCTCTCCAGGTACGCCAGCGCTGTGCTCAGCTGATAGGCGAACAGAATCAGCGTGGACAGGTCGAGGTTGTACTTCCTTATTTGCAAAAACGACCTCAACTAAAATGAATCAAACCGTTCTCAATGGAGATTTCAGAGTCTAAATCTGTCAGTTTAATGAATGAAAACACAGTCTGACCTCTCCAAGCGTGCACAACTCCATGATGATCCAGACGGGATTCTCAGTGATGATTCCAATCAACTTCACAATGTGCGGATGGTCAAACTGCCGCATTGTCACTGTCAATCATAAAATCACACCGTCTGAACACAGATATTCTCACATGCAAAACACTTTTGCAAAATCAGTTTGGTTTAGTGCATTGGTCTCAAACTCAACAGCTTAGCTCCAACCCTAATCAAACACACCTGATCCAGCTAATCAAGCTCTTCAGGATCACTAGAAACTTCCAAGCAGGTGTGATTTGGAGCTAAACTGTGCAGAGCTGTGGCTCTCCAGGAATTGAGTTTGAGACCAATGGTTTAGTGGTTTTACTCGGACTTCTCTCAAAGCATGCAAATGCGGTAGCAGTGACTTCCTCATAGTCAACTTCGAATAAACTAACAATAAATGAAAATTTCAAATGAAATTAGACTACAATGCATCATGTGTTCAGATGGAGCAGCCATGGTAAAAAAAAAGAAACTTCTCCAAGTAGAAGTGCATCAGCGGGAATGAATTCGGAAGTGGCGTAATCAAGGACACTAGTGTGAACTCTTGATACTCACAAGCTTCCTGGAGGAACTTCTCACGCACGCTGTCTGAGGTGCAGTTCTTACACGTCTTGATGGCTACTGATAACGATGGATTCTCCTGTCAGGGACAGCACATGCGTCACAAACACATGTGAAGGACTTCAGGAAGATTACAAATTAGAAGTACATAGTAGTAAAACCACACGTCCATAAAGTGTGACATTTTAGCTCGTTTTAACAGCTTCAGAACACAGTAAAAAGCAGTAGGGAATAGGTAAAAATAAAATAAAAATTATTAACATTATAAAATTTTGCATATCATAAATACAGTTTAAAAAACCTGCTTATCTGTGACATTTATAAACATAATAATATACATACAAATCTGATTAAAAAACATGTATTAACTATTTAAATGCTGGATTGTACAAGTGTTGGATTGTATTTACTATAAACTTATATATGATATAAATCATTTGGTTTATTTTTCTATATAAAAATGTATATTCCATATAAAATGTATTCCATAAATGTAACAAAAATATTTGCTTGATCAGTAGAGAGCTAGTTTGGGATCAAATGTTAGATTTTACTAACCAATAAATCACATATTATATAAATTATCTGTTTTATAAAATTATATAAACATATGTATTTAAAATATGCTTAATCGTTTTCCTTGATCATTGTTTATAATAGGTTGATCTTAATGAATTCAGTCAAATCTACTCTACTGTTCATGCTATGTTCAGTTTATGCTAAATAATAGTTTTGTAACATTTTTAGTGGCTCTCACTCACAAAACATGGGATTCTGACATGAATTGATTTAGGAAAAAAATGAAAACGGCCAGTTTGCACTCCAAAATGCAATGTTTGTTTGGTTCATGAATGTGTTGTTTACCGGACTCATGTAAACCCCTTGGTGGACGTCACCAAACTGGCCCTCGCCGATACACCGTCCCAACTCGATTCTGTCCCGCTGGATCTCATAGTCCTGAGCTACAGATGAAAAACAGAAGAAACCAAACGTCACAAACCTCAAGCTCGACATCAGAGGAACCAACAAACCACACGTCTGATCGTTGTGTAAGCTCAGAAGACGAGCAGCTGTGACCGAGATCAACAAACCTTTAGCACAATATTTACTGAATGCAGAGCTCAGCCATTTAACAAACTGTTTGAAAGTTGCCAATTGCAAGTTTAGAAACACTGAGGTCATGAACAAAAGCCCTTAGTCAGGGTGGACGCCATAATTAATTGTGAACGAATGAAGACAAGGCTGTGAGGGACAGAAGGACGGTCTCTAGATGACAAAAAATTGAAAATAAAGGAAACCTAAAACATCATATTGAACAAACTGCACATATATGCCAGACTCATTTTCATTTGTCTTATTAAATATGAAGTCCACTCCAACTAATGTACTATACATAACCTGTATTCAAATGAGTCTTCAATAAAGCCCTCAATGCTCTGTAGAAATCACGATATAGCAAAATAAAAACGCTAAAAATACGTAAATGCACAATTGATTTGAAAAATAAATATTTTAACATTAACATTTCTTTACTGTGATTTTTGATCATTTTAATGCTGAATAATGCTGAAAGTAAAAAAATGTCATAGTAAAAAAATATTGCTGAATTTCACAGTAAAAAAAAAAAAAAAATCATAGTGATTCCAAACTTTTAAAACCAACAACAACAACAAATAAAAAATAAAATAAAAACACACCATTTATTAAAAGAAAGAATAACTGTTTGTTTATAAATGCAAACAAAACTGTTTAAAAAATAAAAATTAACAAAAAAAAAACAATAATAATCTATTGTTTGGCTACATATCAATGACTTCTGCAGGTTTTTTAGTTATACAAAGTATTTAATGTCAAAACATAGAAATGGGATATTATTAATAATGACATTATAAATTATATTATAAAAAACAATAATATAAAGAAGCTCAATAATAATATAAAGCCTTAAAGATGCCGTTGTGGCATGTTTTGAATGTTAAAATATTTTTTTATATCCCAGCTTCTATATTTTAGATCGTAGCACTAACGATGGTAAGTCATGGGTTTGATTCCCACGAAACGCACAAAATAATTTTTATGAAACCCTGCATTAGTCTGTGATATGAGGAGGAGCCTGCTTCTAACACAAGCAAAACTGAGAAAGAGAGAGAGAAACTGAAAGAAGCACACAAACAGAGGATGGCGTTACCTGAGTCTAATCCATAGCATTCGGCTGGTTGTTAAAGAGAAAAGTCAGAGATTGGGCTTTTAGATGAGAATTAAAGCTCAGGATGAGAGAGATGAGATGTGGAGAGCTGCACACACGTATCAATCACAGACATGTCCAACACTCACCACAGAGCTGTTATAAAACATGTGTGTTTAGCATACTATAAAAATTAAGTAGAGCACAACATAAAAATTCCCTGGAAATTGAGCAAGAAATGATAATTTTTCAGTGAATCTGAAAAAATTAAAATCCTGTGAGCAAATACTCACCAGTCATTTCAAAGCATAAAACATATTCATGCTGCTCATTTACAAACAAGCGACTGTAAGAAAAATAAATGGCATATTTTTCTAAGCACAAACATAACTTAATATTACATAACTTATTTCATGTTGTTTTGCATCTCAGTTAAATGTATCTTTATTTAAGGATAGCAGTAAGGGAGCAAAAGCACAATAAAAATAGTCCACATGACTCATATACCATGTTTATAGTCCTCTGAAGCCAAACGTTTGTCTCTAGAAGACTTTTAATACAGTGCATGGGTCATATCAACTACTTTCTTCATTCTTTAGGAGCTCGACACTCAGCTAACAAAAATATGTTCCAAGAACATTTTGCTAACGTTCCCAATAAGTTATGAAAATGTTATTTTTGAATGTTCTCAGAATGTTCAAAATGTCAGTTTTAAAAATCTTTTTCCTGGTTAAGTGAACATTCAATTTTATAATTTTGCAAACATCAGAATGTTATGTTTGAATGTTCTCTGAACATTATGGGGAAGTCGTGGCCGTGGGGTTAGAGAGTCGGACTCGTAACCCAAAGGTTGCGGGTTCGAGTCTCGGGCCGGCAGGGATTGTAGGTAGGGGGAGTGAATGTCCAGCGCTCTCTCCACCCTCAATACCACGACTGAGGAGCCCTTGAGCAAGGCACCGAACCCCCAACTGCTCCCCGGGCGCCGCAGCATTGGCTGCCCACCTCTCCGGGTGTGTGTTCACGGTGTGTGTGTGCACTTTGGATGGGTTAAATGAAAGTAGTAACATTTAAAAAATGTCAGACGAATGCCCAACTAAAACGTTTCAGTAAACAATGTTTTTGTGCTAACGTTTTGAGAACGTTATTAAAGACCAGGTAACTTTAAACGATCATTCTGTCAACATTACTAGAAGAGCGTTTGTTCATAACTTGTTCAGAATGTTAGCCAAAGTTCTGAGCATGTTCTCTGTTATGATCCGCTTTCATTGACTGGAAAAGAGCAGCATGAACATTCTGCTAAACATCTGCTTTTGTGCTGCACAGTAAAAAAATCATTGTTTTGGAATGATATGATGGTAAGTAAATGACAACTTTTCAATCAACTGTCTTGAAGACACTCGTATAACTCACAGATTGAGTCGGTGTGTGTTCAGAATCCTGTGATTGTTTGAAAGTCACACACTCGTGAATGTTAGTGTGCAGTCGCTGACTCACACACACACACACTCACTAAATCACGGACCTCCAGTGTGTTTATATAAAGCCAATTCAGATTAAACTCCAAACCCTAAAAGCAACCTAGCAATTTCACAGATGATTAATACTTTGTGAATCCTTTTCACTTTTAAGGACGTCCCTGAAGCAAATATGTCAGATTGAGTTCGATCCAAACACATACATGCTTTATTTTCAGAATCACGCCCAAATATGGCCTGTTTGATTTCAAATATAAATGAATCAAACGTTCTAAATTGCAAGACAAACGGAGTTTCCAGAGAGAATATTCTGGAATGTCAGAGCTGGATACTTTAAATTTCATTTGCCGCCACATCAACAAACCAAACAAGCCAGACAGGGGGAAAAAAAAGGTCAGGATTTGGCTCAGAAAACCGTACGGATTTGGACAGAAACATCAGAAGAGAGCAGTTGCACACACTTAAAAGGCAGCCTGAGCGAGGGTACTTACTGGAGGGCATGGTGTAGGTGTCCTCTTCATCTATGATCTCTGCGTAATCGTCTGTTTCTGCAGGGAGACAGAAGCAGCAGCGGTCAGTATCTCACACACACCGGCCAAACTAACGCCCACTCGGTCACTACACCACCCCAAACACACGTAACCTTCCACTACACAAACTAGAGCCGGTCAACCAGCCAAGAAGACTCACGCACACACTCAAACTCAAGTGCACTTCTCTCTTTTAAACTCTCTGGACTCCATCTGAGTGTCTGTCTGTCCGACCGACCAATCAGAGAGCAGCTCTGTGGTTGAGCTCGAGAAAGACGAGGGGAAGGAAGTGACTCTTTCATCTTCATGCAAAACAGATTTAGTCCAGCGTTTTTGTTTTTTGGTAGAAGTCACTCGCTTTTCTAAATAATCACACCTTTAAAGTACCTTGTGAGGAATGCAGGGAGCAAAAGAAACTTCAAGTGCACTTACAGTGAAGCAGACTATAGCTAAACTAGAATCTACGCAAGATTGACTAGATTCCAGGTAACTTTCCAAATGCACACAGAGCAGGGAGTTAGAGGAAAGAAATGAAGATTGCAAGTCAAACATTACCATCTCCGCTTAGATCTTCTGCAGGTCCATGCAAAGAACGGAGAGGAGAGGAGCAGAGAGGAGAAAGGTTAATTCACCAGCTGACATGAAAACACACGTTGGTCATGAATCTGAAGCGGTTAAGCGGTTTATTCATCCTCTCTGGCTGTGTGAACGGCTCCTGCAGTAAATGTGTTTTGTTCATGCTGTTCTGGGAGTCATTAGTGTGGGTTATATTGGGTTAGACGTGCTGCAGGAATGTGTGGGATGAGATTCAATTGGGACGTGGACACACATCTGCCTGGATTGTTCTGCCACGGGTCTAATTCAGTGCGTTTCGCATGGAAAAATCTCGGATCTTATTTATATATATATATATATATATATACAAACACACATTGCAGCAATGAGTTGCTGGGAATGTGTTTATATTGCCATAAATTATTTCAAAAAGCAAATTAAGCAAGTAAATAAATAAATAATTTTTATTTATGCAAATATCATATCTTATAATTATTTTTCCACATTGCAGATTGTTATGAATAATAATTTCCGAAAGCAAAACAATTAAATAATTAAATTATATTTAAATTAAACAGAATGAAGAGAATGAATCACAGCACTTATGATGGGAAGCAGATGATACTACAGAACATGTGCTGTTTAGGTTGGAGAGCAGGTGAGGGTTAGTGATAAACACACACACACACACACACACACACACACACAGGAAGAGCATGTACCCTTAGGAGGAGAATCATGGGAACAGAGGACAAACGGAAGGAGAAAGCGCCGAGCTTTAGCAGCTTTGGTGGGCGTCTGAACCACCGAGTCTTCAGTGAAGAACGACAGATGGAGAGAGAAAGAGAGTGAAGCGAAGCAAAGCAAAGCAAGAGAATATGACAGGAGGAATGGAGACGCAATACACATATTTATCATCCAGATCCATGACAAAACATTTCAGCCTGACAAACAGCATACGATCCGTGACGCTCAGACGTTCACTATCAGCTCATCTCACACCAAAAATGAAACGCAACCACTGACTGCACGTGCTATTTGCGTTATTTTAGCACTTGATTCACTAATTGATTTATGCAAATCAGGTAACATTACAAACCCACCCAGAAATTAGTGCAATCACATCGAAATAAAGCATGTTTGCATTAAAAAGAATGAGAATAACTTCATTTAAATGTCTTCAGAAAGTGGTTTTAGATTTAGATTATGCTGAAAATCTCCAGTGTAAGCAGCTTATAAACAGAAGAGACATTCATGAGCATCTGAAACACAACTGATGATGAGCTTTAAATGTGTGCAGATGTTGCAGAAACCAGCCCAACATCTTGAAGACATCAAATATTAGAGAACTGCTAAAAGGATTCAGTGAAACTGCATTGATTGTAATATATCAGAGTGAAAACAAACATTCAGATGTGTTTCCCCATAAGTGATATAATTGGATTGTGAAGTGTCAAGCTCTGATATTACGAGCAGTGTTTGGCCTGAAAAGCATTACTATTGGTCATACTCAGGGTTAGTGAATTAAACAAAGATCTAACACTATGTATTAAACCTGAAATGTAATTATACTCATGCAGAATGTTTATGCTATAAAGTGATCATAAGTGACATAAGTTATCAGACCTTTTTCATCTGATAAGACAACAGAACTGGTGAAATCCCTCAGACTTACACTGAACACAATGCCTTTGGCAATTAAGCATCATATGTTGATATGAATTGCTTTACAGATTTGATAGATGATCAATAAACCTGATAAATCAGAGATGACGTCAGATGCGTCTTACCTGAAACAGAGATGGCACGAACTCCTGCCCGAATCCCCTCCAGCCGCTTCTCATTGTTGGCCAGTCTGTGGAGAAACCATTTCATTAACAAATAAAACTCTGATTATTGTTGTTTTCATGCACACATAAGACACATTTATTCAATGGCTCACGTAAACATGAGAACTTCCACGTGTGTGCGTTGATTTGGTACCTCATGCAAATATGCATGCTAACATAATCAAAATCATGCTAAAGCATTTTTACTTACTATATGCAACATTAAATTAAAACTCTTTAGTTAGCCATCAATTAGAACTTGGCAACACAGTATATAATATTTTATAATATAAGCCTGGGAAAATCATAAAACATTAAAATGTAATAAATATAACTATATAAATATAATGCAATATTATACATTATATTACATATTGTATTCTAAAAACGTTACAATGTTAATACCCAATTTTAAATATTGGAATTTCTAAATAGACATTATTTAAAAAAAAAAGTAATTGAATAAAAAAACATTTTATCTATAATATTATTTATTAATATTTTATATAATAATATAGTTTTTTCTCTACAGATTTTGAACTTAAATTTTAGCAAACTTCATAGGCGCCAAATAAAAATAAATAAATGAAAAAACAAAATTATTTTAAAATATTAAAAAGTTATAAAATATTAAATATATATTTAGAATAACATTTATTAATGTTTTATATATTAATATACTCCAGACTTTGGATGTTAAATTAGTCTAATGATGCTAAGATTCTAAGGGAACTTCAAGGGCAACATAAAAAAAACAATGCATTAAAACCATCAATAATATGATCACAAATATATAGTGAATGTTCACCCAGCTCTAGTCCCAGACTGAAGTTTTGGCGGTGTTTAAGCCTTAACTGGTGGTCAAACCTCCTCTAAATGAATCTCGCGCCTGTCGTCAGTTTATTAAACAGCTCATGAATGCCAGTGAAGTGAATTTATGACTTACTTTGGAATGGATGGAAGAGCTCTTTCCCCCTCTGTAGGACAGAAAAACACACAGCATCAGCTCATGAATCAAACAGGAGAACATGACTCACCCAAACACTATATTACCAAGAACTGCGTTTCATGCTTTACTACAAGTGGACTTATTTTCAATATACAGTATGTCCTGCTGAGACAAACAGCTGCGCTACTTCATACTGAGATTTTCCACTCAATGCATCCCATTCATGCTTTACTGCCACTAGAGTACAAACATCCCACAATGCAACAGTGTGAGTCAGACGTACCTTTCTGCGGTCTGACGATGAAGGACTGGTTGATGGCACTGAGCAGTCGACAGTATCCGTCGATGAGGTCGGCCATGTTCTCAGCGGTGGCGAAGGACGGCGTGCTGATCGTGAGAGGCTACGAGAAAGAAACCAGACTCACAATGAGCCACTATCAGCAACAGCAGCCTCATCATGACGTCAGGATACAACACACACCAGCTGCACTGACCAAACACACACACACAGTGCTGAAGACACGCCCACAAATACCAACAGACACGCCCTGCCCTTTACTCCAGCTGTGATTATGCTGTCTAGATTAAATATGATAAGACAAAAATAATAACAAACACACAACACGCCATTATAGTCTAGCCTGATTCCCAAACAAATGACTCTTATGAGCTGGATCGAACATAACATAATTTATTTATATAGCACTTTTTATAGCACAAGAAAAAAACTATTATCAATCATTAAAAACAGAATATCAATATAAAATAATCAAAGCACAAAATGATTCAACAAGTAAAATATAAAGGGAAAAAAAGAAAAGGCACAAAAGATCAAATAAAACGATGCAAAAATACACACACTTCAATTATATTTAATCTCACAAGTTAACAGTTTAAATCTGTTTTAGCGTTACTGATATACTATTTATCAATGTTTAGAACTAGATTTCTAGTTCCATTATTTTTTCTGTTTTCTTAGTCATTTTAGTGAAATACAATATTTAATATAAAAATGAACACTATTACTACTTAGCTTTACTTTTTATTTCAGTCTTAGTTTTAGTCCTTTTAATACTTCAATTGCATTTCAGTTAGTTGCCATAGCAAAAGTTATATATATATATATATATATATATAGTGCCCTGCATAAGTATTGGAACAGTAAAGACAAAATCACTATGTTGGCTGTGGAGTCAAGACATTTGCAAATATGATTAAAAGATGAATATGAGACAAAACTACAGAATGTCACATTTTATTATTAGCCGTTTCAACACATACATGTTTTACCAAATAAAAAGATCAGCACTTTTAGAGTTCATCCCACTCATTGATGTGAGCGTAAGTATTGGGACAGTTAAACATAAGGCAGATATAAAAGATGAAAAGCTATTATTTAGTAGCAGATCCCTTGCACACAATCACAGCAGTGAGTCTGTGACCCATAGACATCACCAGACTCTTGCTCTCATCCTTTGAAATACTTTTCCCAGCCTTTAATGCAGCCAATTCCAATTGTTGCTTGTTTTGGGCAGTTTCTGCCTTTACTCTCCTCTCCAGCTGGTGAAATTCATGTTCAATCGGATTTAAATCTGGAGATTGACTTGGGCAATCTAAGACTTTCCATTTCTTTGCTCTTATAAACTCCTTGACTGAACTGGCAGGGTGTTTTGGGTCATTGTCCTGATGCAATATGAAGCACTTCCCAATGAATCTGGTGGCATTTTCTTGAATATTGGTAGGCAAGATGGTTTTGTACCCTTCCAAATTCATTCTGCTACTGTCATCATACATTAAGTCATCAGTAAAGTTGAGAGGGCCTGTTCCAGAGACAGCATGCACGCCCATGCCATGACACCACCTCCACCATGCTTTACAGATGAGGCTGTATGCTTGGGATCATTTGCAGTTCCCTTTTTTCTCCACATTTCTACTTTCCCGTCACTTAGATAAAGGTTCATCTTTGTCTCATTGGTCTATAAACACAGTTCCCAAACTCTTCTTTTGCAAACTCTAATCTTGCCTTTCTATTGTTGGTGCTGGTCAGAGGTTTGCATCTTGCTGTGTAGCATCTGTAATTCTGTGTCAAAGTCTCCTGAGGACAGTAGATTGTCAGAGCATCACCCCAGCTTTCTGGAAGTTGTTGGTGATTTTACAGACATGTGTTTTAGGATTCATTTTCACAGCTTTTATGATTTGTCTGTCATCAACTACTGTTGTTTTCTCAGCCGATCAGGTCGTTGTTGGTTGCTCTTGATTTCTCCATGCCCTTTGTTTTTGCTAGAGCTCTAATTGACTTCCTCTTTTCTTTTAGCACCAAATTGCTTGCTTTTCTCTCAAAGTCAGCTTCCTCATCTTCATCCTGGTTTGTATGTGTCATCATCGAATGCAAGATTCAGAATACAGAAGTAATGGATATAACTGATACGACACATTCCCTGCTTTTAATATCTGAAGAATTAATGCAACAGCAACTGTCCCAATACGTATGCTCACATCAGATGAAACACTAAAAGTGCTGAACTTCTTAGCTGGTAAAACATCTATGTGTTGAATCACCCAATAATAAAATGTGACATTCTGTAGTTTTGTCTCATATTCATCTTTTTATCATATTTGTAAATGTCTTGACTCCACAGCTAACAGAGCAATTTTGTCTTTACTGTTCCAATACTTATGGAGGGCACTGTATATATACACACACATTTATTATTTTCTTCATTTTTTACTCTTCAGTTTTCATTTTAATCTTAGTTAAATGCTGGTCATTTTTTACTTGATTTATCATTTTTATAATTTTATTTTATTATTATTTTTATATTCTGTTTAGCTTTATTTATTTATTTTTTTCAGTTTGTTACCAAGGCTACAATTATACTTATAAAATAGTTTAATCTAACATTTATATTTTGTTTTATTTCAGCTATATTTCAATTACCAAAAAATGTTAGTTAACAATAACACCACTGGTTCAAATCAGTCTAACGAATCCACCACAGCATCTAAATCTGGGTAAAAATGGTGCCTAAAAGACAGACAATCAGAAAGAGAAAGACTGACAAAGTACAGACAAAGACGCCAAGACCCAAAATAACAGTGACGGACTGAAATTAGAGCGCTGTCAGCGCAGGGCTGAGCTGAGTCACACATCTCAAACTAAACACCACATCCTACAATCAGAGCATCAGCTACATTTCATTTACTTCTGAGCTCAAACTCCCAGACAAAGCCGGATTTTGTTGGAGAAGCATGGCTGATCGTTTACCTCAGCGGCTCCTGCCACGTCCAGCTGTAAGACGCCCTTCCTCTCCTTCTCCTCCGCGCAGGAGTAATGGATGCTCTGCACCTGAGTGAAGTTGGCCAGATGTGTCGGCTGAGAGAAAAAGGACACGCATTACTCATGCATCACATGACAGAGAGACTAATGCAACATAAGCTTTTAAATTTAGAAATTCCACCTTAGCAACTTCAGAAATCAGCCAATCAGAATATTTGCTGTATATTTTTATTTAGGATTTTGGACCAATGAGATTTCACCGTGGGCGGAGCTACTCATAAATGGAACCAAGCAACTGAACAAAACAACTAGGGTTAAAGCAAAATAGATGCTTGTTGCTATGGTGATGTGAATCTGTGTTACCGTCAAGCCCTTGTCTGTCAGGTAACTGATTCCCTCCTCTGGACCGATCGCGAGATCCACTGATATGACCCAACTCGACTGAGACAGACAGACAGAGAGAGATGAGCATCAATCACAGGATCTGAACGCACACGGAATTCAGATTTAATCAGAAGAAACTAAATCATTAAGGGTTAAAAATAACACAAAAAAAGCCTCCTATATAATTTTATCTACAAATATTGCTTTCATTATACCACCAAAATGAAAAAATGCCACACTAACTATGATAAAATACATAACGTATAATATAGTATGCTATACATTAAAGTTTGGGTTTGATAAGATCAATATAGTCTCTTTTGCTCACCAAGGCTGCATTTATTTGTTTAAAAATACAGTAAATTTGTGAAATATTATTACAATTTCAAATAACTGTTTTCTAAGTTAATATATTTTCAAATGTAATTTTTTTTCTGTGATCAAAGCTGAATTTTCAGCGTCATAACTCCAGTCTTCAGTGTCACATGATTCTTCAGAAATCACTCTAATATTCTGATTTGCTGCTCAAGAAACATTTCTGATTATTATCAATGCTGAAAACAGTTGTGCTGCTTCATATTTTTGTGGAAACTGTGATACGTTTTATTTTTAACGGTTCTTTGATAACCAGAAAGTTCAAAAGAACAGCTTTTGTTTGAAATAGAAATCCTCTTTAACATTATAAACGTCTTTACTGTCACTTTTGATCAATTTAATGCATCCTTGATGAATAAAAGTATTTCAAAAAGAAATCTCACTGACCCCAAACTTGTGACCAGCTGCATATAGTATGTAGTAATGCACAAATACAGTTTAATGATTGTTAAGAAATATTTTGGTTTGGTAATCCTTCATTCTGAACCCTGAGTGTCAGTGTCACTAATGTAATTGCCCATTGAGCAGCAGGGGGCAGTAAAGTCCCATGATTCCCCACAGCAGGGGTGACCTGACGTACCCCCAGAGCACATCGAAAGCACTCTTTGTCAAATCTGTAGACGGGTGCCAGGATCTCAAAAAACTTCAGTATGCTCTGCTCGTCGTTCAGGTTGGCGAACTGCTTAAACGTTTGTTGGATCTGTTTCCTCAGCGCTTTGGCCTGAAACACAGAGAGAAAGAGCAGCGTTACACTTCACACACTGATTAAAAACACCAGCAGAGCTCCGGTTAAGTCCCTTTTCAGCAATACTAGATTAAAAAACCACTCTAATAACATCATACTGGATGACAGCGCTTGTGCAACTGGGTGCTATAAAGATCAGCATACAAATGTATTTAAAAAACCTCTTAAACTTGTATTTGAATTCAAGTGAAGTCTTTTTTTGTGCAGCACTTTTCACAATACACATCTGGGTTATTATAGCTAATTAAAATTAAAAGCTTTTTAAAAAAATGTGTTACTTGAAATAAAATAAGCATTAACTGAGATAAAATCAAATCTACAAAAATGTAAATGAATTTTTTTCAGCCAGTTGCTAAGGAAACATTTCTGACTTTTATTTAGTTTAGCAATGTACTAAAATAAAACTATAACTGAAATTGAAATTAATAAAAAAAAATATAGACATTAAAACAAAAATGACATATGAGGGGTATTACAGTTAGATCTAAAACCATTAAAATATTTTCATTACTTGAAATAAAATACATTAAATTAAACAAAATAAAATATACAAATAACTTATTTTATGTCAGCCAGTTGCCAATTAAATATTTCTTACTTTTTTTTAATGTACTAAAATTACAAAAAAATTATAAAAACTATATAGACGTATAAAAAAATGAAACACATATAGTAAAAAAACTATAATTAAAACTCAATGATAAAATTACACATAGAAATGGTTTTAAATCAGAATTCAAGGTTTAGCAGTTTGTGCAAGTGCAAAAATGAGTATAAACAAATAACAGTGATGCTTTTCTACGAATACGAAACTTCATGATGAAGTTATAGCATAATTTAATAATCCAGAATCCACCTGGTAATTAGTGCTGACAGGGTCATTACTACCATTAAATCCAGCTGTCCATCAGATAAGACGCACTAGAGTGATCAATCTCTATCAGCTTTCTCTCGCTCTCCTCAAAATACACACAACCTGCTCACTGCTGATGGACGTGACGACCTCTGAAAGGCATTATGGGCATCCTAACAGCATTCCAGACACAGATACACACAGATCATATCAAACATGTGAGCAGTCACTTCAGACGGGACGCCCACCCTTCCTGACAGGAAGTGCAGCCCGTATCTGAGTTTACATCTGCAGAGGAATTATGGGAAGGGTCTGACGGACCAAACCAGAGGGGAATGCAGTTTACTTCATCTAGAGACTCTCTTATTACAACAAATCATCGTTACTTATCATAACAGAGAGCTGTTGATAACAATGGGTAAAATGTTCTCTTATTATATGTAACAGAAATGAGTCAGCAATCCACAATCCTTCAGAACACAGATTAAAAATCTATTAATAAACCTAGTTATTGATTCATACTATTAATACTAAATATGTTAATAAGACAAAATCTTATTTAAAGTTAAAAAAGTTAAATAAATATGAACAAAAAACATCAATAAAAGATGATGAAAAAAAAAAAATATATATATATATATATATAATCTAAAAACAGCATATAATAAAAATATAAACAAACAAACAAATAAATAAATAAACAACAATACATTAATAAATTTATAAATTATGGCATACCCAACTATTTCTGTCTCTTTACTGCATAAAGTTTAAATATTGTCCAAATAAGTCTGAATATTAATCTCTGTCATCTATTATCTTTTCTGGTTTCTCTTAATTGATTTTAATGGAATATTTCTGCCATCATCTATATACATAATGCCATTTACAAATCAGTATATTAGAGTGATTTCTGACGGATCATGTGACACTGAAGACTGGAGTAATGATGCTGGAAATTCAGCGGCGCATCACAGAAATAAATTACATTTTAAGAGATATTCACACAGAAAACAGTTATTTTAAATAGTAATAATATTTCACAATTTTACTGTTGTTGTTGTTTTTTTTTTTGTACAAATAAATACAGCCTTGGTGAGCAGAAGAGACTTCTTACACTTTCACTGCATGGAAAACAGCAGCTCATCATATTTCCTTTTATGCACCAGCCAAAAGAATCATGCAAGTTTTGAACGACATAAAGTGAGTAAATAATGGCAGGATTTACATGTTTTGGGTGAACTATCCCTTTAATAAGCCCCCTGCGCTTTGAAAACAAACAGTATTGTTATTAAAATGATGACATGTGAGCTCAGCTCAATCAGGGCTAGATTTGATTTATGCGGTCAGTGACAGATGGCTGCGCTGTTAATTGAACCCGTTTCTAACTCGATCAAATGAGCTCTGCTCACACACTGATGCTGGAAACTCGAGAAAATGACATTTTCTAGGAAGCGCACAGATTAAATGTTATAATCGGCCTATATGAACAGATCTTGAGCAACATAACCGCTCACACGAGCTCCCGGCTGATGGGAATAGAGCGTGAGGCAGTGGAGGATGGGGCGATTTAACACCTCTGTCCCGCCCACGTGCGCACATGTTTGAGGCTGACCCTCAGGGTCACAGGACAACCCCACTATTTTACTGAGCATCTGTCTGCAGGAGTGTGTGGGACACTATTCTTACAGCAGCTGCACACACTCACACCACCAGCTTACAATCCCCATTCCCCTCATCCCACAACCATCATTAACAGAGTCACCATCAGGGTTACTGTAGTTAACGGAAACTATAACCATAAAACAATACAATGAAATAAATATATATATATATATATTTTTAAATATATTTTGCAGCTTGTTGCCAAAATAACATTTCTCATTTTTTAGAGATAAACTAAAATAACAACAATTACATATTTTATATATTTATACATAATATATATTTAAATTATATTAAAATGAATAAAAACTATACAGAAAAAATACAATTGAATAAAAGTAATAAAATAAACAGAATACAAATATTTAAAAAATAATAAAAATTACAAAAGCACAGTTACAAACAATTTAACTAATATTAAAATGAATATAGAAAATTTAAAAAATAATTAATGAAATAAAATATTTATAAATATTTGTTTAAATAAATAAAAATTACAAAAGTAGATCAAAAATAATGCTACAAAAAATTAAATAAAATGAAAAAGAAAACAGTAAAAAAAATAAGTTAAATATTAAATACTTAAAAAATCTAACACTGAATGACAAAAAGCACACAACAGAAAAAATGAAAAATAAAGTAAAAAATATGAATAAACGCTAAAAAATAAATAAATGCTTAAAATGATTTAAAAACAACAATGCTTATAAATCAATAATACTTATACATTTTTTAAATAATAATAAAAAAAATCACAAAAGCAAAAAACAATGCTTATAAATCAATAAAATACTTATATAAATGATTTAAAAACTAATAAAAAATCACAAAAGCAAAAAACAATGCTTATGAATCAATAAAATACTTATATAAATGATTTTAAAACTAATAAAAAATCACAAAAGCAAAAAACAATGCTTATGAATCAATAAAATACTTATATAAATGATTTTAAAACTAATAAAAACCACAAAAGCAAACAACAAAACTACAAAAGGAAACAGAACATATAAAAATAAAAAAAGCTATTTTTAAAAATCTAATAAAATATTTGTATACTTATAAACTAATAAAAACGACAAAAGCACAAAGGACTCAAATTTAAATAAAATTGTAACTAAAAATAGAAATATAAACTAATGGTATCTCAAATACAGTAAAATAACACTTAAAGCCGTCATTAAACGGAAGATATGATCAAGTTTACAAACAGATATTATGATGTATTTCTGAGTGATATGACTTAAAACATGAAAAAACATTGAGTTAAGACATGATTTCATCTGTTGATTGTTAAGTGGATTGTAAAATACTGGAATGTGATTGGTCTCACATACATCACAGATATTAAGTGAGCTTATCACACAAAGAGCAAGTTATGACATTTTGATTAAAGATTACAAAATACCATATATACACACACACACATGCATACATACATATATACATACATATATATATGCATCATTTGCATTAATCTGATTTCATGCAACTTTAATTCCAAGTATTCAACTTAAACCAGAGACATATTGGCTAAATGCTTGAAAATGCACAAGTTTAATAGCCAATGTGTTCGCGGTAGAAAGCATCCTCTCACCTTAACCGATTCCAACAAACTTTTGGGGAAGAACCGTCGTAGTCCAACGTCTTTTCTGCAAAACAGAGAAACAGAGCAGAAATCTGAGCACAGATGTGATGAAGTCATCGCAAACTCACGGACGGCCAACAAAACGTATTTTAATTCAGACATTTCCAGAGAGAAGCAGCCCATCTGGTGAACTGATCTCATCACACTGATCTATAAACGCATGCTGGATGACGTGGACCTAATGAAGCAACTTCTCCAAACATCAGGAAAACATGTGTAAAGCATTACTATAACAATCATAATCACATGTCATCCTCTACTGCGTTTTATAGACATGCTTTAAACACATCAACAAAATACACCAAATAAATATTTCAGCTCTGTCATGGTAATGCATTTCCAACCTCTCCTTTCTGCATTAATTACGCATGTTTTGATGAGAAAAAAATGAACCGTAATGAAGTAAAAACTAGAATTTTGTCTAATTTTTCTAATAATTTAGATTTTTTTTGACAATTTAATACAAGAAGTCTTGAGGCTGGGTTGTGAAAAACCCTGTTACCATCATATTTTCCCTTTTAAATTAATGAACAATTTAATTGATTTGTGGCATTATCATCATAACCATCCTTTGTTTTTTTCTTTTTTAATGTTAAATACCAGCATACCGAGCTGGAAGAGTCAGCTGACCTGTATCTGTTAGAGAAAGACGTGTAGAGCAAGTGCGTAAGCAGGACTGTACAAAAAATTATCTCAACATTTTCTGGGATTTTATCGATAAAGATAATTAGACGATATTTTGCTGAGTGTGTTATCGTGCTGGTATCTGAAGGACTGCCGTGGACAGCTGGCTCCTAAAGCTGTTGATATTCTTCATATTCTGTGTGGTCAGTTCACAGCAGTGATAGAAATTAATCTTTTCCAATAAGTTTAAAGTGATTGATTGATTTTTACCTTTTATGGGCATTTTTACCTTTATAAAACCTTTTTTTTCTAAAAGTGTGCATCATCTTTTGGGTCAAATTCTTACATTTAATCAGTCAATTATAATAATAATACATTTAGGCTGTTACTAAAATGAAATCAGTATCAATAAAATTAATCTTTACAGAAGATGCATCTAAAGTGGCATTTAGATGTATTTACACGTGTTAATGTAGAAATGTAGAAATAATGTTTTGATATTTTAAACATGAAATGCTGAATATTTGAAATTATTTAAAAAAATGAAAAGATACTGTAAATGTGAAATTAATACACTATCGCATTTCTATAATTCAAATCCGTTAAAGGATTGTTAGGCTGCATTAATTAGGTCAACCGGGAACACTTCCCAAAACACCTGATGTACTTGTTACATCGTTAGAAGAATGGCATCTACGCTAATATTAGTCTGTTTCTTTCTTATTCCGAGGTCACCGTAGCCACCCAGATCCAGACTGTATCCAGATCAGATGTGGATCAGCACCTAGAGATGACCTCTACAGCCAGGACACCTAGATGACCCCAGAGACTGATCCCCAGTGAAGACCCTGTCTCCAAGACGGCCATCGGGACAAGACCACAGGAACCAGATGAATCCACCCAGCTTTATATCAAGCCGATGTAAAGCTGCTTTGACACCATTTGCATTGTTATAAGCACTATACAAATAATATTGACTTGACTTAAAGGCCAATAAAAGCCAGCAGTCCCTGATGATAGTTTCATCATTTCATCTAAATGAAAAGCACTCTGGGTTGGCTTTGCTCAGCTTTAACCGCGTGGCGTCTCGCCAAAACAATTCGTCCGTGTTTATGGACCCTGAGAGCGGCACATCAGTCGATACTTTAACTGCTGCACTAAACCTTTAGTCCAGAGAGGTTAATGCTGCCAGATTCTCACACGCTGTTATCACTAATTCACATGCGTTACAATAAAAGCACTAAATATAAGTGAATAATCTTCCACAAATTCAATACACAGTTTCTACCCTACTCTGCTGTAACCATTAGGCCACGACTTTAATAAATAAATTAATAAAACCAAACTATATAGAAATTTAAAAAAACTGAATATAGTACAATAAATGTTTTTCCTCATAACATTATATCATTAACTATTGGTCTGTTAAGCATAATATGATGCAGTAATGTTTATAAAACAAAAATGATATAAGATCACTTAATATCTACTATTAAAGATATATTATTTTAAGATATGCATTTATATATTTTATAAATCAATATTAGACATTATATGGGAATATAATATAATATATAACAGTTTCTGCCCTAATATGTTGTTCAGAGCAGGGTTAGAATGAAAAAAGTAAAAAAAATTGGATTTGAAATAAATATCATACAATATATATACATTTCAACTGAAATAAAAATAAAAATAACAAAAAATTAAGAAAACAAAATCACTAAAAGTTTAACTAAAATTAAAAAGAAAATATAAAAATAAAACCTTAATCCAAATATGAATCAAATCTATAATAGTATATGACTGCTAGTAAAATAACAGCGGTTCAGAGGTGAACCAGGTGATGATGTCCTTCCCTCCAGCTGCTGTCTGTGCAGCTGTCACTCAAATCAGAGCGAGTCTGTGATTGGTGTGCTCTCTCTGCCCTGTCCCGCCCCCTGAAGGGCCAGAGCGCGTGTCAGTCTCCGCTGAGATGAAGAGTGACTCTGTGTGTTCGCTGAGCACATGATGTTCAGCAGATGCTCAGTGTTATTAGCACTGATCTGTCAGTCAATATCCTGGCACTCTGAAATCTAACTGTGCCATTTTGGCCATTAAACTCTATTAGATATAATGTTCAGCATTATCTGTCAATATGAAACGCATATCGGTCAGCAATGAATACTTACTCTAGCAGTTCATAGTTGGATTTTTTATCCAGAGCGTTTCCTCTCATCTCTCTGTAGAATCTCCTGGAAAAGAGAACAGCAGAAATCAGCACAATCATCTCACAGTCCTGCTGCGGAGCATCTGACGGGACGATGAGCGATGAACGGACCTGATCTCAAGACATCCCAGCTTCAGCACGATCTCCTGATCGACTTGATCCGCAATCTCCAGCATATAGTCATTCTTCACCTGCAAACACAAACATTCACAGATTTGAGCCGCCGTGGATAAGAAGTGACTGCTAAATAAATACATGTAAATGAAAAAACGAATAAAAAATAATTTTCAATAAGCATTATGTATTTAAAGAGATCAATACATAGTTGAAATAATATCATGCAAAATTATATCTATAATTTAGAATTAAAATTTTTGGATGAAAACTATATATTATAAATTGTATATATATATATATATATATATATATATATATATATATATATATATATACACACACACACATATATATATATACATATATATACATACAATAAGATATGCTTTTTAATATATTAAAAATGTATATATATAATACTTAAAGATATAAGATTAAAAATATGATGTATACTTTATATTAAATTATTAAATAATTAATATAAAATATTAAATTAAAATAATTTAACAAAAATGACATGTGCTTCATTTGCACACACACACACACACACACACACACACACACACACACTGGCCAGGGCACCTTCACTCACCTGCTGATAGAAATAGTTGAGAGTGGGTTTGTCTTCAGCGAACTGATTGAGGAAGCCCTTGGGCAGGTAACGGATCCTCAGCTCATACCTGAGGAGGAGAGAGAAAACATGATAAATAAAAGAGTCATGACAGGAGAAATCACCATGTGCCTAAAACATCTCACACACACACACACACACACAGACAGACACACACGTGCTGATAACAGAGTCAAGCTCATGATGAAACCTCGTCTTTCTCCTCCAAATCAACAGAAAAAAATAAAGAACTACACTGTGCTGAAAGAAAATTAAGCTCTGTTTTAGGACCACTAAGATTTTTTGCATTCTATTAATCACAACTGAGCACATTTTCAATGAATAGAATAGAATAGAATAGAATAGAATAGAATAGAATAGAATAGAATAGAATAGAATAGAATGGTGGTGGTTTTGTATTACTGCAGCTTTAAGTCCAAGACAATAAAGTATGACTCTAACACTAACTCTAATTTCTTACTTGTTTATTTGATTTGAACTATGGTTATGTTACTTTAAATAATAATAATAGTAATTCATTGTATCAAGAACTTTAAGGTACTCGATGATTTATAAGAGATAAAAAAAAACAATAGCAGTATAACAAAGCATAAAAATAACAGCACTTTATTTTATCTATATATTTCATTATTTTTTATTTTAATATTTTATATGTTACCACCTCATTCTATTTCTCACTTGTTAATTTGATTTGAACTACTGCTGTTTTAAAAAGTACTCAAATATGCTTTACACGAGATAAAAGTAGCAAAAGTACCCTATTTTATTTTTACTCTGATTTATTTCTATTGCATGCAGCAAACACATTAACAGTACTGATGTTCGGTTATTGTCATGCTTATGAAGGATGACAAAAACTGAAGGAGAAAAAGAAAGAAAACTAGAAAATGTGGAACATTAAAAAAAGGTGTGTGTGTGTGTGTGTTTTTGTGACAAATAAGGACATAAATTTGTATAATGACACAGGTATGACAGGTATTACAAGGTGAAGGTGACTTTTCAGGACATTGACCCACGTCCCCACTTTTCAAAACGCTTATAAATCATACAGAGTGAGTTTTTTGGGGGGAAAGCAGAAATGTTTCCTGTGAGGGCTAAGTTTAGGTGTAGGGCAATAGCAAATACAGTTTGTACAGTATAAAAACCATTACGCCTAAGGGATGTCCCCACTTTTCACAAAAACAATCAGTGCTTTTCCTGGACCTCGCTCAGGAAAAGATCAAATCTCAGTTCCTGAGCAGTGAAGAAAGCAGGAGCTCAAGGTGCTCAGTTCACACACTTCTGAAAGCAGCTCTGCTGGGAAAAGCGCTTTCTCTGCTGTTAAACTGTGAAATTGTTCTTTACTTGATATAAACAGAATTGGACCGAAAGCAGAATCAAATTAGCCAAAATATCTAACAAATAAACCATAAATATTGGGAAGCTACTCTACACTGCAAAAAAAAACCATTTTCATTCTGGCCAAAATATATGTATATATACTAAATACATGAAAAGCATGGAAAAACGTTGCCTGGTCTGATAAGTCTCGATTTCTGCTGCGACATTCAGATGGTAGATGGTCAGAATTTGGCGTAAAGAACATGAAAGCATGGATCCATCCTGTCTTGTCTCAATGGTTCAGGCTGGTGGTGGTGGTGTAATGGTGTGGGGGATATTTTCTTGGCACACTTTGGGCCCCTTAGTACCAATTGAGCATCATTTAAACGCCACAGCCTACCTGAGTATTGTTGCTGTAGAAAATGAGTGAGGTGAACTGAAGAGAAGAAGCACCATCATGGAGCTGTGAATCTGAAGGATCTGGAGTGATTCTGGATGAAGGAATGGTCTCTGATCTCTTGTCAGGTGTTCTCTAACCTCATCAGGCATTATAGGAGAACATTTAGAGCTGTTAAACTGACAAATGGAGGTTTCAAAAAGTATTGAATAAAAGGTGCCGTTAATTGTGGCCAATGTGTATCAGAGAAAAACATTTATTTCATAATGATATTTCCCCCATTTTAAATTCTTATTATCCAATGAAAGGTTAGATTTTTGTGAATTTTTTAAATAAAAGATCAAAAGGATTAACAATGCAGATTAATTTTCACAGCCTTCTTTCATCATATTTACCAAGGGTGCCAATATTTTTGGCCATGACTGTATGTGTGTGTGCTGTGTATATTTATTATGTATATATAAATACACATACATGCATGTATATATTTAAGAACAATATGTTATTTTTATATATTAAATATATTTATATATAATATAAATTATATGAATATAAATATATACATGTAAATATTTTCTAAATATATATTTTATGTGTTTGTATTTTTATATACATAAATATATACAGTACACACATATATATTATGTAAATAAAAACTTTTATTTTGGTTGCGATTAATTGTTTGACAGCACTAGTATATACACACACAAACACACACACACTCTTTGTATGTGACATGTGTAGCACTTTGGGAATTATGGGTATTCCAATCGTGTGAGGCTTTCTGCCGGCCTAATGAGGTCATTTTGTGAGCAGATGATTGGTTGTAGCTGGGACATGATCACTCAAGTTTCTCTCTAGAGGAAATCAAAGCAGCGAGAGTCGTCTGCCAGCAGCGAAAAAACTAGATCCTCTTCCAGCTCCATCTGAACATGAGCTCATCTGCCTTACAGCACAAACGCCGAGAGAGAGATCCATCAACACCCCAGTGACCGCTGTGCAGGAGCGCTATTAGAGCTCCTAAAGAATGGCGTCAGCGTAGAGAGAGGGATGCTTCATCCACAGACAAACGACACAAACGGCCTTATCTGATCAAAGCCTCTAAGAGTCACAAAAACAATGACATACGAGGAGCACGCAGACAGCAGAGCACCAAGAGCACACATCATTCTCTGCACACTGTCAGAATGGCAGTAATTAGACTGTTAGGAAGGAATCTGGCTGGGGTTTCCCACCGATTCACATGAGAAATTAGTGTAAGGAGAAAATCTGATTATTCAGGATTGAAGATTTTTAATGTTCTTGAAGGAATCTCTTCTGCTCACCAAGGCTGCATTTATTTGATCAAAAATACAGAAAAATAGTGAAATATTATTACAATTTCAAATAACTGTTTTCCATGTGAATGTGTTAATAGAATAAGAAAAAGCCATGTTTACAAATTCCCATGCTGCTAAAATCACTGGATCTGACATGGTTTTTGACGTTAATGACATCAAAACTTAGAAACAGGTAAAGAGTTTTATTTGAGGCACTTGGTAGCAAATGAATGAGTTGCATTCAATAAAAAAGCAATACTTTTGAACAAACAGAAAGCTCAGAAAGTTGCACACATTGTACACAACTTTCTCAGTCATTGTACAAACAATTGCAGAAACTATTGTGCAATGATGCATCATGGATTTCAGATGAATACAGCCCTAAAAAAAAAAAAAAAAGGCACTTTTCATATCTGTCAGATTGATTCTTCCTGTCTAAACGGGCCATTCTTGACCAGAACATGCTGCAAAGCAAACCAGATTTTATTCTGGCTGTATCAGACCAGTATGTATCGGTCAAGAGCCGGACTGAAGGTTTAATGCTGGTCTGGGCCTCAGGATGCAGAAAACCACCAAAAGCACAAATAATCAGATCAGATCCCTCAAAACCTACAAGAGTTTGAGATAATCAAGCGTTTCTGACATAAAACGGTCTCCTCAAACAGCAGCTTGTGCAGTTGTGAGGGGCAGTTAAAAGGTGGGGTTTTAAATCGCCGCCGCTCTTTTCTCTGCATCTCTGTGCTGTGAGTGACAGAACAAAAGCTGCTGAGAGTGAATTAGCGGCGGTGAATGGATGCACAGCTGCTTCACGGGGCACACGGGCCTGACGGCTCCCCTGCTGCATTGTGGGTAGAGACGAGGTGACATAAAAATACCATCTGTGAGGGAATAACTCACAGACTCTGATAAAGTAAAAACACACACACAAACGGACAAAGACAAGGCCAGCAGCAGGCACTAATTTAGAGGTGAATGAATTCAACCACTCAATCAGATACAGATACATGTGACGTTTGTCATTCAGACGATGCCCTTTCATTCTTAAAAACACCCTTAAATAACAAGATACTATTAAATAATCACATGCTGGTTTGAGCCGGTGCAACCCGACCAGCTGAGAAGTGCACAAAACCCCTTTAAAACCAGCCAACAGACCAACCTGACCAGCAAAACTATTTTACCACATGTATAGAAAATTAGGATGTAAAAACATAAATGAACAAAACTGACAATCATAATAATGCACACTGTAAAAAAAAAAAGTTGAGCCAACTTAAAATTAAGGCAACCAGCTTCAGCAGATTTTTGACTTCTCTCATCTTATTTTTGTAGGAGATTCTCAACTTTTTGTTGTATAAACTTCAAACAACAAGTTGAGTAAACTCAAAAATCTGCTGAAGCTGGTTGCCTTAAAATTTGAAGTTGGCTCAACTTTTTTCTTTTTACAGTGCAGGGCCAAACTATGTTGCTAGAACTTCAATTAAGAGGTAATTCTGTCATCTTCGTCACAATGTAGTTATTGTTAACTAAAATTAAAACTACAACTTTGAAAAGCATACTAAAATTAAGCTGAAATAAACTGGTTAAGCATATTATTTCAGCATATTAAGTAAAATAAATGATCAATATTAGATCAAATAATATATGAATAACTACTAATAAATAAACAAGTTAAATAGATAAGTTAAGTACTAACATTATTAATTAAAATAAATGACATTTGACATTGACATTTATGCATTTAGCAGATGAAAGCTAAAAATTGTAATTATATATTATAATATTTTAAAATAAATATATAAATATAAATAAATATATAGTATAATATTCTAAAAATCCAAATAAATAAATAAATAAAAGCACACAATAAAATTACTAAAAATAAAACTTCAACTAAAAAAGGATTTATTACTCTTATAAATGCTAATTTTAACATTTACTAATATAATATTAAAATCAAAACTTGCATGTTAATATTATTTAATGGAGCTCACATGAACTAACAATGAACAGTTGTATTTTTATTGACAAAGATGAATAAATACTATAACAAATGTTTTGCTCATTGTTAATTAGTCATTTAATGAATGAACAAATATTAATTAATGATACCTTACGGTAAATGTTTAGTGTAAACTTAAATGTAAAAAAAATAAAATAAATGAAAATGAGAAATAAGTACTAAAATGACCACACTAAAAGTAAAATAAATTCTAAAAAGCTAAATACAACAAAAACTAATAAAAATTACAGCGCCACATAGATAATAATAAAATATATATATACACTGAAAAAAAAAATATATATAAAAATTGTACAAAAAAATATAAAATACTAAAATAACAAAACATTTTCAAGTGAAAAAAATTCATGGTTAAGTTATATTTTAGACCAGGATGGACCAGAGCCCATTTGCCATCATAGTTGGGTTTATTATGCTGTATTATATCTTCTCCTGTGTGTTAATGTTGATTGTGTGTGAAACGAGTTTGAATGATTTACCTCCATTCGTCCTGTGGGCGGTTCTGCTCGTATCTCTCCCTCACGTGGGACACGCCCATATCCGGGTGGAGCCAGTGGATGTCGCCCGACGGAACGTGAGTGAGACGCAGCCCGAAACAAGTCACGTGTTTGACCTTATGAATGTCCACGATCTTCTGAATGATTCCCTGCAGACACAAAACACACAGTTCACGGTCATAAAAATCCCATAATGCACGGCATACTGATTTATAGAAGCATAAAAATCCTGCGGCCGTTATTTGATGATTAGAGATGCTGCTGTATAAATCCAGCTCAACCTTCACAAGACTAAGTATTCCCGTCACACACTAGACCTGCAGTGCTGCATTTACTGCATATACTCTGGTACACACACACACACACACACACAAGAGTTTGGCCTCAGTAAGATTTCTCTTTAAAGAAATGAATACTTTTATTCAGCAAGTAAGCATGGAATTGATCAACAGTGACAGTAAAGCCATTTATAATGTTACAATAGATTTCTATTTCAAATAAATGCTGTTCTTTTGAACTCTCTGTTCATCAAAGAATCCTGAAAAATAACATTTCTAGCAAAAATATGAAGCAGCACAGCTATTTTCAGCATTGATAATGATCATAAATGCTTCTTGAGCAGCAAATCAGCATATTAGAATGATTTCTGAAGATCATGTGACACTGAAGACTGGAGGAATGATGCTGAAAATACAGCTTTGATCACAGGAATAAATTATATTTTAACATACATTTACATAAAAAAAATAGTTATTTTAATTGTAATAATATTTTACAATTTTACTGAATTTGTGATCAAATAAATGCAGGCTTGGAGAGCAGAAGGTACATTAAAAATGAATGAATGAATAACATCTTACAAACCCCAAACTTTTGAACAGAAGTGTATTTAATAAAGATAAATAAATGATATTGTAAGAGTTCTCTGTGATTTAACTTCCTGTTTTATTCCTGTCACATGACTTGACTGACAAAAATTATTACACATAATAATATTTAAAAACAAAAATGTATTTACTACTTTATATCCCACAAACGCACCAAAAGAAAACCAAAAGACATGTTCAGTTTTCATCACACAGGAATTACATATTTAACATATTTTAGAACAAAAATTGTCCCAGACGTGACACAGGCCCAGATGAGATCACTGCTGCTGAGGGAATGCTCTCATAGTCTAATAAACAGGATATGAAAGTGATGCTGTCGTCACGGAAGCTGGGTGGTTGCCATGGCACCGCCGCGGCCATCATTGATTGGATTACGGACACGGGCAGAGCAACCAAGGGCTCTGAGGACATGCGCGCACACACACACACACGGCGGAGAGATTCTGGCAATGTGTCTGAATGTCATTCTGGTTACACACTAAATGGATTACATAATCACATAAGAGCCAAATACATACGGATTCTGTGAGGTGTACTACTGCCATTGCTAAATTAATTATATAATCAGCTGCAATGTAGTTATTAAATAAGTTATTATAAATAAGACCTAATAGCAACATAATATTTTTTAATTTATAAGGTCATTGTATAGATCACAAAATTTAACTGAAAATAGATATAGAAATACAATACATAAAATATAAATTACTGTAACTGAAAATGAAAATGGAACATTTATTACAATTAAATCAATTGTATTTCATTAAATTTGACTGAAATGTCATGACTGCTGTTGTTAACTGAAACTAAAACTATTAAAAATCATTTCCAGCAATTCAAGATAAAGCTGAAGTAAAATAAAATACAAATCTTACATGAAAATAAAATAATAAAAATGATTCCTAGGCAACTAACTGAAAAAAATAAAACTCATATAAAAATAAATTAAAGCTATATTAAAAATAGCTTATAAAACTACATATAAAATATAGCTTATAAAACTATATAAAATATAAATATATATACAAAAGAAACTAACCAACAAAAGATACACAACAAAACATAAAATTGTTAAAAGTTAAACTAAAAACTGAAAATATAAAGATATTTCAAAATATTAAAAAGCTATACTAGTATATATATATAATACCAAAATAACACTAACTTTACAAATGAGAGGTACTTCATTTATTTTCCTTTTTATTTATTTATTATTACTATTATTTTTATCATTTTGAACCCGGAAGGATAACCAATGAAACAAATTTACCTCACAATATGTTACACCAGCATTAAAAACAAAAGTAAAATAAAACTAAAATTATAAAATGGATATTTATGGCCAATATACACTGACTTTTAATTTACCTTTAACTTCTGGTGCCTTTGTGCATTCTTAACAAACTTAAAAAAGAGAGAGACAGATAAAACACTAACACACCCAGACAGCATCTCTCTCAGCATCAGACGGTGGTCTGGCACCCACGACAGTAAAAGACACTACAGTGCTTCAGTTTCATCAGATCTAAAAACTCACGCTGACACTCCAGCCAAAACACTGCATATTTATGATGGCATGTTCACGCCGGGGTCCCCCAGGGCTCCGTCTGTGGCCCATTTTCAGGCTAAAAGGACCGTCAGGGCAGTTCAGCATTGGTATTTACCAGCAGGACACGACATAAAAACAGAGCACAGGCCAGCTGGAACCGGCGTCTACATGTGGCCCTCAGATTACCACTGATGGTTTGGCAAACCCGTGGTGTGCGGGAATAACAGAGCTGGATTCCCTGCTAGCACTGGGAGTGCTTTTCCGGCATTTATGTGTGCTTTCTGTAAGATCTGGGCCTTTAAAATAAATCATGTACCAGTAAAAGAGACTCATGAGCCATAAACATCAACTGAACTACAGTACTTCAGATTTAATTGGCATGTGTTAACAAAAAATAATAACACAAAATGAAAATATAGCATAAAACTAATCATTTTAAGTGTAAATAAAGATTATTGGAGCATGGTTTACAAGAAAATACACTTTTCACTGTTTCACTGTTACTTGCTATTCCTTTGTAAATAATTATGAAATTTAAATTAAAAAAATAGTTTTGAGAGCTTTTTTTCAGTGCATGAAATTGAAATGAACATGCATTTTGTAATTGACTATTCAAGCCTCCAAATATCCAGAGGATTTGAGCAAAGACGAGTTCAAATGGATGACAAGCTGTTTGCTATCGGCTGGTTAATCTGAGACTGAAAAAACAGCAAACCTCCCATTAGAATAATTAAAGCGCTTCGTTTGGCAGAGTTTAATGAGATAATCACTACGGTGTAGATCTGCATCTCAAATTAACTTAACTATATGATGCGTTCACATGCTTTACAGCTATAAACTGTAAGTTAAACCTGAATTATGAAACATAGATGTGGTTGCAAAAGCATGCAAAAGCATTTAAATTAAAATTGATGATTTTAAAGCACAGCACTGTATTGCTTAGCATTATAAAAGCCTATATTTTAAATCAGAAACATTGCAACTACAAGACGTCAACAACCTTTACTGTCTTTTCTCTGAAATGACTTTCTACTCATTTATAAAAACGAAAGCATGCATTTAATTTCTGAGCAATCAGCAATGGTTCGGCTCAGCATCATTAGCATCACAAATCATTTGCATGCAAATTGTCAATTAGAAGTTGGCATTCCTGTCTTGTTATTTTATCTGTAGGTCTGAATGCTAATGCATTTGGTTTATATTAACATATTCATTTATTCATTAAGCAGATGCCCTTATCCAAAGTGGCTAAAAAATAACGACAGCTAATGTGAAATATAAAAAAGTTTTTCCTTCTGTAAAATAAATGAGTCATGATGCAGTTAAAGTTTTAATACACTTACACTTTAAATCAAAACCATTCGTTTCTCCATTCGTTCATCCACTGTCATATGAATGGACCACTTCCCTCATGCCACTAAACTAAAGATTCCTCATTTTAATCTGTCTGTATGAAGCTCGGGAGGAATAAAATCCCTGCTGCTGGAAATCTGAACATCTGCGGTGAAGCTTAAACAGATAAGAGACACGACTGACCCCGAGCCTGCATTTGAAAAACCCACTTCTGCTGCCATTAAAGCAGCCCAACAGAGTTTCTGAGCTTCAGGCGTGTTTGATTTGGACCTCCACATGCTCTCACAGATCAGAAGACAACACACCACAGATGAATATGGTAAAACAAAGAAGTGAAGTGACATGTGACCCATACTTGGAATTTGTGCTCTGTATTTAACCCATCCAAGTGCACACACACAGCAGTGAACACACACACACACCGTGAACACACACCCGGAGAGGTGGGCAGCCAATGCTGCGGCGCCCGGGGAGCAGTTAGGGGTTCGGTGCCTTGCTCAAGGGCTCCTCAGTCGTGGTATTGAAGGTAGAAGGTAGAGAGAGCGCTGGTTATTCACTCCCCCCACCTACAATCCCTGCCGGCCCGAGATTCGAACTCGCGACCTTTGGGTTACAAGTCCGACTCTCTAACCATTAGACCACGACTGAATAAAACAGTATTGTTTTATAATACTGTTTTATTATATATATATAATATAATTTCAATAAATGTATTTAATACTTTTTATATTGTTATATATTGTATAAGTTAGGTCTACGTAAGTGCTGCTGAAGTGGAGATTTAAACATTAAAGATATGTATAGTGATTAAAATCTACAGATGGAAATAGATAAAGTGCAATAAAATAAACAGTGTATTTTGGATGTTTTCAGACCAAAAGTTTGAAATAAAACGCATTATGGAAGCAAAATAGCCCAAGATCTCAAGACTGCTCAATGTTGTTGCTTGTAATGTACAGCCTTAAAATGCACTGCATTATCATGCAGAAAAAGACCAAAACATGCTCTTGTTGAGTCAAAATGATCATGCACGAAGACAGTTTGTGTCCAGACAGAGCGGGTCAGTAATAAAGGCCTCAGATTTCAGATTTCTTAGCAATTACATACATACTACAAAAAAAAATTATTATAATGATATAATATAATATTATCATATAATATATTAAAATATTATATGATAAACCAATTAATTTATAAACAAATGTTTGTTCAAATTAAAATGTATGTTTATTAGTGCTGAAAATGTTTTTAATGAATGTTAAATGTTTTTTCTGAAATGAATCGCGATTAATCCCACCTAACATTAAACTTTTTAAATATACTTTTATATTGCAATAATTTCACATTTAATCTTCAAATTAATGTAGAAACAGCATAAAGTATATTTTTAATATTTGATTAATGTCATCTTTTTTTTATGACTGAAGGCCAGTATCACTGATACCAATACTACTGATGCCTCTATAAAATTGTTATTTTTTCCCTAAAATTTAACCATTGACTGTAGCCATTCAACATTACAGCATAATTGAGAGCTATCAATTTTAACATTTATTACATTTTAATAAAATAACTTCTAATTTAGGTGAACTTTAAACAATCTTCACATAACCCATTATAATAAATGTCATATTTAGCTACCTGTGCCCTTCAGCAAGTAGGAAATATACAGAAATTGAATAAAGTTATCAAATACTAAATTCTAAATTAAATATAGATGAATCCTTAAAGCTATAAATGTTATTGATTTCCCTTTTTTTCTTTTGTTCTTTGATGAAAAGACATCACAGCAGCTGGGTTAATAGGTTATTTCGGGTGCTGTTTCTTTAAGAGCTGCCGCTGCTGAACATGACACGGATGTCATGCATCGTATTTTCTCTCAACACTCTTTACCTTTTCTGAGCCACTTCAGGTCTTAAAGTCTCTATTAATGAGCCGACTAGCTGAATCGGGTGTGTTAGATGATGCCTGTAATGCCTTTCTCGTTTTACTCACGCCTGGCGCTGAGATGAAGCTGCAGCACGCGTCTGAAACATCTCCTGTTTGATTTGCTCGTAAAGACTTTCTGTGACTAAATAAATGCACTTCTCAGCAAGAAAAAAAGAGACAGAGGCAGCAGTTGTGAGTGGGGTAGCTAACACTAGCCCCGCCTCTGCGTTAATGGCGTTAAATAATTTTAACACGTTAAACTGAAAAAATTAATTGCCTAATAACGCGCTAATTTCGACAGCACTAATATATATATATATATATATATATATATATATATATATATATATATATATATATATAGCAATATAAATTGTTTATAAATAATTGATGAAATCATATGTATTATTTACATAATAAAAACAGAACAGAATAGAATAGATAAGCACAAAATTGGTGTATTAAATTAAATTTTAATCTGAGAAATGAGTAATGAGAAACTAATGAAAATGATGAATGAAAAACAGCCAAACAACCATCTAGACCATCTCAGGCAAGCTAAAGACTACAAAAAGACAGCTTGGACCATCTAGAAACCATGTACAACCCTCAGAAACTGGTTCAGTTAGCATGAAAAACGTAGATTCTAAAAGCAATAAATATTAATACACAACATTAGGACATTGCACAGAACTTGTGTGATGTTTTTCTCACCCTGACGTCGGTGGCGTCTCCATGCCGGATGTTGCTGGACCAGGTGCTGTGCTCGCTGTTGTTCTCAAAGTGATGGAAGATCTTCAGGACCCTGTCTGGGGCCCCAGGGGCCCGCTCCGTCCCCGCGCTGAGACGGGCCTTGGCCCCACCGCCCAGGGTGTGGTTTGGGTTGAGCTCCAGGTATGCCGTCGCCATGCCTTTACTGTGCGCTAGGTGTCTGTCATATTCTGGACAGAACCAAGACAACAGGGGAAACCGATCAGGGTCATTCAGCACAGGGCGACATGATTAATAGCGCCATAATCAAATCACAGAGGCTGCAATTCAATTCAATAAATATAGTTGCATCATGTTTCAGAGTGAAGTGCGGCACTAGTGTTTACAGCATCTCAGAGTGAAAAAGAAAAGCTTTAAGATGTGACTGTGTTTTTACGCCAAAATAAAAACTTGACAAAATTAAGACTAGTATTAGTATTATAATATAAAGCAATATTTATATTATATTATTTTTCCTAAAATATTATATTAAAAAAGTTAAATAATTATTTTATTTTACAGTGAAATATTTGAAATATTGTTTCTTATTTTGTTTGATATTTGTGTTGATATAAATACATAGTAAATAGTAATAATAATAATAAAAATAATAGTTTAAATGACATTAATAATATAAATAAAATTACAACACTAATAATAAATGTATTATACATTTTATTATTATTATTTATACTTTGTTTTTTTTTACTACTAATACTATTTATTATTATTATATTTTATATTGATATATAATCAAACAAATTTAGCCATTCAAATCAGGGTTATTATAGTTAACTAAAACTAAAACCATTAAACAATTGTTACTTAAAATAAAATAAACATTTACTGAAATAAAATAATACAAATAAACTAATTTTCATTCACTTGATGTATTAAAAGAACTAGAGCTAATACTCTAATAAAAACTATATACTGTACATATTTTAAAAATGAATATAAAAATTCATAAAAATTACAAGAACAACAAAATTACTAAAACCTTATCTAAAATTAAAAAATGATAACAGAAAATGTAAAAATAAAACTATTTCAAACTATCAATAAATACTATAATAACATAATAATACAATCATCTTTAATATATATCTTTAATAATAACACCGCTACAAATAAGCATAGGAAGCCTGGGAAAAAAACTGCATTTCAATTTGCAATCAAGCACAATTTTTATCAGAAAAAAACTAATAGATTTCTCCCCCAAATCATGCATCACTAGTATGTAGTGAAATTAATTACACGCAGGCAGTAAAAATGGACACTGTTTCCAAAGTAGGAAGAACTTTCTAATGTCCTCTCGCCTTTCTCACACCTCTGATTCAATTTGAGAAAATTTAATCGCACAGTTCACTCTTCGCCGTATTTCGCCGTCTGGCTCTCGAGCCGCTTCACACACCAAGACAGAGCGAGAACTGAAGAGGCGTAATATATGAGCAGATGAAACACCAGACACCTCGCAGATGGACAGCAAACCATCGACTTACATCAGGATCATTCATGGTCTCACACACCAGACTGAAGATCTTTCTAGCTGGTTAAAGCTGGTTGACCAGCAGGGTTTCCAGCTGTAGAAGGGTTGGTAAACCATCTTGACTAATCTGGTGAGATCTATGGGTTTGTTAAGCTGGCTAACTCGACACTCAATCTTTCTGCTGATCTTCTGAGCACACATTAAACTCAACAGCACACGCAGGACAGATGGATGCTGGGATAGTGGTTTTGAGGCGATGTAGAGGCACATCACGGCACATTCCCATCAACAGCATTCCTACAATCCCAGACGTCCGCTTATCACCATCACAAAAATGAAACACACCCAGCACACAGATAAACAAACGTGCAAGAACAAATACACACGGCAGCACGGTTACACAACTACCGTTTCCCGTTTTCAGTTTAATACAAAACTAATCTAATCTAATAAAAGATCAACCATGAGTTCTTTCACAGTGAGATCAACAGAGCTTCAATAATCTATTTCAGGTTAAACACCCATTTACAGATCTGAGACATGCTGCCAATTACCATAGGAAATCATTCAGATTTGTCCTATATATCTATTTTTATTTATTTTAATAGATTTATATACAATTATACAAATTATTAATTGATGAGATATTGATCAGATTAATTGATCATATATATAATGTACATTATACTCCTTTCACCACACAAACAACACAAATATATATACTAAATTATTAATTGATGACATGATAAATGTATACTTTTATGCATACACAAGAAAACATTTGGATTATTTTGTGTACTGAATTAATTTTTATGATTTAATGATCAAAATGTCTGAACTGGATGATTTCAATGTTATAGAAATGAGAAATTAATGAGAATTATCCGTGAGAAACATCTGGATGCATTACAGTAATGAGAACTGCATGAAAATACAGTCACAGTGCAATAAAGCAATAATGGTTGTCATGAGATTCACCCCGCTGGAAAAATGAGGTTTAATACATACAGGCTTAATTTTCCTTTATACAACATATAATGCCTTTCTTTAGGTTTGGGGGTGAAATAATAACAATAAACTTTATTTTATCTAGCGCCTTTAAAATTACATCTCAAAGTGCTTTACAAAATATGAGCCAGACGTGTTCTTGAAAGACACACACACACACACACACATCACAGTGTCAGTGAATGAGCTGTTACACCCTCAGAGTCACGTAGGACACACACACACACACACACACAGCCGCCGACACTATCCAAACACACCGCAGTCTGTCTGCCTCATACATCTTCAACAAACACCAAAACATCACACAACTTAAACACTCAGAGTCAGAAGTCATTCAGAAGACAAAGTAACTTACTAAACTCTTACTACAAGTTCAGTGTCCTGTAGTGAACTCATGCCATAAATCACTGCTTACAGGAATCAAAGCTTTCTGAATACTAGCACTGTTCAGACAAACAGATCAAACGCACATCACTAGTGAACCTGACCAATAAACAAAAAACTGACTTCTAGTGACTGAACACAACGAGAAAGCATTTTAACATAAAAACCTACATATACACTACTATTAATAGTTTAAGGTTGGTAAGACTTTTAATGTCTCTTCTGCTCACCGAGGCTGCATTTATTTGATCAAAAATACAGTAAAAACAGTAAAAATGTGAAATATTATTGCAATTTAAAATTGTTGCTTTCTATGTGAATATCTGTTAAAATAGAATTTATTTCTATGATCAAAGCTGTATTTTCAGCATCATTACTCCAGTCTTCAGTGTCACATGATCCTTCAGATATCATTCTAATATACTGATTTGCTGCTCAAGAAACATTTCTGATAATTATCAATGTTGAAAACTGCTTTATATTTGTGTGTAAAACATGATATTTTATTTTCAGGATTCTTTGATGGATAGAAAATTCAAAAGAACAGCATATGAAAAAGAAATCTTGTGTAACATTATAAATGTCTTTACTGCCACTTCTGATCAATTTAATGCGTCCTTGCTGAATAACAGTATTAATTTCTTCTAAAAAAAGCCTCAAACTTATGATCAGTAGAGTAAACAGCTGTCTATCTGAAGCCAAACCCTAAGCTATGAGCATCAGAGTGTCTCTTGGACATGACAGTCCTACCTGTGAGTAGAAACGGCCAGCAAACACACGACACAGCAGAGTCATGCGACACACGTCCATCTCTGTCGAGAAACATGAGGAGAGACGTGCGGCGCACAGAAATCCCCGACACATGTCTGTGCCTGCTACAGCTGGGGAATATCTGACACCACACACAAACACACACACACGGCCAAGCCTCTTCCTCTGACATACAGTAAGCTCTCATCGCTCCAGTCACAGCTGTGTGTGAGTCATGTTTACCCACACATCACTGATGTCTCATCATTCGGCAGACTCACCTGCCGTCCAGGTGTGTGGGGGCGTGGCTTAAGACAGGACACACCCCTATAACCATTTCCACAGCAAAAACTGTACTAATGCTCATGTATGACAAAGAGACTAACAGGCTCTGCTTCAAAACCTAGTGAGCTTGTTTGCTGTATGCTGTCTACATAGGCAGCATCCTGACTGAAATTGCTTTACATACTGTAGGCAACAACATGCAAAAAAAAATGATCAAAATAATGCATTTTCTGCACTGCAGTTCTGCTAATCGGGTTTATACTTTAAATCTGGCATTGTATGCTATGAATATTGTTGGCTTCTATAACAAATTGCTTGTGGGTTTCCTCATTTGTAAGCAGGTTTGGATAAATGAATAAATGTAAACCTGGTGCAATGAATTTCTGTGGTGCCAGATTAAAATATCATATGGTTTTGGAGCGACTATCGATGAGTAAATAATCTTTTCTGGGCAAGTTTTATTTCCCATAACACACATGATAAAATAATTCCCCAATACAGAGAAAGCAGCACAGAAACAGCCATGTCACTGTGTATAAAATGGGCAACGCTGAAGGAAATCTCTTCAGACTATGAGCAAATGTGACTGCAGTGACCGCAGCGGAATCTGAATATATCTCTAATGATTTCACAATCTTTAATGTCACAGCTCAGTCTAATTCAACTGCTCCACAGGCCAGCAACCACATCGACACCGTCTGCCCTGCAGAAATGACTCATTTAAGGCGATTGCGCAGAGGTTTCGCTGAATTTCCATCATCTAGGAGTCATGAGTCATTCCTGACAGCATGAGACGAGTCTGAGCGGAGGAAACGCTGAGTGAGCTGACGGAGAACACGAGGAGCCATCGCTGATGAAACCATCCAGTGGAACAGAGATGATAGGGTCATACAGACACACAGATATCCCAGCATGCACCAGCAGTGGAGCCAATGGAGCTACAGCTGACTTCATGTTCAGGGACACGGTGACCCAAAAAAATGAGGAGAAGAGAGACCAGATGAGAGCAAAAGAGGGGATATGAGGGGATGAGATGAGATGAGGAGATGAGATGAGATGAGGAGATGAGTGGATGAGAGGAGATGAGGGGATGAGATGCGATGAGGAGATGAGGGGATGAGATGAGATGAGGAGATGAGGAGATGAGGGGATGAGATGAGATGAGGAGATGAGGGATGAGAGGAGAGATTGAAATGAGATGAGATGATGAGATGAGGAGATGAGATGAGGAGAGGAGATGAGATGAGGAGATGAGGGGATGAGATGAGATGAGGAGATGAGGGGATGAGGAGATGAGGGGATGAGATGAGATGAGGAGATGAGGGATGAGAGGAGAGATTGAAATGAGATGAGATGATGAGATGAGGAGATGAGATGAGGAGAGGAGATGAGATGAGGAGATGAGGGGATGAGATGAGATGAGGAGATGAGGGGATGAGATGAGATGAGGAGATGAGATGAGATGAGGAGATGAGGGATGAGATGAGATGAGGAGATGAGGGGATGAGATGAGATGAGGAGATGAGGGGATGAGATGAGATGAGGAGATGAGGGGAGGAGATGAGATGAGGAGATGAGGAGATGAGGGGATGAGATGAGATGAGGGGATGAGATGAGATGAGGAGATGAGGGGATGAGATGAGATGAGGAGATGAGGGGATGAGATGAGATGAGATGAGGGGATGAGATGCGATGAGGAGATGAGGGGATGAGGAGATGAGATGAGGGGATGAGGAGATGAGGAGATGAGGGGATGAGATGAGATGAGGAGATGAGGGGATGAGATGAGATGAGGGGATGAGATGAGATGAGGAGATGAGGGGATGAGATGAGATGAGGAGATGAGGGGATGAGATGAGATGAGGAGATGAGGGGATGAGATGAGATGAGGAGATGAGGGGATGAGATGAGATGAGGAGATGAGGGGAGGAGATGAGATGAGGAGATGAGGAGATGAGGGGATGAGATGAGATGAGGGGATGAGATGAGATGAGGAGATGAGGGGATGAGATGAGATGAGGAGATGAGGGGATGAGATGAGATGAGGAGATGAGATGAGATGAGGAGATGAGATGAGATGAGATGAGGGGATGAGATGAGATGAGGAGATGAGATGAGGAGATGAGGAGATGAGGAGATGAGGGGATGAGATGAGATGAGATGAGGGGATGAGATGAGGGGATGAGATGAGATGAGGAGATGAGGGGATGAGATGAGATGAGATGAGGGGATGAGATGCGATGAGGAGATGAGGGGATGAGGAGATGAGATGAGGGGATGAGGAGATGAGGAGATGAGGGGATGAGATGAGATGAGGAGATGAGGGGATGAGATGAGATGAGGGGATGAGATGAGATGAGGGGATGAGATGAGATGAGGAGATGAGGGGATGAGATGAGGAGATGAGGGGATGAGATGAGATGAGATGAGGGGATGAGATGCGATGAGGAGATGAGGGGATGAGGAGATGAGATGAGGGGATGAGGAGATGAGGAGATGAGATGAGGAGATGAGGGGATGAGGAGATGAGATGAGGAGATGAGGAGATGAGGAGATGAGATGAGGAGATGAGGGGATGAGGAGATGAGATGAGGAGATGAGGGGATGAGGAGATGAGATGAGGAGATGAGATGAGGAGATGAGGGGATGAGGAGATGAGATGAGGAGATGAGGGGATGAGATGAGATGAGATGAGGAGATGAGGAGATGAGGGGATGAGATGAGGAGATGAGGGGATGAGGAGATGAGATGAGGAGATGAGGGGATGAGATGAGATGAGATGAGGAGATGAGGAGATGAGGGGATGAGATGAGATGAGGAGATGAGGGGATGAGATGAGATGAGGGGATGAGGAGATGAGGAGATGAGGGGATGAGGAGATGAGATGAGGGGATGAGGAGATGAGGGGATGAGGAGATGAGATGAGATGAGGGGATGAGATGAGATGAGGAGATGAGGGGATGAGATGAGATGAGGGGATGAGATGAGATGAGGGGATGAGGAGATGAGATGAGATGAGGAGATGAGGGGATGAGATGAGGAGATGAGGGGATGAGATGAGATGAGGGGATGAGATGAGATGAGGGGATGAGATGCGATGAGGAGATGAGGGGATGAGGAGATGAGATGAGGGGATGAGGAGATGAGGAGATGAGATGAGGAGATGAGGGGATGAGGAGATGAGATGAGGAGATGAGATGAGGAGATGAGGGGATGAGGAGATGAGATGAGGAGATGAGGGGATGAGATGAGATGAGATGAGGAGATGAGGAGATGAGGGGATGAGATGAGATGAGGAGATGAGGAGATGAGGGGATGAGATGAGATGAGGGGATGAGGAGATGAGGAGATGAGGGGATGAGGAGATGAGATGAGGGGATGAGGAGATGAGGAGATGAGGGGATGAGGAGATGAGATGAGATGAGGGGATGAGATGAGATGAGGAGATGAGGGGATGAGATGAGATGAGGGGATGAGATGAGATGAGGGGATGAGGAGATGAGATGAGATGAGGAGATGAGGGGATGAGATGAGATGAGATGAGGAGATGAGGGGATGAGATGAGATGAGATGAGATGAGATGAGGAGATGAGGGGATGAGATGAGATGAGGGGATGAGATGAGATGAGGAGATGAGGGGATGAGGAGATGAGATGGTAAGAGAGCAGACAAGAAAAGAAGAGAAGAGGGAAAATAAGAAGAGAAGTAATAAGAAGAGACGATATGATGGAAAGTTAAAAGATGAGAAGATAAGCACAAAAGATAAAAGATGAAGTGAGAAGAGGATAATAAGAGAGCAAAGAAGAAATTATGAGATGAGGACAATGAAGAAGAAAAGAGATGAGAGAAAAGGAGAAAAACAGATGAGAGTAAAGAAGAAAGGAAAGGAGAAACAACAAGATAATATAGCTGCGAGCAGCGATGACGGGCCCAAGCCGTCAGCATACGCCACCCCGGTGGCATCGATAAAACGGTGCCCAGCGAGCACAAGCATCACAGTAACCCTCTGGCAGTTTGGTTTTAAGGGATACGGCAATTAAAGGGTTAATCCAAACCATCAACTCTGTGAAACACACACACACAGAACATATAAAACTTTAAATTCTGTGAAAATATATTTTTCATTGGTAGTTGAAGTTAGTTAATGCATTTACTAATGCTAACAAATGAGAAATTATTATAGTTACCAAAGCTTTTAATGATTTATAAGCATTTTTTAATGATTTATTTTTCCATTAACTAACATGAATAATTTTTTCTAACACAAATTAATAAAGTAAAAAATATATTGTTAATATTTAATGTTATTTGTGAATTAACCAATGTTAAAAAACAACATTATTTAACTGTTGTTAATTTACATCATTAATAAATATATACCATTTAATGTTGATCAAAATCAATTCCAAAATGTGTTAATATATTATTAAATTTTAAAGTTTTATCTTTTGAACATGACTATTTTTCTAATATAAAAAATATTTTGTTCATTGTTAGTTCATTGTAAGTTCATACTATCAATGAAGAATTAACATACTGTAAAATATATATTTCATTGTTAGTTCATGTTAATTAATGCATTCCCTACTGTTAACAAATGAGACTTAATTATAAAGTGTTATCAAAACCTTTAATGCTTTATAAGCATTTTTTAAGGATTTTATTGAGAAGTTTAAACAGACCCTCTCTCTCTCTCCCTCTCTCTCTCCCCCTCCACACTCACTGAACTCACACAGTCAGTCACCCACCCAGTCACCTACCGCAAACATTAGAAGCACAGAGACAGGAGAACTCTGATAGTTTTTAAATTTTCTCCTCCGCATAGTGTATTGTAAATTCATGAAATTAATCACATATCCTCAGACTGTATTGTTCTGAGTATGTAATTTTTTATGAAGTGTTTGGAAGCTGCTCTTAAAAGAAAAAAAAGAAAAGAAAAGTTTTCTCTTTTTTACTGTAACTTTAATAAATTGCCATTAAATCATCGTTCAAGATATCCTAAATCCGTCCGCAATTTAGCATCTTCAGTATTTTGGCATCATAAGAAAAAATGTTTGGTGTGATTTACGTGTTTCTGTTTGGAGGAGTATGAATTTGTTTACAGCCTGTTTAAAAACAAAACCCACATTAAAATAAATATAGCCGACTTCCTGTTGGTCGTAGCTAATGACTGTAAATTAGAAAGTTGTCCGGATTAATAAGAACAATTTATGTACCGAGTTTGGTGTCTGTAGCTATCATTATATATATATAAACATTAATAATTATATACCATTTAATGTTGATCAATATTAATTCCAAAATGTGTTAATATATTATTACATTTTAAAGTTTATCTTTTGAACATGACTATTTTTCTAACATTAAAAAGATTAATAAATGCTTTAAAAAAATTGTTCTTTGTTAGTTCATACTATCATGGAAGAATTAACATGCTGTAAAAATATATTTTTCATTGTTAGTTCACGTTAATTAATGCATTTCCTAATGTTAAGAATTGAGACCTTATTATAAAGTGTTATCAAAATCTTTTAAAGATTTTAAAAAACAGACCCTCTCTCTCTTTCTCTCTCTCACCCACTGCCTCAATCCACACAGTCACTCACACAGTCACTCACACCCCACCCCACCCCACCCCCACCCCTCACTCAGCTGCAGACTGGCAGGGAGCTCTCACTCAGCAGTCTAAGAGCTCTCTGATAGTTTTTAAATTTTCTCCTAAGCATAGTGTATTGTAAATTCATGAAATTAATCACATATCCTCAGACTGTATTGTTCTGTGTATGTAATTTTTTATGAAGTGTTTGGAAGCTGCTCTTAAAAGATAAAAAAAAAAAAAAAATTATATTTTTTACTGTAACTTTAATAAATTGCCATTAAATCATCGTTCAAGATATCCTAAATCCGTCCGCAATTTAGCATCTTCAGTATTTTGGCATCATGATAAAAAATGTTTGGTGTGATTTCCGTGTTTCTGCTTGGAGGAGTATTAATTTGTTTACAGCCCGTTTTTAAAAAAAACCCACATTAAAATAAATATAGCCGACTTCCTGTTGGTCGTAGCTAATGACTGTAAATTAGAAAGTTGTCCGGATTAATTAGAACAATTTATGTACCGAGTTTGGTGTCTGTAGCTAAAACTAACCCCCTCATTTTTGACAAAAGGTGGCGCTATAGAGTGTCTCTTCCACGCCCGTTTATGAGCTTTTTCCAGTGTCTAACTATCATTAATACTGATATGTGTGTTGAGTTTCATGACATTCTAAACATGTTATCTGCCTCAAAATCACCAGAAACGAATTTTCAACTTTGACACGTTGCCATGGCAACATAATTTTAGATATCAATATTCCCTTCACAGTTTTACATCGGCCGTGTTTTGACATTATTCTGGTGAAGTTTGAAGCAAATCGAGGTAAAAGAAGATGCTGAATTCAAAGCATTTTGAAAACGACACACTTCCTGCAGCCAGTTGGTGGCGCTATAACTTTCAGTCATAATAGTCACATCTATCCGATCGGCATCATACAACGAACAAATCACTGAAGTTTGATCTACATCATACAATGTATGTGGACGTTATTAGGCATTTCCTGGGTCTCATTTTTCGCCATAACTTCATCGCCTCGCCACGGGCAAACCGTTCGACATATCAAAAATATCTTCGCAATTTAGCGTCCCCAATGTCTTGAGATCATGTTCACCTAGTTTGGTGGCAATCGTATGGAAATCCTCAGAGGAGTATATCAAATTCCAGAGCATGCGCTTTTTAAACAGCCCTGAATAGCCGACTTCCTGTTGGGCGGAGCCTAAGACATGCTGTGCGGAAGTTGTTCAGCTCAATGAGTTCTATATGTGTACCGAGTTTCATATGAATACGTGCAAGTATGTGTGAGCTATACATCAAGTTTTCTGACAATTTTCCAGGGGGCGCCGTAGAGCCCCTGTGCCACGCCCGGGTCCCAGCCTCAGCGGCGTCCTAATGGCCGCAGGTTCCAATGTGCGTGCCAATTTTCGAGAGTTTTCGGGCACGTTAAGGCCCCCAAAAGTGCCCGGATGATTGAAATAAAAAATAAAAAAAATAAAAAAAAAAAAAAAATAAATAAAAAAAATAATAATCCTTAGAAGAACAATAGGGCCCTGCGCCTTACTGGCTTGGGCCCTAAATATGAGAGCAAAAGAGTAGAGGAGAGACAAGAAAAGAGACAAAACCAGACACATGACAGTAAATAAAAGAAGAGATGAGAAGGAAAAGAGCAGAAGAGAAGAGAAGAGAGCAAAGAAGAGATTAGATGAGAACAATATAGAAGATAAGCAAGAAGTGAAGAAAAGAAGAAATAAAATAGATGAGAGACAGTAAAAGATGCAAAACACAAGAGATCAAGAAGAAATTAGAGAAGAAGAATAGAAAGGAGACAAAATGAGATGATATGAGACCAAAAGGGAAGAAAAGAGACAACATGATAGAAAAAGAGAAGAGATGAGATGAAACAAGTGCAAAATAAACGAGATGAGATGAGAGCAATAAAGACAAGAAAAGGAGAGATGAGAGCCAAAATAGATGAGAAGAGACAAGGTGAGATCAAACGAGAAGACATGAGAGTAAATGAGAAGTAAAGAGAAGAGATCAGATGAGAAAAACAAAGAGAGATGAGAAACAGATGAGCAAAGAAAAGAATAAGATGCAAAACGAGCAACAGAGAAAAGATTAGAGAAGAAAACGAGAAAAGGAGAAGAGACGAGATGCTACAGGAGCAAAAAAGAAGAGACATAATGAGAGCAAAGGAGAAGAAATGAGAGAAGATGAGAGCAAAAGAGAAGACAAGAGAGCCAAAAAGAGTTGAGATGAAAAGAGAGAAGATGAGCGCAAAAGAGACAAGAAGAGAGCAAACAAGAAACGAGATGAGATGAGAACAAGGGAAGACATGAGGGGAAAAAGAGTTGAGAAGGGATGAGACAAGATGAGAGCAAACAAGATGACGAGTGAAAAAGAGAAGAAAGAAATGCAAAAAGACAAGGTATGAGTGAAAAAAGAGCCTACTAGAAGCAAGAAAAGAGTGAAACAGATGATACCAGATGAGATATGACAGCAAAGAAGAGATGCGAGGAGACGAGGGAGGCCCACGTGACCTCATATGACCTCTGAACACATGGCCGTATGTTAACATGCGTCACACATGCAAATGCATTGAAACAATCAGACCAACACACTCCCAGAACAACCATCCAGAGATACACAACATTAAATCTGCTAAACACTCAGTGTGCATTAGATCTGATGATAATAACACAGCCATTACGCATAACCTGCTCTTCAGGGGTCACAGATTATCTTTATGATTTAGCTAGAAGATGCATTTTTGTACATTCTGGCTCTCTCATCCATATTCTCCACATCCGGCTGGTTTAATCTCACTAAAGCACACACAAACAGCCAGCTGATCTGATTTTACAGCTTCACATCAGTCTGCTGGGAAACATCCCAGACTCCTATAGTGACACTTCTGAGTCACGGCGTTTGACAAGGATGTTTCTGTGTGTAATAACTCAACAATATTCCCCCTGTATATTCAATTCTGTTTTCACAGATTTATTCAGATTTGCCTGTTACTAATCAGGCATTGTCTTTTTGTCTAAACGTCCAGTTCTTGATCAGAGCACCACAGTAGTCAGACTATACAAGAGTATATACTATACAACATCACATAATTCATCTTTTCATAATTTTATCATACATTTATTTTCATTTTACATTAATGCAACATTGCATAATAACTGCAAACAAGTGAATATAGGAATAAAAATTGTGAAAAACTTGGCCAGTGATGTAAAAGATGCACTCTTTGCCTCATGATACAGCATATTCTCCTAAAGGCTTAACTAAAGCAAACAGCTTTTTAGCATGAGATGAATCGTGAAAATGATGCTTTCAATGCAGCAAGAGGCCAAGATGTAATTATACAGAGCTTTCTCTTTTAAGCTGTCTCTGAAACTGTGAACTAAAGCATGAACAAATTCTGAATGAATGAATTTATAAACATAATGAGTGTGTTTGCTACAGGATTATTTGATGTGTTCACTGTAATGAGCCGCAGCTGAAAGAATCAACACTGACTGATGAAATGTTGACTTATAATTAATTTAACCAGGAACTGAAGCAGCTAAATCAAATCAACCAATTATATTTAATAGACATATTTTTCATTTTCAAATAAAATTTTCTCTCCTCATGATTCCTTGGATGAACACACGTTAAAACAGTGAACACACACACACACACAAACACACACAAACACACACTGAGTCATTGAGATGGTTTACCCTGTCAGTCACACAAGAGTCAATCCGATTAAGACTTAATGAGTGTTTGACTGATGGACAGTATCAAGAGCAGGTGCTGAACACACACACACACACACACACACACACACACAAATGAAATCTCTTTCACAAAAAAAGCAAAGCAAAAAATAAAATATTGCTTAATGATATTGCTTTAAAACAAAAATAAAGAACTGGTTTATGATTAATTACTTAACATTGTATGATTCCTCTTTGTAAGATGAGAAAAGCTAAACATTGTAAATGATGTTGTTGTTACAACGCATGTCAAAGTGCAATGTTAATTCATGTTTACAGCCCAAAATAAAATACAATTTATTAAAAATATATTAAAAAACCCAATAAAATAAAAAGGTTAAATAGAATGGAATAGAATAATAAAAATACAAATTTTAAAAACAAAATAAAACAAAAATATAAAATAAAAGTATAATTGAAAAACAAAAAATAGATTAAACAAATACAAAAAAACTACAAAATAAAAAAGATAAAATAAAATAGCATGAAAAAAACCAAATGAAAACAAAAAATAGATTGAAAACAAGATTAAACAAAATACAAAACAAAATAATAAAATAAAACTCGTTCTTTTAGAAATGTAGAAAGCAAAAACACTAGTGTCAAAACACTACAAACCATCACAAACAATCTGCAATCAGAAACTCTGCACACCCTGACACACAAACACTGCTCAGCACTACAACAGCAGCAAACAGAAAGACATGTACCTCCGGCCCAGCACAAGGGGAAAGGACTACAGCGTCTTTTCTCCATGAACGCGGCTGACTGTCTGTCTGAGGCCGTGCTGAGGGTCAGCCAGCACCCGTCGCTCTCAAACACCCTCATGAGACCCAGCAATGTCCCGCCACACACCCAGACAATCCACACAGAGGAGTCCTGACTCGGGGCGATCACAGGAGAAGACAGATGGTGTCTGTGTGGCTCTTCTTCACTGAGGCGACTGAGCCGATCGAGTCAGGAAAGGCCAGTGCAGAGGCTCGAGGGGGAGGAGCCACTGCAGACTCATTAATATGCAAATCCCACAATCATTTCCTTCAGCAGTGGATGTTTACCAACCCGACCACGACTGCAAATCATCGCTGACCTGCGTGCCTTTTTATTGCCTCTGTCCCCAAACGCCCATTTGTGTGTCCCAGCATGCTCACTGCATGTTTTCTTTACACTACAGCTCTCTAACAAAACCTAGTGAGCTGCCTTGCTCTTTACTGCCTACATAGGCAGCTGCCTTCTAAGGGGCCGCTGACATAGTTCTTGTTTTCTTGTTTTATTATTAGTCAACACAGTGTTTTTAAAATTATTATAATAAATCAATAAAACATAATAAATAATAATAATAAAAATTATCACTATTTAAATTTAACATCACTTTTTAAATAGTTTTTTTTATTAATTCACTATATAACATTATTATTAAGTATTATTTATTTACTATTATAATAAAAAATAATTCAAGGACAAATAATAATAATAATAATAATAATAATTATTATTATTATTATTATAAATGCAAATAGAATACAAATTTATATACATTTATAAATATATTTTTTGTATTGCATGCTTCTAAAACTCCAGGAACATTTACAATTAATAATTTTATATATATATATATATAAAAAAAAGATCAATTGAAACGATCTTGCTAAAGTAATAATTATATTAATTTATATTAATACATCAATACTGACATTTAAATTAGTATTATTAATCATATTAATATAATTTAAATATTAACTTTGATTTTTAATCATAGTGACATTAATACTATTTTCTATTGAATAAATTACAATTAATATTTCTATTTCATCATTCACCATCTGAGCTCATTGCAAAGCAATTTTATAATAATATACAATTTAAATAAAATATATTACATAAAACAAACATAAATAAAGTGAGTCTCATAAATATATTATAATTTATAATTATATTATAATTTATTTGGAAATATATTATTTATTATTACAATAAATTAAATACATATGAATAGTATGCAGTAAAAAGCACACTAGTACTGCATTTCAAATACAGACACTGTGGATTACAGATGCATAAAAGCTCATTTGTGAAGTAATTGAACACATTCTGAGATGTGAGATGCTTTCATATACTGGATCAAAAATCAAATATCACACTAAGCTAGTCAACCAGTGCTGTAAACACATTTGAAAACATCTGAACACAATCTAGAGCACTGACTCAAATTATATAAAGCTGTCATCTGACACAATCTATGTCAGTCAAAGCATGGAAATGCATGGATTCTGTACAGATCGTGTTGTGTATGTGGGTTAAACCAGCATCTTCTAACTGCTACAGCACAAATAATTGTGATTTTATTCCACAAGACAAAGTGTGTGTGCATCTAAGATCCACGTCACCTGGCATTTGGAGAAAGTTTGGGGTCGAACTTTTCCTCAAAAATGAGCTAAATCTGAGAAAAACACCCACTGGGGATGTTCTGAAGGATAAAATGATTCATAAAGTAAACAATGTTTTCTTTTCGGGGCTGGTCTGAGGTTTGGGTTATTCTGTAGTCATTAGTTATGTAAACGCGCGCGTGTGTGCGTGTGTGTGTGTGTGTGTGAGAGAGACTGAATCCAATCATTGGCTTTATCAGCAGGAGATCTTCTAAAGCTCTCGTTCATTCAGGATCCTCACAGATGGAACCAAACCGTGACGGTCAGAGCCGTCCTGTGCGTGAACACAAGATCTCTGAGCATCTGTCTGAACACTGTGCTACAAGAGGAAATTCCACGATGATTGCATTGATCCACGCAGAAGAACAAACACACAGGAGTGTTTAGAACTGAGACGACTGATACCATTTCATTGGAAACAAGATCCCTGCTCCTTGGTTATGTTCAGAATAGCATACTAACATACTACTCTATTTCTATACACACACACACACACACACACAGACACACACACACAGACACACACACACACAGACACACACAGACACACACAGACACAGACAGACACAGACACACACACACACACACAGACACACACACACACACACACACACACAGAGACACAGACACACACACAGAGACACAGACACACACACACACACACACACAGACACACAGACACACACACACACACACACACACACACAGACACACAGACACACACACACACACACACACACACACACAGACACACACAGACACAGACACACACACACACACACACACACACAGACACAGACACACACACACACACAGAGACACAGACACACACACAGACACACACACTCTCTGCTTCTGTAAACTGTAAATATTTGTAAACCAGTGGTATTTCAGCATAATTAATACAAAATAATACTTTTTCTTAATATTTTGAATTACATTTCATTTTATTTATTTTTTATTTTAAACTATAGTTCAAGTTTTACTAATTTTGTGTCTTGGGGGGTTATTTAGTTATATATATACATTTAGTCATTTAGTCATTTGGCAGACGCTTTTATATATATAGTTTTTTATATATATAGTTTTTATACATTTTTACTCATTAGTTTTAGTTTATTTTGTTTTAGTTGATTATTTTATTTGACTGTCACATATTGTCGTAAACTGAAGAGCTGCTCAACTATTTTTTGTAGATTTTCAACAATGTCCAATAAATTAACAACAATAAGTACAACTTAAAAACTCTAAAAAATAGCTGTAAAACCTTACCCCATCAAAATTAAAACAAAATAAAATAGAATAGAATATCTAGTGCATACAGGATGGTCCTGTTATTTTAGTACTTCAAGTCAAGCTAAATGAAAATGAGACATTTTGTCTTGGCATCTAGCTAAAATAAAATGTTTAATAAAAAAAATTAATTTGATCTCAACTCAAGTAATGAAAATATGTTTTATAGTTTTAGTTTTTAGTTCACTATAATAACCCTGCTGTAAAGACAAAATGTGCAAAATATGCAAAGCACACTTAGTACTGTATCCCATAATGCACTGCAGAGCCAGTGTGTGAACGAACGATCACAAATCTCAGCCACAATCTTTCTTTAAATTATTATTTTGTCAGATTGCCATTTTTTTATTGGGTTTCACTTGCAAATGTCAGACATTTCTCAGACATTTTTAAACCAAACTGGATGAGTGTTATTATTTCAGAGATCATAACTGGACGTCACATGCCTCTGTGTCCTTCAAAAAAGACACACGGGTGGTTAAATTACAGCACTAACCATGACAGCAGTGCTGGGCGTTCATGCAGACACTATATGAGCTGCGGATCTACACCCCCTACACAAAACCCCAAACACAGAGAGCGCCAGACAAAGAGGCTGCTGGGAAGGGAGGGGTGCAGCTCTTTCCTATACAAACCCTTCACATCCGGCCCACTGATCCTGACAAAAGCCTTTACAAACGCCTCTGACTCCCTCAGCAGGACACACTGCTGCACTGAGACACACTCCACCGCATGCTTCACACACACACACACAACACACACACAACACACACATAATGCACGGGACAGGACTGAGGAGGGGTCAGGACTACAGGAGGCCGAGTGTGTCCTTTGGCACTGAAATCCCAAGAGATCAAGCTTCAGAGGACAATTTATCATCAAGAAACTGTACAAACATCAGAGTATGGTAGATACTCCACTTACAAAAAAGTACCATGATATTCACGTGGATTCTGTGAGGAAGGAAAGAAGTAAGAAAGAAAGAAAGAAAAATATATAAATATATATAATTAAACAAAATTATAAAATATTTTTTTAAATATATAAAATATAAAAATTAATAAATTACAAAATTACAATGCATTTTATATTTATATTTATAAAAATGTGAATAAATGACTAAATAAATAAATATTTTATATTTAATATTTGATAGAAGACATAAAGCCAAAAAAAAATAAATACATAATATAATTCTAATATATTTGTATAAATATATAATTTGAATATAGTGAATATATAATTTTTTATAATATAAAAAATTTAAAATAAGTCAATAAATCAATACAACTGCAATATATTTTATATTAATGTATAATTATAAAATATAATATTCATTATTTATAATCATTTTAAGTGTTTAATATAATGAATAAATTTTTAAATAAATGTATAATATTTTATATTAACATGTAATTTATATAAAAGATAAATAAAATAAATAAAATCATAATATATTTTATACTAACAATGCATCTAAAATATACCATAAAAACTTAAAATAAATAAAATTATAGCATTTTTATTAATATGTAATTTATCTGAAATATAATATATATTTATCTGAAATATAATATATATATATATATATATATATATATATATATATATATATATATATATATATAACCTAAAAATAAATAAACAATAAAATTATAGCATATTTATATTCATATATAATTTATATGAAATATACATTTTATATTATATAGTTTCTATAAAATATGGAAATGTAAAAAATAAATACTACAATTTGAATATATTATTTAAAAAAAAAAATATGTGCATTAGGCAGTAAGTACACTATGCATTCCTGCAGATGCTAGAAAGCACATCTGTGGAGTAATTAAACAGTGTGTTGATGAACAAGGTGCGACGGTTAACAGTTGCATCTTTAATACGACACATGCTGGTAAATCAGGTGCTTCTCATCAATGTTGCAGCAGCACAAACTCCTTCTCTGTTTCTAAATGCACCACTTACATGCTGATTAAACTTCACCTGCTAACAGTCAATCTCACAAAATCAGCGGTTAATTCTACACAATTTAATCTTGCAGTTCTACTGGATTGATGCCTTCTGGCCAGCTTTTTAAACTCTGTATTGCAGCACCCTCAACACTATTGATCGCTTAGGATTAATGGCTTGAACTGTAGCATTCCTCACGGTCTGCCATATGAATAAATGCTAAAAGAGAGAAAGCGGATCTTATGCAAATAAACACTGACTGAAAAGCAGTAAACAAACAATTAAATGAGCATTTCCATATGAGTCTGATCATCCCTCACAATCCCTTAATAATATCTCAAGTCTTACAGTAAGTCAATTACAGCACTCATAAGAAACACTGTCTGAATTCTATTGTGAATGCAGCAGATTCCCGCAGTGCACCGCTGTCAGAAGCACACAGACTGTTGGTTTGTGTCTCCGCCGGTGACGTGCGTGTGAATCTGCCGTTTCTATGGCAGCAGAGACGGAGGCCCCAGACGGCCGGGTCTGTCCCGCACGGCACCCGCAGGACACTGATGAATATTAAATGAGACAGCGTTAATGACTCATCAGTTCATTTCCTCTCGTTACCACGTCAAACCAACCTCAGCGAGACACAAACTAATGAATCAAAACCTCAACGCACCACCAAAGATGAAACACACAAACACACATGCATGCAAATGGACAAAAACACACAGCAAATAAAAACTAAATCAGAAACACAGAGTGTTCATAATAACAAACAAGTACTAGGCTATTATGAGCTTTTTTGGGACTCTTTTACTAGTTTTGAGAACAAAAGATGCATATATGTGTAGACTAAGTTTTAAAAAGTACTTTAGTTCTCATGAAGTATTTTATTAATTTCTTTTATTTGGAGTAAATTGGTATTGACATTTCATTGTAACAGGACAATAATTCAGTGTTCCTTAATGACAAACATCCTTAGGTACCTGTTATGATGCTGAAAAAGTCAATAAATCAATTAATAAATCAATATATGAATCTATATGAGCTTTATAAATATGGTAATCATTCAAAAATATCATGAAAAAAAATAATGCATTAATGAAGCATGGTACCGCCACAGAATTTTGTAAGTGGCATCCCCTTCTCTGACCGGTGGAATAAATTAATCAATTAAAATAAATTAGATATTTAGATATAATAGATATTTATAATGGAAAATAACAAAAATACTGATTAAGAAAACTAATACTTTACAGCCTCATTCATTAACGTGAACTAACAAATGAGCAAAATATATTTACAGCATTAGTCTTTTTTAACGTTTATTAATAAAAATAAAGTTCATGCTTGTTCACATGGCACTAGATAAGGTTGATGAATAAATAAATGCTGAAATCAACATTATTTAATAATAATAAATGCTTCAGACGAATTGTTCATTATTAGTTCATGTTAACTAATGTTAATAAATGAAACCTAATAGTAAAGTGTTACCAGAAACGTATGTTTTACACAACTTCAAGTTTCAAATCTTTATTGTCATAGGGACAAAATTATGTTCTTAAATAAAGATAAAATAAAAATACATAGTTTCATTGCTATAAAGTTTCATTAGCCACTAATTGTTATTATTTCTGACACATTAAAGCACAGTGAGCTCAACAGAACAGACAAAACCTCCAACAATCACCCTCCACAGCCTTCACAGCCGCTGATTTAGTCTGTGTTACTCTGCTTGAAATAAACACACAGAGAGAGTTTATGATGAAGTCACTCACCTGTGTAAAATGAAACTCTGGAAATGTCTGTGGAGAGAGAAAGAGAGAGAGAAAAGGGAGGTCAGGTCCTTGGTTTTGTCGTCTCAGCACATTGAGCAGAGCATGTGGTTTTATAGGTCATCTGTGATCTCAGGGGACGGAGATACGGGATCCACGGCGCCCCCTGTCTGCGGTGCAGAGCGCTGCGTATCTGGGACAAAACTACTGCCAAGACCACCGGCAAAATCAGACATATTCATAACACACTGAGAATAACCAAGTCAAAATCAGAAGATACATGAGCGCTCGACTGGATTTCAAATGAGTTTCATTTAAATATCAACTTTGTTCCTACTACTGATGTTTCTACTAAAATCCTCAGCAGAAATAAAACATACACAAATGAGTCAATAGTTGACATACAGAAAGATTATTGAGCTATAAAATTAACGTTAACCCTTAAATGCATGAATGTTTCGCCAACCATTATTCAGGGGTGCAAACTCATCAGGAGTGACAAACTTATTTTTCTTCTGAATACAAGAATAATTTTACTTGTCTAGAAAATGCTTCTTGATTTAAGATTTTTAAGATATATTTGGACTGGAAACAAGACAAAAACTCAAAGCATTTTTTGCAGTGCACCATTCAAGGTTAAACACCTTTATATGATTAAAAGACGTTTGAGCGACAACTACGGCGAACTAATGTAACGATAACGAAACTTACAGTCTTCATAGCTATCGCAACAGCAGCCTCACGCAAAACAAAACAAACAACAACAAAAAACAGCAGCCTCACGCGGTAATCACCATTTAAACGGATCATTTACAGCAGATACAAATGCATTCCGTCCGAAATATGGACAGTTGCTAGTGTAGCAGAGGCCAGCGGGTAAGTGCTGTGCAGGTTAAACCTCACTCCCTGATTTCAAGTGGCGCGCTCTAGTTTGAATCCCGCTCGGAGCGGGGCGAGTAGGACCGCAAAACCTGCAGCGTCTAAAAGTTAGGCTTCAGGAGTGAGATTGGTTGGATGAGGGAAAGAACATTAAGGTAAGCCAATCAGAGGCAGAGTAGGGCGGGTCCATTCCTTTGCCAACAAGAGAGGGTGCTCGCTGCAGAACCAAATGGGACAAGTTTGCACCCCTGATTATTACATATTCGGGTCTTTAGCGACCCAGACCTATATATCTAGCACATAAAACATAAATTTTGCTCCTACTTCTTGCCTTATCGTTCCGCAGTCGTTTGCGTCTTGTGTGTTTTATCCGCCATCTCTATCTTTCTGTCGCTCGGCTCGGCTGTTCACTGAACGCTCTCTCTTCCACATCATGAGTAGACACACCCCTCACTGCTGATTGGCTACAACATTGTTTTGGTACTCGGCCCAGACTCAGTTTTCTAAAACGTTTTTGAAAAATTACATACCCTGCCTTTAAGCAGTTCAGAACATTTAAATAAAAATGTCTGGGTTCACACTAAGATTACTTTGATGGAAGACTTTAGTGTCTTGACAAATCATTGAGATCTCTGACTTTGATGTCTTTATAAATCATTAAGATCTCTTCTGAAACTCTAGAGGAGACACGTATGAAATGAATGTTTTTATTTCCTCGAGGGAAACATCTGAGATGAGGAAGCCTGAAAAAGTTCAAAAGCAGATGATATTAAAGAGAAATTAAACAGACATAAGCGCTCAACTTGTTTTCAGTTCTGTTTCATTTATAAGTATCAACTTTGTCTCGGATGTTTCTCCTGATAAACTCATCAAGGGGGATAAAAATTGGCTCAAAGAGTCAATAGTTGTCATCCAATAAGAGGACAGAGCTATAAAATAATGTTGAATAGTTCAGAACATTTGATGAGAAATGATGGAGTTCATACTGAGTTTCTGTCAGTTTTGATTCCAGTCTTTGATGTCTAGACAAATCAAGATCTCTTCTGAAGCTCTAGAGGAGACACATGAGAGATGAATGGGGTCTTGTTCTCAGGAGCAACATCTGAGACGCAGAAAACTGAAAACTAAAGTCAAAATCAGAAGATCTGTATTGTTCAGTGGTTGCTCTTTCATTGCTCAAGAGAATTAATGGAGCTCTAAACTACGTTTCAATTAGGTATCAACTTTGTCTCAGATATTTCTTCTAAAAGTTCTTAAGAAAATTATGAATAGACACAAATGAGCCAACCACTGACATACAGTAATCTAAAATCTCCATTTGCTCTTAATTTAATCCCATTGCTTTCTATGAGAAACAGCTGAAACTTTAAAGAGATCTCTTTCTTTCCTGACAATTTTTTTTTTAATGCAGCCAATAAAAACTGATGACATACAAGACAAGCGTCTCTAAAAGAGGACACTTTCTGACAATCTGATGAATGGTGAGTACACGAGGACAGACGGGACATCTGAAACCGGACTCAGCACTGAGACTGAAGCCAGACACGAGCAGGAAGGAAACGACCAATTTACTGGAGCTCAGTAACAAGGGAAAGCTTTATCAACTGTCAGTCGCATGTACAGATCAATACACCGAGATGATTCACCGCCTCCTGATCGTGTGTGTGTGTGTGTGTGGGGTGGGGGGTGGGCTATGTAAAGATATTGCATCCAGATGACAAGTTTCTCGTAAACACGGAGTAATCAACTCAACATGGTTTTCCTAATTCTGATCTTGCATGGAAGTGCTGCGCTGATTGATAGTTACCAAACATATCAAAATGTCACATTTCAACATTTCTATGGCACTGAATGCAATATATTACATACTACACTGTGAAAAAAAAATTATTTAAAGATGATATGTTTTACAAATGCTATTTCAGCCTTTTTAATTAAAATGTTCTCATTTAATTCAGATTGTTACTAACAATTTAAAAGAAAAGTATTTGTTTCTGTACCAACTTCAGTGTACCAGTCAAAAAAAAAGTTGTTTTATGGATAAATATAAAATGATGCCTTCTGCGTTTATTGTTCTTTGTAACAACAAAATTTGGACTGAATAGGAACAACAGTCTTCTTTCTTAACTAATTTTCACATAAGTTAATTTTTAAACTCATAAAAGCATTAACAATATTGTGAGAAAAATAACAGTGATATTTTAGCATCTGATTGCATTGCAATTTATATGTAAAAAAAATAATAACATTTTAGCTTTGTACAAAAAAATACAAAGCACGATAAACGCAGAAGACATCAGTTATATCCATGAAACAACATTTTTGTTTAAATTAAAATTTTGGTAGTATTGTATTGCATTCAATGCCATAGAAAGACAGAAATGAAAAATGTAATGCATTTGGTGCTCAGTGCTATTTTGCAACATTAATTTCCCCCCAAAAAATTCCAAACCAAATAACAAAAGAATGAGACTACATGAAGAGCACAAACTTAAATAAACACAAAGAATCAGAATCAAAGCAGAATAGCGGGTTCATCAAAACTGGGTCATTTTTTTCCAGAGTGCTACACAAGACAAGGCTGTTTGTTTGTCTATATTGGTTGATAACTGTTTATATCTGTTGGAGACACACTAAAACACAACCACACACACACTAAACCAGGGCTGTCCAAACTCGGTCCTGATGGGCCAGTCTCCTGCAGAGTTTAGCTCCAACCCTAATTAAACAAACCTGAAGCAGCTAATCAAGCTCTTTCTAGGCATACTAGAAGCTTCCATGCAGGTGTGTTGAGGCACGTTGGAGCAGGACACCGGCCCTCCAGGGCCGAACTTGGACAGCCTTGCACTAAACTAACAGATGTGCGCTGACTCGTGTGACTGGACAGACCAGAGACAGAGATGACATTAGGGAATTGTAAGAAAATAAACACACAACTACACACCCTTAGACACACATTTTTATCAGCTTAGACTCAACCCATCACCGATCACACATTCATTTCTAAGCACACATCCTGTAACATCTTTTCTTTGATTAGGGATGGAAAATATTGAATATTTAGGATATATTTAATAGCATTTTATCAATATAAAACGTAAAACAGTTTAAGATGTGTCAGTAAATACTATTGTTTACTGTATTGCTATATTGATGACTATAAATGAAAAGGGATCAAATATTATTCTTCCTAGTGTACATTATTTGTAGCATATCTTATACTTTACCAACCTTTATACTGTGTCTGTGTGTGTTACATGAATTATTATTATATAATGCATGTAATATTTAGAATAATTGTATTTATATGCATTTTACATAATTATGTGCACGCGTGTGTGTAAAATAATTTAAATAATATATATGTTATATAATAACAATATTATAGAATGATGTTAAAAATGTATTTTATTTTTTTTTCTACAATATTGCTATTCTATAACATGTAATATATTTATTTATTTTTATATGCATTTTACTTAATTGTGTGTGTGTAAAATTATTTAAAATAATATATATACTATAGAATAATATTATAGAATGAGGTAAAAAAATATGTATTTTTCATATTTGTATTCTATAATATTATTATTCCATGATTTATAAATATAAATATTATTTATATTTATTTCCCATATTTATATTTATTAAATATCTTTTTATCTATAAAATCTAACATATAAAATATTACATATATTTATATTTACATATATATTTAAAAAAATATTAATATATTTTATTTTTCTATAATGTATATATCATTCTATAATAATAGTTATCTTTAACATGCATAATATTTTTTTATTTGTATGTATTTTACATATTTATCTTTAATTAAATATTTTAGAATATAAAAATATAGAATATATTGTAGAATATGAAAACAATATTATAATCATATTTTAGCTAGTTATGCATCCATAGAGCATATGTATGTAAGCTGAACGCCTTCACCTTTAGTGTAAGGAAGCTTTCCAGAGAAATCGTCAACTTTCCCTTGGGTTAGGTAATGAAATCAGGCACTTTTAGATGCATATGAGCCAGAGAATCCTGTAAACCTGGATCTACCCTCATTTGTCACTTTGGATAAAAGCGCCTGTTAAATGAATAACTGTAACATACTCTGAGATGTCACACGTTCTCAGTGTAAAGTTGCACAATGCTGTTGATAAAGAGTGTGAATGAGGTGAACAGATGGAGGGAAACGAGAGACCGCGAGATGGGCATCAGCTGTGCGTTAGCCCAGAATGAGATCCGGGTCACGGCACCAGATTCACAGATGGGCTCCTCTAGCATCTCACATAAACCCTGGCAGCAATAACTCTGCTGTTATGGGCTCTCTTTGATGTGGACAAACTATAACAACCCAGAACAGACCGCTGCACTCCTTTATGAGCTCTGACATCGGATCCTAATGGATGACAGACCCTCATGACCCTCACATGTGGATTCCCTCATGGCTTTTCTCTCCGGACACCAATTATACAAACACTCCAAATAATCAATATTGTTAGCGACTAATCAAATCTACATGTGAATGGCATGGCAAGGCCGCTCTATTGACGGTGTGTCCAGAGATTAAAGGATCAGTGTGATTTTAATACACTTCTTTCACACTTCATTTACGCTGGCGGACATTTTTAATGGATCGTGCACACTTTTCCATGTCAAACCCTTTCTTACGCACCATTGTTGATGCTGTCGGCTCCATATGTCACATGCTGAGGATTGGGACGCGATGCAAAGGTCACCAATAGTGGAGACGAGCAAGACTGCGCAGACCCAAACACCTTCTTATCAAGCTGTTAGTCTTTGAGCTCGACTGGTTATGTGAGGATGGAGTGAAACTGAACACAAACGGCTCTGTGTTTCAGCTCCGTCAGGATGATAAAGCATAAACCGCTCCAACTGCAGCATTATCACAGTCACTCAAAGCAGATACGGATCAGATCTTCATGACAAGATGCTTGCTTATTTATACTTCAAGCTGATTAAAGGGATAGTTCATCCTAAAAAGAAAATCCTTTCATCACTTACTCACCCTTTTTGCAAACCTGTATGAGTTTCTTTCTTCTGTTAACACAATATTTTGAAGAATGTTGGTGTCCAAACTGTTTCTGGTTCCCATTGACTTCCATTGCTTTTTTCCATATTATGGAAGTCGATGGCTACTAGCAGATTTTTGTTTTTCAACATTCTTCAAAATATCTTCTTTTGTGTTCAGCAGAAGAAGAAAAAAATCTTACAGAGTTGGAGCAACATGAGAGTGAGAAACTTATTTTTGGGGTGAACTGTCCCTTAAAATGCACAAGTGATCACAAAAAGTCCTTGCCAACAATGGCACCAAAAAGAGGGGTTTTTGGGGGGCCAAATCTGTAACAAAATGGTACCGAAAACAGCTTATTAAACCTAAAATGAAAGAGAAACATAAATGTTTCTGTTCACACCACTCTTTAAAAGTTTGGTGATTTAAAAAAAAAAGGAATTTATGCTTTTATTCAGCAAGGATGCATTAAATTGATCAAAAGTGACAGTAAATGCACTTTACAAAAGATTTCTATTTCAAATAAACACCATTCTATTGAACTTTCTAAGAAAACGTATCGTGGTACACTTTGAACTGAAAATAATGAATGATTCTCGAGCAGCAAATCAGCCTATTAGAGTGATTTCTGAAGGATCGTGTGACACTGAAGACTGGAGCAATGATGCTGAAAATACAGCTTTGATCACAGGAATAAATTACATTTTAAAAGATATTAATATAGAAATCAGTTATTTTAAATTGTATTACTATTTCACAATATTACTGTATTTTTGAGCAAATAAATGCAGCCTTGATGAGCAGAAGAGCCTTTTTTCAAAAGCATTAAAAATTGAACTGACCTCAAACTTTTGAACAGTGCTCTAGGCCAATATTACTGCATCTACAACTTTTTAAAGAGATTTGTCAAAAGTGCAATTCCTTTCTTCATGCACAAAACCTTGAAAAACTACAAAAAGCACCTGAGTTCTTTTCTCAGTGCTACCTTATTAATCCGCACTTACCCTTGAGGATCTATAAATACTCAAGCATCTGTGTCCTAACGCAGCGAAACCGTCCCAGCTGTGATTTATTTACCTTCAAACCGGGCCGTGGCGAGAGGTTCTGCTGCAGAGGACAGACGACGGCTTTGTCTCTCAGCTGTAATTATTGAATGACAGGATGACGGACAGAGAGAGTGTCATTGAAAATAAACCTGTTTCTCTGTACTGCATCAGAACAGTCACACGTATGCTGACCAAGGACATAATGTTAGGTGACTTCTCAGTTTACATGCACAACAATAACTGATAATATAACTATCAAAAATCTGCTCAGTTAATGTTGTTGCAACAAGCTGGATGGTCTGAATCCATAATAATCTGAAGACGCCCTTCTGTCTGAGAGCTTTAGATTCATTTAATTCACAGTCGCCTGATTTACTCTTTCCTGTATTACATTAGACTGATGTACGTTCAGCTTTGAAGATGCTTCTTCAGATGGTTTCTGTATCTCTCTAGAAAGCACCATATCTAAGATGATATCTGTATGGATCAGACATCAAACGAGCAACTCATACTACCCATAATGCACTGCGGCACCAGTGGGGGTTGCTTCCCATAGTCCTCGGCTTGACAGAGCAGCCAGGTGCTGATGCAGCAGGACTGATACAAGGTCAGAGAGAAAGAATGGAAACTTTTGAAACTTTTTGAGTTTAATGTTTGAGATGGGAAAATATTATTACAGGACTGGGAGAGAACTGATAATATTATTCATATTATTATTTAAGAGTGAGAATGCTACTGTTAATGTTGTTCTTAACAATATAATAATAGTCAACATTTGATGCAACTGATGTAATCTAATCTATTGTGCACAGAAAAAAAAATACTCTTTTCTTTAGAAAATCTCAAAATAAAATATACAAATTAAAAATAAAATACACAAAATTTAATAAAAAATAAAATATTTCACTTACATCAAACAAATAAAAATAATAAAATAATAATTATAATAAAATAAATCAAATAAAATAATACACTAGCTTGTGTAGTGTTTTTAAAAAGGAGCAGAATCCTAATGTGGCAAAGGCCATTACATTATTCACATTCGCTCACATTCATATTCTGCTGGCAACTAATTTATCTGAATCAAGTTTAGTCCACATCTCATTCATTTCTTCAAAAAATTAATAAAATAATAAAATAAATTTAGCAATTAAATTCAAATAAAATCATTTAAATAAAATAATTAAAACCCTAGTTTTCTAGTGTTTTTTTTTTATAGCTAACTATCTATCTATCTATCTATCCTGTATGTATGTGTGTGTGTGTATATATATATATATATATATATATATATATATATATATAGTGCTATCTATCCATCTATATATATATATATATATATATATATATATATATATATATATATATATATATAGATAGATAGACAAAGGCATTTTTCTGGCTACCAGTTTCTATGAATGAAGTCTGTGTTGCTGATTGCATCATCTCATTCATCCTAAAATGTACCAAACATCTGCACTTTCTCTGAACATCTGTTTAAAACACTCTAGTGTGGAGGAAAAAAAATTCACCACCCACTTTCCTAAACCAGATTATCTGCCTACCAAATACACAGAAATGTTTTAAAAGAAACATATCTTGAAAGCATTTCTCTGCATTTGTCACAATGCATTCTACCATTGATTTCTCTGCAAGTGATGTTGCCTTGATTAAAATGACCTCAAATTTGGAACATTTTGAAAAATAAAACAGAATTTGGATTGGAAATGAACAAAACTTGGGGGAAAATAAAATGCTTTTCCTTGGGCCCTAATCTATGAGGGTTAATAATGCTGTCTAGTAAGGCAGCTCACTAGGATTTGGATCAGAGCTTAAAAAATGTAAAATGATTTCTGACTTCAATAGCTGCACATAAACACTTCACTTCACTTATAAACACAAAGCACAGATATAACAGTGGCACGTGAGAGAACTGAACTCAACTGGATCTGACAGACGATGGAGGGCTGTTTAACACACACACACTCCTCCGTGAGAGGAACACACCTCATTCAAGGGCCCGGGGCAAAACAAGCACACACACACACACACACACACACACACCCTACAGGCTCAAACACCTGCCAAGCACACTCAGGCCAGCATTCATGACCTCACACACACACGCGGCACGCTTACAAGCGCAGGAAGGCAATCAGTCATAAGTAATCCAAATATCAGGGTCACAGAGTTCAGTGCATGTACCGACAACACACATGAATACAGTCAGAACAGAAATAATAACCGCACATACATCAATCTGCATCTGACCTTAATATCACTATGCCAACAACAACAACTCCAAATGCTAACAATAGACTCTCTTAATTAATTATCATACATAAATATGCATATATGCATGCAGAAGCATTCGACCTACATTTTGCTTACAGTTCCCAAAAAATCAGTGTGAAATAGGAAACACAGAATCGAAGAATTACACATGCATACTTCAAAAGATGTAAAATACTTAGTGTATCAACCAGCATCTAGCTGTTTATGTAATCTATAACGTTATTCTTCTATGATAGATATAAGTAAAACGGACAAGAAACTCTCTAGATCAGTTATTTGCATTAAATACGTTAAATACACTTTCAAACGTCTCAGTTACTCTGAAGCTAAACTCTTCATGATTAAAGTTTACAGAAATCAACAGATAATTATCATCAAATAATATAATTTTTAAATCAGTTAAATTAGGCTAATTTCGGACGCAAATATTATTTTTTCTAATTTAAACAGTAAACTCAAAAGCATTAAACTATCATCCATCTTTATAATGTATTTAAATTGTAACGTCAACTTTAAGTGTTTTTTTATTTGACAGATTTTAGAGATTGCTTAAAAATAAATGAATGAATAATTAAAATTGTGTATATATTTATTATACTGGTAATCAGTTTCAGTTATCAGACACAAACACAAAAACAAACGAGTTATCGGTATCAGTATCGGCATCAGTAAATGATCTGAACCAGGAAACATTTCTATATTTATGCATCCCAAAATAAGCAAAAAACAATTAGGGATACACAATATATAATCGGCCGATATTTGCATTTTACACAAGTATAATTAGGCCATTATTGAAAGAAGTTGCCTTTAGCCTATTTTTATTTTCTAAAACAAGTACTAAAGAGTTAACCAGATTATTTTATCATTTTTACAACATATTGCAAAGTTTGGATGTCAGACTTAAGCAATTAAAATTAAACTAAAAGTGAATCAATTTTTGTAACAAATTATAAAGATGCATGCTATTTTCAATAAAATGTGTTGCCGATGTATTATAAAGTGTGCATATATGCAAATTATATATCATATATGCCCATATAATATAATTATATTTTATAGCATTACATTTTATATGCAAATATTATACATTTATATTAGGTATATTATCTATTGGTATAAGATTAAATATCTGTATCTGTCTAATTATCAGTATTATTATGCAGTTTACATTAATGTTTCATAATGATCTGAATGTTTAGTACATCAGGATGTGCTCAAACGATTAACTATGTATTTTAGTAAAAGTTTTTTGACCATTTCAGTCTAAACATGCAAAATTGTTGTAAATTCAATTACCCCTTTCAGACACGAGCAGAACTCATTACAACGTGTGTAAACGGAAGCCTCTCTCTCCGTCACTGCAAACACACACACACACACACACACATTCAGATGTGGCCGCGCGGAGCAGCAGGAAAAGCTCTTACCGTGGTACAATCCTTCCATTAAAGACGAGGAATCCTAGTCCACCACGGGTGCTCTGTAGTAACCGTAAAATACACTTCCACACACATACACACGTTAAAAAGCAGTGGTCTGACACACAGGCATAGTAGTGCAAGAAAAACTGGATCCGGCATGTAGAGGAGCGTTGGTGGTGTGAGCACACGCGTGCAGAACGGACGGGGGTCTTTGTCTCTCACTCGCAGCTCCAGAGAAAAGATGAGAGGAGAAGCTTGAGGGGGAGGGAGGCAGAGAGAGAGAGAGGGAGGCTCTGGTAACCGACGGTAACGGTGAGATCAGCACATCTCCACCCCCCTCATCCCCTCTGAGTAAAGCACAGCAGACTGCAGCTACAGATGAACTTTCTGCAGCTCTGCAATCAAGGGACAGTTTACGCAAAAATTATCCTCATGTCATTCTAACCACGTGTTCTCTTTCTTTCTTTCTTGAATGACAAAATGCAATGGAAGCGGTGGTGATTTTATAGTGTCGAGCTTCAAAAAACACCCTAAAGCCCTGAGAGACATTTTACCCTCTTAAATCTCATTTGCACTTGTGTTAAGTTCAAAAACAGTGCATTATAAGATGTTTTAAATCAGATTTGATGTCACTGATGCCAATATACTGCAAATGAGATTTGAGAGCACAGCTTAAAGATTTGGGAAAAATACATTATTGTAATTTTTCTGATAAAAAAACAAAAAATCATGATTGCATTTAAAAATGCATTTTTTTGTTTTTTTGCAATTGTTTGATTGTAGGACTGCAGAATATAACACCAAAAAAAAAAATGTCAAAACACGATCATATAACAATAGAACCATAAAATAATAAAAGATTAAAATTAGGGCTGTCAATTGATTAAAATATTTAATCGCGATTAATCGCAACTTAATCTCACATTTTTATATGCTCTAAATGTACCTTAAATTAATACTTTTCAGGTTTTTCAACCTGGTATTTCTATGTCCTTTTTTTATGTGTCTAATAGACATGCACAAGTTCTTTGAAAAACATCTATGACCTTTGAAACATGTCTAGTCTTCATGCTCTTTGTTGAACATGGTTTCAATAATAATAAACATATAATGCATAAAGCATCCATATTTGTCCATGCCCATGTTGATTAGAGCATTAAAAACTTAAAAAAGGTACATTTAGAACAAATAAAAATGTGCGATTAAGTTTTGATTAATCGCGATTAACTTTTTTAATCGACTGACAGCCCTAATTAAAATAGATGATAAACAGGGGATATTAATAAAAATAATAAATAAATAAAAATAGATAATAAACAAAAAGTTAAATCCGGTACCAACCATACACCATAACATTGCTTAAAAAAATAGAAAATAAAAGTTTCTTTCAGTTACTGTACTTGACATGACAAATGACAAACATACACAACAAAAGTACTAAAATTTAAAGAAAAAATAAAAATATACATTTTAAAAAAACTGTTCAAAATATTAATACAAGCTATAATAGTATCTCAATTAAACTAAAATAACGCTCTTATTAAATAAAGATATTAAAATAAAATGATATATTATTACTATAATAACACTATATTTTAAAATAAATTAAAATAAAAGATTTAATAAAATAATTGTATTTTACAGTACACTGCAAAATGACAATACTAACACTTACTGTTATAATAAGCTGCATGCGTGTAATTAAACATGAAATATGCATTTATTGAAATAAATCCCAGCCTTTTGTGATTTATCATGATTTTGATTTTAGTTCGCTTAAATGTTTAGTAATATTTGAGCAACACTTGTACAAAATTCATGGAAAAAAAATCCAAACAATCTCACAAGATTCATAAGTGTGTCATATGAAAATAGTGCCAGCATCTCCAATAACAGCTGAACTTTATACATTTGGCTGTATAAAGCCATACATTATCTGAAAATGTCTATTTTGTCTTTCCAAAACCAAACTTCAACTTCCAGAAGTCAGATGTTCCCTGAAGGACAGCTGTGTTTGAGGACGGTTCTCCTGTTTCTTCTGACTGAATCCCGTCTGGGTTTCAAGATCACGGCGAATACGATCAGTGAAATCAGATCCATGTGTTGGGTTTGCTCTCCTGCATCACACGCCTTCAAACCCATCACAAACCAATGGAAAACCTCAACTTTCCCTCTCTTTCTCTCTGATACTCTCAAGATGAGCCCTTCCTCACAATCAGATCCACTCACTGAAGACACATCAAAACCATGTCCAACAAAAGTCACCAGCAGCAGGAACTGGATTTCACAGCTGCTGCGGCTTTGTCCACGGCATTCATGTCTCTGAATATCCTGCATGGGTTTTACTGTCAAATAATTCAATCATCTGCTTCCCTCGCCGACACAATCGGATCAGAATCATTCAATCCACCGTAACAGGATATAATATCGGCTGACAGATAGACTGTAATACAACGAACTAGTTCATAACAGCCACCCCAGGGGCGTCTAAAGAGAGTTTATGAAATTTCATAAAGCAATATGTGTTTTATCACCCTTAACTGAAGACGCTGTATGGATAAATGATAGTAAAGACACCACACAAACCAAAACTGTGCTGTCTTGAAGATCATATTAGATGAGTCTTGTGACCATAATCTTATATTATACACAAAATAATTAAATTTATATCACTGAATGTTGCTGGGTATATGAGCATGCAGTTATTTTTTCAGTGGAAATTCACCACGCAAATGTTTAAAATTTTATTTTTTCTTAAATCTAAAAAAAAAAATAATATTTTTTTTTAAATCTGGCAAAAATTAAATAGATCAAATATCATATTATGAGTATGTATCAGTATCAGACTATAAAATATAATAATAATAATTGTTATTATTATTAATGCATTTGCTGAGAAGTATAATAATAATTATTATTAAATAAATAATAGTAATGATTATAATCATTATTATATAAAAAAAATAAAATTATATTGAACATATTATAAATGTTTTTATATTTAAATGCTAAAATAACTATGTCTAATAATCCAGTGAATTAAATAATTTACAAATTGAAGGTATTTCATCATGTAATTTTTAATAAATAAATTCTAATATGAAATATATGAAAATATATAAAACAAACATTTTATAAATTCTAATAAATAACAATAAAATAATATACACATACACAAAATATTTATTTAAATAAATTTAGATTTTAATTAAAAGGTAAAAAAATTCAGAATTATAATAACAAAATATATTACTACAAGTATTAAAAATAAGTAAATAAATAAAAATGGATACTATATATATTATAAATGTATAGTATTATAAATAAGATTCTATAAACACACACACAAACGTGCAATTGCAGGCTTTTCTCCTTTCAAAAGACAGACAGCCATGTTTCTCTCCTGTTTTACTATCAGATGAATATCCTGTTGATTATCATTAGTGTGTGTGGCTGTAAGGAGCCGTGTTTCTCTCCTCGTGTTCTCATGAGTGTGGATTCTCTCTTACACATTCAGGCCGGCGTTTGGCCTTGGTCTTGTGAGAAACACTGATTCTCATGCTCAAGGTCGTACGAGTGTCTCTTCTTTCATGTAACGTCAAAACAGCTCAGAATTTCTTTCAGAAACCTGTGATGAGCTCAATTCCTGACCCAAAGCAGCTTAACCAGCAAACACATACACACGATTAAAAACCCAGCAGCGTCTGTCATTCTTCACCTTCCTGACACACACTTCCAGCCTGCTATCAGCTCCTTCCTTCAGACAGACGACCGCAGACGCATGCGAACGAGAGAGAGACAGAGACACGTAGAGCAGCATCTCTGATAGCGAGAGTCCTGCGACGGGACGGTTTCCCACATGCCTTCAGCAAACACTGGTGAGGATGATGATGGGTGTTTATGTGTCTGAACACAAACACTAGAGCAAGAACAGCAGCCAAACACTTCATTATCGCCATTCTGGATATAATATCTACAGTATATAGATACAAAGTACAATACTTTAATATTACAATAATATTTATTTAAATGCAAAGCTGCTAATTATTTGTATGGTATGGCCGATAACCGATAAATGACCGATATAAAAATCTACACTATGTTTAAAAAAAAACCTATGGTTTTTTAAATTATTATTATTACAAATTATTTAAAATTTTAATATAAAAATATTTAAAAAAGGTTTTATATGTATAAATAAAATTAAGATATAATATTCAAATATATTATCAAAAAGATCAAATAAAAATCAAAATAGATAAGTGTAAAGATTATAATTGACAATGTTATTAAATTAAGAATGTTTTCAAGATTAATTTTACGAATTAAATTTATTAGATTATGACAAGCATAATCTGCATTTAATAATAAAAATAATAATACAAATTACAATAAATTATTTTAAATGCTTAAATGTAAATTTTGTATATTTATGAAACAAATCTAAAAACGATGTATATAATATACAAAATTCATTAAAAAAAATTATTCAAAATAGATACAACTGTAAATATTAGATAACCGTAAATGTAATCCGAATTTAAAAATGATCATGCAAGTTAAACTGTTGACATGTTTGTAGCAGCTACCTGAATAATAACTTATTCAATTTAATGACAGACATTTGACAACGAAAAACTATAGCACCCCCTTGAGTACTGAGTGATGCAAGAACCCAGAGTATGTTAAACAGGACTGCATGCATGCAATAAACTGGCCAAGTATTCATGTCTGTGTTCATGCACTCGTGTTTCTGATCTAAAGGTCAAAGAGATGAAATCACGGAAATCAAGAAAGCTTGACTAACACTAAGCGGACTACCAAAGTGCTACCGAAAATAAAGCACACGGGCCTAAACGAACACAGAAGGAGGCATATGACACTTCAGTCTGAGTACAAGCAGACATGTTTCTGTACATATGTGGTGTTAAACACGTCTGCCAGCTGGAGCGAGTCCTTGTAATTACTGTATCTGTGCTGTATTCACAGACGGACTCACGGCAGATAAATGTGTGTCATTCTGATAGTAAACCACTTTCTCCAGGCCGTTACAGAGCTCTAGAGCAGCGTCACATTTCTGCACACAATGGCTGATGTTGTTCAGCACAGCTCAGCTTTGCGTTTTATCCGTTTATCTTTCTTTCTGTCGGTGACTCACACTTGACACTGCTGAAACCTAATTACAGGCCATTACGTGCCCTCGCTGCTCTGCCCCGGGACAGAAGATGAGCTAAGAGAGGAGAGGTTAGGGTTCACAAGACTGACCCGAGAATCATTTCAGCTCAGAAATCAAGGAAAGGGTTACTAACTTCTGTCTATTCGCCCAACATAGAATTATCAAAGGCAATAATTATTATCATGTTAAAACTGATGACCAATAAATGGCTGATATTGAAATTCTATACTATATCTAAAAAACAAACATTTAAAACTCAAATGCATTTTATGAAAACTAGATAATTAGGAAAAGATCAGTCAGATTAATTATGGGGGAAAAAATGTTAAAATAATGAATGTATAAAATTCAATATTATATATATATTAATTAATTTTTAGTTTAAATATGTAGTTTTACGTTATTTTTATGTACAATAAAAATACATTTTATACACACACACACATATATATTATTTAAAAAAACATTATTGTATTCAAGAATTTTTATTTTAATTGTTGTTTTATTTTATTTCTATGTATAAATTAAAATAAAACTGCATAGTAACATAATAAATGTAAAAAATCTAAACAAAAAAAACAGATATAATCCATGAAATGAAGCCAGACTGTTGAGGAGCTCTTCGGCACTCACAGAATAAACATTCATATGCGTAGGTCACAGTTTGAATGGATGAAAAATGACATTTTGCAATGTTAACATCTCAAAAGCATGTCATCAATCATTTCAGACACGTCTGTCTCTCTCGGTCGCTGTCAGAGGTGCGTTTAGAGGACGAGATCCCTTCGAGGACATGGTGGATGGGCAGTGATGTCACTTCTGTTAAAGCCAGAGTGCGTGTGTGTGTGTGTGTCCCAACAGCCCAGTCGAAGCCCCGAGGACACGGTGATAAACTATGATGTCATTTCCCTGCATTGTGAGGAGACACAAGCACCAGCTAACAGGAGCACAGCTAGCACTTCAGCTAGTGTACAGAGACACCGCTGGCCACACGCAAACACTCTGATTGGATAAGAGCTTCAAAAGCCAACAGCTCCGAGGAAAAAACCCCAAACAGGATCCAAATCCTGACCAGAAAATTAAGTCCAAATTTGTCACCTAGAGTCCACAGCACATATTTCACCAGACTTTCTACCTGCTTTGGTGTTGGAATATACATATTTAATAAATTATTAACATAATAAAATATATATTATTTAAACAATTTCATTTTCATATATATTATATATATATATATATATTAATTCTATTTAAATATACAAATAAAATAATACTTAAAATTAAAATGTAAATATATAATTTTATATGTTTTATTTATTTATAACTTATTTATCCATTATCTAATATGTATTATTTATTTTTTTATATATACTTTACACTCTTTATTATAGCTTTGTTTGATTAAAAAAAAATCCCATCAGCCTTAAACACATAAATAACACTAAATAAACATGTTATTGCAGTTAATTGAAACAACAGCCAAAGTACTCCTGAAATCAGGATGAACTATAATATACTGACTGAAACCCAACAGCTTGAGGACCAGGGTCACAAGATCCCCACTTTACAAATAAAAGCAAATGACGCACACAGATGAGTGAATAAAGGGGAATCATAAATGAAGGAGATTTCTGAGATCCGGACAGAAGAACGCTGCTTATCTCCCCAAACAGCTGCTTTAATTTCACAGCCGGAGCAAAGCTTTCTCCATCAGTGGACTGGAAAACACACTCTGACAATAAAGACACACAGAGACCAGCGATATACAACCCTGTCATTCACACCATCATCTGAAAAGTCATGCAAATATGGATAAAAAAAATTCAGACAAAAAAAGCCAATGAATCACTGTGGCACTCAGAAACCTCAGTGCCGTCAATTGTATATTTCACTCCGTTAGTATGTCAGTATCTTTAGTAGTAGTAGAGTAAGTAGATCAACTAACTACATCAAATAATATTTTTACATTTAAATAAGATTTTGTGGCTTTTAATCCATATCTGATCGCTTTGAGAAAATCTAGATTATAGTGTACAATTAAACACTGATAAAATTACATTTTAGTACATTTAGTATATTTAAACATATAAAATATAGTGGATTTTCTTCTAGAAAATAGATTAAAATGTATAAATATTAAAATAGAAATACTGGTAGGATAAATAAATTAATAAATATTTTTATCATAACGTTTAGTACAGAAAAAGTAGATCAGGTAACTAGATCAAAAAAAAAAAAAGATGTTTTCTTTCTGGAAAATAGACCAATAAATAAATAAATAAAAACCTTGTCCAATACAAACTGAGCATTTTCCATTTTCATACACAATGTGTATTAAGAAAGAAAATACCATCAATTATCATTTCATGTTGACATTACAGCAGACTACATAAAAACGGCCTGCACAAACCAACCATTACTTGCATCAAAAACATGTTTGTTTCTCAGACAGGAGTGGAGACGTGCACAGAAAGAACCGGGTAAATTCAAGCGAGTCCCTTCAGACATCAGCGTTTATTTACCGGCGTGCGGATCCGAGTGTCATCCACAGCTCTCAGACAGAGCTGGAGAAACGTCAGTGCTTTCAGACAGATACACAACAGCGTTCAGAGAAAGCAAGAGCTGGCTTTAGTTCACAAGGGCTGAATGCCTCGCTGGAACAATGACAGCTTGATAGGTGCACGCTTTCAGCCGAGAGACTCTGAGAAACTGTTACACAGAACCAGCAGCTTCTCTGCAAACATATCCGTTTATGTACAGATAAGTGGGGATACTTCACCCAAAAATGAAATCGTGCCATCGTTTACAAACCCAAAACTATGTATTTCTTTGCACTGCAGAACACATAGAAGAACAACATTAAAACCAAATTTCATTATATGATGATGACAAACTTTAATTTTTAGGTAAAGTATCCTATTACATTTATGCATTTAGCAGACGCTTTTATCCAAAGCGACTTACATTGCATTCAAGTTAGTTTTTACATTTTATCAGCTCTTGCTTTCCCTGGGAATCGAACCCATGACCTTAGCGTTGCTAGCGCCATGCTCTACTATTTGAGCTACAGGAAAGCGTCTATCAAAATCACATAGACAGAGCACGGTTGGACATAGTTAGGAAAAATGATTGGAATAACATTAATATTACCAATATTACACATACTTCAATATTTAAAACATGCTAATTGTCTGATTGTATAGCAAAAATTTACAAAACTTTTTTTTTTTTTTTTTTTAAAGAAGTCTCTTCTGCTCACCAAGGCTGAATTTCTTTGAATAAAAATACAGTAGTCAGTACAATTGTGAAATATTTTTACAATTCCAAATAGCTGATTCCTGTGAGAATACCTTGTAAAATGTAATTTATTTCTATGATCAAAACTGTATTTTCAGCATCATTACTCCAGTTTTCAGTGTCCAGTGATCCTTCAGAAATCATTCTAATATACTGATTTGCTGCTTAAGAAACATTTCTGCTTATTATCAATGATGAAAACAGTTGTGCTGCTTTATATTTTTGTGGAAACCGTGATACATTTTATTTTCAGGATTCTTTGATGGATAGAAAATTCATAAGAGCAGCATTTATTTTAATCTTTTGTAACATTATAAATGTGACCCTGGAGCACAAAACCAGTCATGAGGATCAATTTTTTGAAATTGGGATTCACACATCATCTGAAAAGCTGAATAAATAAACCTTCCATTGATGTATGGTTTGTTAGGATAGGTTTCTTTGTCTGAGATACAACTATTTGAAAATCTGGAATCTGAGGGTGCAAAAAAAATCTAAATATTGAGAAAATCACCTTTAAAGTTGTTCAAATGAAGTTCTTAGCAATGCATATTACTAATCAAAAATGAAGTTGATATATTTACGGTAGGAAATTTACTAAATATATTCATGGAACATGATCCTTACTTAATATCCTAATGATTTTTGGCATAAAATAAAAATCTATAATTTTGACCCATACAATGTATTTTTGGCTATTGCTACAAATATACCTGTGCTACTTAAGACTGGTCACAAATGTCTTTACTGTCATTTCTGATCAATTTAATGCATCCTTGCTGAATAAAAGCATTATGATGTGAAAGCAAATGTACTAAAACATTTCAAATACTCCTTTTTAAAAACACAGTATATAGTATACACTGTGCAGCATGCAATAACATTCCAAATGTAGCCTGTGCATTCTAAGGCTTCCTGTCTGCACGACATCACTTCCTGTAGCAGCATCACACTAAAGACAAGTGCCAAAGAAGGCCGATTCCCACAGGCCTGCGAGGGCGAACAGTAGCCATTGTGTTCATGCAGCTTTTTAAAACATAAACACACTTCCTTCTGTTTCCACCTTCCAGCGGCAGGGATCTGGCCAGGAGAACGGAAAGAGCTGAGCTACACCGAATAAAAAAATAAAAATGTAATAAAAAAGAGGCCGATTCTTTGTGTGTCAGTTCCTGTCATTCCTGCCCCGGCGCACTAATGACGGGTCTCTCAGGTAAAACTGTAAAGCCTTTAGGCCACAGGAACTGGAAGCAGCTCGCGCTAATTTCCTGCGGAGTCGTCTTTAAGTCCAACCAGGCCAACATGTACTCAGCTCTCCAACAGTTTAACAAGAAACTCAAGCCTCTGCACAAAGAAGCCAGTTATAAAAGCACTTCAAGAGCTTGTTGAAGTACAGGTGGTTGATTTGGACCGGTTCAGACCAGATCACCATCCAGCACACGTTTATAAAGCAGCATTTGTGAGTGTCGTTACCTCCGCGGCTCAGTCTGAATGAGCCATTGAGACGGCTGGAAACTGTAAGTACAGCGGTACCATCACTCGCTCTCAATGGAGGCTCTGTCCACACGCTCTCCTCTCAGCTATAAACACTGACACAAACACGCCAGATACACATGCACAGGTTCGAAACAATCAACTAGTTCAGGTGTTGACTGAATTCTATTATCAATACAGATATCTAGAGAGCAATGGCAATATATGTGGCATGCAGGTACACAAAAAAAATCTTATTTTTCACAGAATGCAATTTCAATAAAGAAAACGAGATGCACAAAAAATGCTGTAATGCAACACACTTATTTGTTTCGCACTACTTTTTACACTACTTTTGATCGGTTAATTGACGCCGATATTCTCTAAATTTACAAATATCGGTCTGGCTAGCACCCATCACTAGTTAGGAAGACAATGTTGCCCTAAACACACATAGATGGCTATTCCTGCCCAGAGGAAAAAGGCGTTTTCCTCTTAAACCCTGAGGGACGATACAAGGTAGCAACATCCTGCTAAACAATCTCAGTTAAATGCTATGCCACCACACACACACACACGCACACATATATATGACTGAGCTTCCTGTCACAGCTGCTGAAATCACAGGCCATCTTCCTGTGCAGCTAAAACAACAGGATTACACGCCATCAGATAGATGCATTATGAGGAGAAATCTGGTTATACCTTACAGAATGATTAATGATCTAATCACACAGTGCAGGTTGAGCCGAGCTATCAGGTTCACTGCAAATAATGTACGGAATGCCTTTTATGTGAGCGAGAAGTTGTATTCACACGGGTAAATCTCTTGTGATGACAATGCAGCGGTCGCAAACGAAACATAATGACGAGTGGTGTCAGCCGTAATTCACTGAAACGCTGTGATCTCACAGTCTGGCGGCTGTCGCCTAGTACCGGCTCTAAAAATACCCCAGCCCTGCGCACTGTCATTTCCACGCACAAAATACAGTATCGCTCGTACACAGAGCTGCCAGAACACATCAGCAAATTACTGAGATTCCCCAGCACAATCAAGCTCTGTTTGCTCTCTGATCACATTCAAGGATGAGGAGCTAGACTGACATACAGGACATCAAACTGGTGCAATCATTAGTATGATGGCATATAAACACATTCTTATTAAATTGTGCTTTCATATAATTTCCTACCATTCAATTACTCTACTCAATCTCAATAGTAATTTTAACCATGACCTACTGCAACCTTTTGAATCATAACCTATGTATCAACATGTGATTTGTATCATTAAAAACATTATTTCCAAATTAACGTCCTGTCCAAAAAGTACTAATGTACTAATAATACAACAATAACTCAATAAGACTAAGGAAAGTCGACTGACTAAAAGGTTGCAATTAAAATTTTGATGCAAGTTTCAGCAGTGTGTGGGATATGCTTTTATTTTTCCAAATAATCGCACATAAAAAAAAAAAAAACATTTTCCCAGAATATTGCATGAATAATCTGCCAGCAAAAAAATACATAAACGAATAAATAAAATAAAATTATGAAACAAAATATAAATAACTAAAAAGTAAATCCAATATGCTGTCTAAAGCGTATAGAAATGCTCTGATATATGTACTAAAAACCATATTAAAAAAATATTATCACCATTGTACATCTCCAAAAAACATATTATTACTCTGGTATACACCCATAAAGCATGGTAAATATTTTGTAAAATTGATCAAAACAAGGCACATCTCCAAAAAACACAGTATTACAATGGGGCATACCCATAAATCATGGTAAATATTTTGTAAATGTAATAAAAAACCTGCTGAATTAATGCTTCAACTGTAAAATTACTCACACTGTGTATATCGAATTTATTGTTTTATTTTCCCTTCATGTATTTTTAAAATTAATGCCTATGCTCTGCATACAATCCATGCATTACAATACAACCCTTTTTTATCATTTATTCTTATATACTAAATCTATATTCTTATGCAATACTTGGTAATAACTTGTGTTGATTGAAATAGCTGAGCTTGTAGAATAACATGAACTGTCATCAAATCCTGCTGCTGTACACTTGATAAACAGAAACTGTGTAAAACACAACACAATGGGTTTGTGCTGAAGTAGTGTAGCATAAACTTTTGAAACTGAAGTCAACATAAACCTCCAAAGTCAATATTAAGCTCGATTCGATCCAATGAACCCGACGCGCGTAATCAGCGCGCAAATATCGGATCCAAATCCATCAGATTTAGAGCAGTATTCCTCATGAACGCATGGCACGGTCGATCCAGCACAGGAATGCTCATAATTAATCGTTTACAGTGACACTTTGTTTCTTTCTAACAGATGTGTGACCGCATGAATGCGCGCTACTCACTCGATTATTGTGTGATCTTCCAGAATGCGCTTTTCCAGTCTTCTCCAGTCGATTCTCTCTCATTCCAGCTTTTCATTCCCTCTCATTCCAACATGGCTGACGGGCAGAACCCAGCCCACTCCAGCTCCATCCAGCTCCACAAACACACACAAACACACTCCTCCCAGTCCCGAGTGAATGAACGCCGCTGGAGACGCGCACCAGACTTTGGCCACTGGCGCCGGGGTAGTCCGATTCTTTTAGCGAATCGATTCGCTCGAACGGTCAAGTGAACTCTCTCGCCGATTCTATTGAATTCAAATGGGTACGATCATCTTAAAGGGGTCATCGAAAAGTTGATATGATTCTTTAGGGTCTTAATTAGCTCTGTACTTGTACTCTGCATAAATGACAATAAAGTTGAATCTAATCTAATCTAATGAAAAGTTTATAATGTACTTTGGTTAAAATTTCTCAATGGTAGTGCAAAACAACAAAAACTTTTTAACCTGTCAAAATCAACTCTGTTTTGAGCAAGCTGTTTTTAGTCCAAGTTGCTTTAAATGCTAATGAGCTCTGCTGACCCCGCCCCTCTCTTCCGTGGGGTGTCGAGCAAAACTTCAGCCATAAAACTGGCTAACTTTATTATAAACTGGCATATTATTAGGAAAGGCAATTTGCAAAGATTCATAAAAAAATGTTATACTCACTTCTTCTGTAGATGAAGCTGGATCACGAATGATTTGCGCGAACATAGATGCAGATCGGGGATCGGCGCATTCCCTTCAAAATGAAAGTAACGTTAATCCTCTGGGTCTTCAGCAGCTCAGATGTCGGGAGTAAATTACGACTGCTATATTCATTATTACATCCAACAACAAAACGCCTCAATCGCTTATTCGGAGACAACTTGTCTTCCCCTGCACTGGAGTCGACACAATGGTGGACTCTCAGCTCACTCAGGGCGGGGCTAAGGTAAGACGTCCTTGTCAATCAAATATCGTGGGAGGGGCCTGCGCAGACTGAGATCTGCGTTCCGAAGTCATGATCTGAAACGTTGGTTCGCGAATCATTATTCAGATAGGACTTCGGATCGCGAATCATTTGATTTAAATCGGAACTCGGAGCAGGTTCGCAAATCTTTTGATTCAGATTAGGACTTTGGCGCTCGTATCGCAAATCTTTTTTCTGATTTCTTTTGATTTTATTAAACTGTATAAAATATCAAACTAAAAAAAGAAAGAAAGTACACACAAATACAAACCTCTTAAGAAAATTATCCATGGTTTTACTACAAGATTATCTTCTTCCTAAACCGGTTTCACTTACAGTTCAGCTATTGACAAAGTTTTGCGAAACGATTCAATCGAATCATTCCGAGGAATCAGTTCAAAAGATGGATTCGTTCGTTCACTGGGCAAACATGCCTGGAGACAATGGAGTAGCCTGACCATGAATGACTCTCATGAGTTCAACAGTGGACATTTGTGTTTGTGGTCTCTATAGGGTCTCCATCTGAGAGAGCACATTGCTCAAGAAGTGACTGTTTTCTGTGTTCTGTTCTATTCTATTCATTTTGAGAAGATGAACTATGGAAATTCAGTGATAGCAAATCACTGAATCACTTTGGAAAGTCAGTCATACCAAATCAAATAATAATGTTTGGCGTGGCACATAATCGGTTTGTGCTTTGGGTTTAAAAACACTTTATTCAGCGATTCATTTCATTTTCACACCCTGAGGAGTCTCATTCTTGTGTGGTTACTGTACTGATATCAGCAGTTTTTCATGGTCATGTGATTGTTGCTCCTTTATATGCTGATCTGGGATCAGCTCTTCATGATTAAACCATAAACCTAATCACCATGTGTGAAACCACATCTGTTTGATCTCAGATCAGCAGAACTTTGGCTTTGCTGACTTTTATAATCATGTTCATATAATAAAAGCATTATGGACCCACCTAAATGAGTCACGTCTAGGCGGGAGTGAGTTCTCTGAAAATCCCCTCACTGATGAATTGATCAGATCACAGCTGAAGGAGAAACTTTCTTCTAGTGAATGGGATTTCTCTCTTTTACTGCTCACGTCACCAGCACCTGTTCCACAGAAACCACTCCTCTTTCTTTGGTGGGAATTTAACTCCTCAATTCTCTTCAACCTGGAAATGAGCTCTGAACAATGTCCAAACATAAAGAGCATTCACACAAGACAAATATTAGTTCACAGATCACTTCACTCAGAAAGCTTCAAACAAACATCCGGATGTAAATCATAAAAAAGAACATAAAGTATAGGAGCTTCTGAACTTCTGCATGTTTCAGAAAGTTTAGGACTGATTCCAAAAATAAGAATTTGACAATTATTCAAATAGCATTGTTCTCAAAACTATAAATAATGCCAAATGTTAATATACATTAATAATTACAACATATTTTCAAATTCATACTTTCCTGTTTGTTAATTCAGTTCATTTATTAATAAATTTGTTCTCAAATCAGACATTACAAAAACGTAATATAGTATTTTAACTGTCAATTGTTGAGCTTGGCAGAAGTGTTCACTATGAGTTAGTGTTAGTGTAATATTTTGCATTACATTTTATTTTAATATTTTCTGTTTTTACCTTTTAGCTAATTAATTGAACTAGAATTTTTGTTAAAATTGTAGTCATTTTAAATGTAAAAGTTTTTAAATGTCTGTATAGTGTTTATTAATTGTTTCAAAGTATTTAGTTTTAGTTATTTGTGACCCTGGAGCACAAAACCAGTCATAAATCGCTGGGGTATATTTGTAGCAATAGCCAAAAATACATTGTATGGGTCAAAATGATCGATTTTTCTTTTATGGCAAAAATCATTAGGATATTAAGTAAAGATCATGTTCCTTAAAGATATTTTGTAAATTTCCTACTGTAAATATATCAAAACTTAATATCTGATTAGTAATATGCATTGCTAAAAACTTCATTTGGACAACTTTAAAGGTGATTTTCTCAATATTTTGATTTTTTTACACCCTCAGATTCCAGATTTTCAAATAATTGTATCTCGGCCAAATACTGTCCTAACATAACAAACCATACATCAATTTTGAAAATGACTGGTTTTGTGGTCCAGGGTCACATTTTAGTACTTTTAGTCATCTATAAAAGATCTGCATAAAGAAGAAATCTGAAATAAAAATTTTATGGAACAAATACCACATGCAGATCTGAAATTACATGAGGGTGAGTAAATATTATTAAACATTTTGTGCAATCCATATTTTTAAATATCTGTTATCCCTCTTTCACTTTAAAAAAATAAAATAAAAAAAAGACTAACAAATGTTTACAAATAGAGAGGCATAAAAAAAATAAGAGTGGTATATCTGTATAATCGCTGCTCTTTAGGTCAGTGTTGGTCAGATGAATGATCTCAACACCACTGAGAGGTTCAGACGGGATTAAACGCCATGATTCCTGATCTCTGGAGATGAAGATTACAAACCATAATCTCACTCCGCAGATGGATTTCACAGCCTTCAGCAGCTCTCAGTGAAGCGAAACGTGTCGCTGCTCTCCTGAGACGTCGATACGAGAAACAACAAAACAAAACAATGCAGCTACAATAGTCAAGATGCCAGACTGAATCAACACTCTTTTTTTCCTCACATATTTTTGTGCAACTAAAAACATTTGCCCATAATATTAACACTCATGATACATGAGGCCATGGATAGCAAACTTTCATGCTGCTTATTAGTATGTATATTTTTCTGGACAGCCAGCTACATTTGACAAAATATGCATTGTGTAACCAGAGCAAACTAAATATTATGCAATATACCACAATGCAATCTACTCAGTGCCATGACTCATTATTTGATCACACTGCCAAAAGTGCAGAAATTGTAACACATAAATAATTTAATAGTAAAAAAAAAAAAAAATTATATATATTATAAAAAATATATATATATACACACACACACACATATGTATGTATGTATGTATGTATGTATATATGTATATATATATATATATATATAAATGGAGTCGCGTGGAATTTTGTCATTGTATATTGTTTCACATATGTGACCCTGGACCACAAAACCAGACATAAGGGTAAATTTTTCGAAATTGAGATTTATACATCATCTGAGAGCTGAATAAATAAGCTTTCCATTGATATTGAGAAAATTGCCTTTAAAGTTGTCCAAATGAAGTTCTTAGCAATGCATATTACTAATCAAAAATTAAGTTTTGATATATATCTGGTATGAAATTTACAAAATATCTTCATGGAACATGATCTTTACTTAATTTACTAATGATTTTTGGCATAAAAGAAAAATCAATAATTTTGACCCATACAATGTATTGTTGGCTATTTCTACAAATATACCCCAGCGACTTAAGACTGGTGTTGTGCTCCAGGCTCACATATATTTGTTTGTTACAGCAGGCAGAATTTAGTATATACTATGCAATAATTAGTGTACTAGTCGATCTGAGAGAATGAAGTATTACAAGAAGCTGTGTGATGAGAAAGAGAATGATTCTTCTGTCCTCTAGTGGTGGATCAAAGAAAGACTACAAAGTTTAATCCAAGACAATTTTATGAATATATACAATAAATACAAATAAACTCTTTAATTTAATCTAAAATGATCATCTAAACCCCAGTCTTCAAAATGACATTTATAAACAAACGCAGAAGTAAAATGTTTCAATAAAAAAATATTATGGCCATTAAAATGGATTTTGCATAGATATAGATACAATACACGATAAACTATTTACAAAAGTTCTTGATATGAAACATATGCATGCAGACAGTTAACTCCGTCATATTCAATGGCACTGAAAATTGACTTTTCAATGAGGCTTATTGTTCTTTTACTGAAAAGTCATGTATCCCGGAATACTATTATTATAAGATAAGTAGTGTTGGAGAGTAAAGTGCATTTTCATATTTCTAAAATGCCACCAGGTGTTTGAAAATTATTCAAAGATGATCAAGTAATCAAACAATTATCCCTTTACAAATTCATACAAACGTGTGTTTTCACATAAATCAAATTCAGACATCAACGAGATACATAAATACTGATATAACACTGAAGAATTCATAATAAATGTAGTATAAAAGTGTCCTTTCCTTCAATATTTACATTTCATATTCATGTAACAAGCAAATTAACACTCAAATGATATATGAATGTGAGAATTTGCATGTTTTGGCTGTAAATGTCCACTGTTTTTCATCTGGCAGTGTGTGTTTGCACTGTTTCTTCATTTAAACTGTGCATCTATGCATTTATGGTCATGTATCTGCTCCAAATGCAGTTTTCCTCTTATTTTTGAAGATATGCTTAACTTTGTCTATAAATGTTCATATCTGATGTGTTCAATGTGTTGAAACAGATCACATGTTCCTGCTGGTTTCTACTCAACTTTCCAGATGGCGATTTTGCCGTCGGCCCGCGCGGCTCCGCTGAGCACGTAGCGATCTTCAGCCGAGCACAGAGTCTGAACGCTGTCGTCGTGTGCCATCAGCTCCTTCTCCACCGTGTATCGATCCGTGTCCACCACGTAGATCTTCCCGCGGGTTTTCCCCTGGCAGCCCACCCAGATCTGAGACAAGCAGAGATTTTAATTGCATTCTGTATCTTCTACTTCTACATTCTGACAGATGAACGTGAGCGGTGTCTCACCTGGTTCTTGACTTTGATCATGCAGACGACGCCGGCGCAGTCTTTGAGCTGGATTCTGATGAAGGGTTGGTTCAGGTCTCTGCAGTGCCACACACACAGCTCACCTGCGTCTGCGAAACCCGCCCACAGCTGCTCCGACTGCAATCACATTCCCGTCACAAGCCAATTAATTAGATAAATAAGAAATAAAATGCATAATACTTTATGTGAGTATTATCTTATAAGGGAGATACGGCTGCTGTCTGGTGGAAAGAAAAATTACAAACATTTACTTGGAGCAGTAAGGAACTAGAGCTGCTTAATTATTGCAAAAATCACAATTATTATAATTAATACTGAGATCAGAATTAAAATAAAAAACTGCTTTTAACAACGGATTTCCTTTCACTTCCAAAAAAAAAAATTATATGTACAGGTATATGTATGTATGTGTGTGTGTGTGTGTGTGTGTATGTGTGTATATATATGTATATATTGTAGATAACTAAATTAAATAATACATAGTTTGGGGTCAGATTTGTTTTGAAAGTAATTCATGCTTTATTCAGCAAGGATCAAAAGTGCCAATTAAGACATTTATAAAAGATTTCTGTCAAATAAATGATTCTCTTTTCATCTAAGAATCTTGAAAAATAAAATTAATCGGTTTCCACAAAAATATGAAGCATCACAATTGTTTTCAACATCGATAATAATCAGAAATGTTTCTTGAGCTGCAGAATCAGCATATTAAAATGATTTCTGAAGGATCATGTGACACTGAAGACTGCAGTAATGATGCTGAAAATTCAGCTTTACATCACAGAAATAAATGACATTTTACTCTATATTCACATAGAAAACACTTATTTGAAATTGTAATAATATTTCACAATATTACTGTTTTGACTGTATTTTTAATCAAATAAATGAAGCCTCAGTGACAGTGATCATGAGAGACTTTTTTTCAAAAACCGTTCCAACACTTAATTAAGTAAATAAATCAAATAAAATTAGCTGTTGTAGTGCACTTCCACAACCTACCTAAAATCGTACAGTAATTAAAAAGAAAATTTGAAACATTTTCCAGTCCTATTAGGAAGCATCTAGCAACCAACCGGAAGACCCTAGCAACTTTTTCTGAACCACTTTTCTTGGAAATGATCAAAGCCGGTCCCATCACAGCTCATCAGAGAGGCCAGAGACCCATTAAAACAGCCTCACGCGTGTGATGCATTAACTGCTCTCTCGCTGCGCTAACGAGTGCTGAAGCCCAGCTGGATGGACCAGACGAGCTCATGGCCTCCTTCAGAATCGGTGATTTTTACCTCGTTAAAGAGCAGGAAACTGCTGAAACCTCTTGGTGAACTCAGCAGGTGATCTGGAAGAGACACCTTACGATGAACTGTGCCGTTCCTGAACACTTCCAGCAGACAATCACGACCACCTTTAATACAAAAAATCAGTTACGCACTGAAATGATTTTATTTAACCAAACGGAAATGAAAGTTTTCTTTTTTTTTCTTCTGAAACCGAAAATACAGTTTATCTATTAATCAAATAATTTGTTTTATAATCAACACTCAAAAAAGGAGTTGCATATAAACATTTGAGTTGCACGTGTAGGTCTTAAATAAACTTTTTAATGATATTATGTTTCTTCTCCAATTCATTGTTGAAATATAAACATTTAAACAGAAGCTGTAAAAAAACATACATTAAAGGTGCCATAGAATGGAAAACTGTCTTTACCTTGGCATAGTTGAATAATAAGAGTTCTGTGCATGGAAATGACATACAATGAGCCTCAAACACCATTGTTTCCGCCTTCTAATGTAAATCTCATGAATAAAAAAGACCACTGAAAAACAGGCACTGGCCTGAGAAATACGCTTTTTATAACGCTATTTGAGGAAAAGAAACAACATTTATGACACAGTTGTTGTCTGATTTCATTGGTGATTTCAAAATATGAAATTTAATCGTAAGTTTAGTGAACAGTTTTTGGAGAATTTGATGTTTCCCCATTCAAAGAGATAGGAGTTGCACTTGGATGCCCGAGAGGCGTTTCAAAGATGGCCGCCGAGTGACAGGACTTGTCTTAAAGAGGCTTTGATAAGATTTCACTTACCACATCAACAGAGTAAGGAGAGATGACTGAGGATGATGGCGAATGATTTACAGATCCTGTACACCACTGACAAGCATCTGATCTTGTGAAATGTGTGGTAAGTACTGCCGCTCTATAGTATAAACAGAGTACATGCGATCGCGAATCTCGAAAGTGAAAGTGAAACTAAAAAGTGATCGTGCATTCGAAAGCAGTTTCAATGCCCAGCATATTAATAGCGGCTCCCTGATGTCTGCATTTTATTTACAGTATAATTACCCGATGATATAATTGTGAGAGAAAGTATATATTTTCCTCTCTGTGTTTCCTTCCTGTGAGCTAGTTAAATGAGCCGCACTGTGAAACATCCAATCAAAGCAGAGCTCAACATTATTATTCATGACCCTTCCAAATAAGCCAAAACCAGACCATTTCATTCTACGGAGAAATCCCAGGGTTGTAAATGCACATGTAAAACCGTTTCTGGATGATTTTTGCCCTTACCTAAGCCACATACCTTCTATGTAGATATAAGAGAACAATTTGAAATATTGCATCAATGCATTCTATGGCACCTTTAAATATGTTTTGGTGGAAACTGAAAACTGATTTTCGGTTGCCAAAATTTGAGTTATAATATAATAGAAACGTGCATTGGTAGCAGTGTGTGAGGCAGACTTACAGCACCACAGCATGCCGGCATGGATCTGGATGCACTGCAGTCTGTCGCAGGAGACTCTGAACTGCCGTCTGACCTGCAGCGTCGAAACATCCCACACGATCACACTGCCATCTTCACTGCACGAGTACGCCGCCGTCTGACTGCACCGGACAGCAGGAAAAAAAATAAAAAAATCTATAAACATTCATTTCTAGGTTTGGAGAAATTTAGCGTTGTGTCACTTGCTCACCAATGGATCCTCTGCAGTGAATGGGTGCCGTCAGAATGAGAGTCCAAACAGCTGGTTAAAAATATCACAATAATACACAAGTAATCTTCAATTAGTTTTAACTTTAAACTGTTGCTAAAATACAAGTCCTCTATCATATGCATCTGCTCCAAAAACGCATTTTTCCTCTTCTTCGGATCAAGCTCTGTTTACATGCAAAAACAGTCCAAAACAGCTCTAAACAAATATGTTGGTGGAGTTTTTCATAGGAGGAAGCGCTATTATGGACTTATATTTTGGGCAGATGTGACGGTTTAAAGTTAAAAACATCTTAAAGATGGATTTGTTTCACAGAAACACAATTTTTCACTTCTCAAGACATTAACTGATGGACTGGAGTGGTGTGGATTACTGTGATGTTTTTATCAGCTGTTTGGACTGGCATCCATTGGTGATTCAATTGGATGGAGTGCTACATTTCTACAAATCTGTTCCCATTAAGAAACAAGTTCATCTACATCATGCATGGCCTGAATGAGTTATTTTTCAGCAAATTTTCATTTCTAGGTGAACTATTCCTTTAACAACTTTCCTGTTTTGTCTCTGTTACCTGAATTTGTCAGTTCTCTCCTCCAGGGCGAGTCCGGTGACCTCACCGCGATGCTCCGTCAGCTGTTTATTGCAAGAAACGCTCCGCGGGTTTATGATGTAAATGAACGAGTCCTTTGAGCCGATCCACAGCTGCTGCTGGTTCACTGCCAGCATGCAATTCTGACAGGAGTGAAAACAAACACGTGTTCATACAGTAAACAGCAGGGGGCAGCACTACTATGAAAACTATGAAGTGCAGTGCACTAATATTTTCCATGACTATATGCATCCCAGTAATGTGGTGAAGTCAAATGCAAAAATTCACAGTCATAGATTTGGGATGCAGGGTAATGGAGCAACATTTTGCTTCCAGTGCAGGAGCTTTTTTTGTATTATTATTGCTGTAATGTTTAGGGAAAAATGTGCTGAATTGCCACAAAGTAAAAATGATTTTAAATGAAGCAAGCTGATTACTAATAAACTATATTAGTTGTTTTGTTCTGATTATTTTTCTTTTTTTATTGAGCATTGTCCTCTCTCATATTGCTGCTTGTGTCTAATTTCCTCCTGACACTCATAATCAGCCTCTCATGTCTGATACGGAGGTGATAAGTGTGAGGCAAGCAAACACATACAGTACATCATCACTGAAGGTCATTTTTTATATCTAGAGAGCTCTCCTCACCAAACAGGACTTTCCCACTTGAACGGAGTTCTGCTGCATGGACCAGCTAGCCGCGTCGAACACCAGCACTTTCCCATCGCTCAAAGCACACCACAGCTTTGGGTTTCCTCCACCGTCCAGTTCTGAAACGCCCAGCTGACCTACAAAATACACACGCACACACACATAGTGCTTACCGGACGAGTCTCTGGCTTTCATAACGGTTCAGTTTCCTTCTGGATGGTGGTAAAATCCTCCCTGCTGTGTCATAGACCCCTCACCAAAAAACTTGGGGAGGGAGGTTGTGTTTCTACATATACATATAGTGAGACCTACATCTGTGCTAAACGTTTCCACCATCTGTCCTGTGAGGCATAATAAGATGAATATCACAAAAACACAGCAAGATCTTTTATTCTCTCTCTTAGTCGAGCTGCTGTTTTGTTTTTTAATATTATTTTATATCTATTTGTTATATTGTGTATTATTTACCATTAAAAACAAATAAACATTCATTTAAAAAAACATAACTAGATCATATTTCACAGCAAAATTAAAAAAATAAATAAATATAGAATAAAAAAAAAAAAAAAAAAATTATATATATATATATATATATATATATATTCTTTTTTTTTTTTTTTTTTTTATAAAATAATATATATATTATTATTATTATTTTTATTTATATATATATATATATATATATATATATATATATATATAAAGAAATTCTAAAAAAATATATAAATTATATATCTATATAATTATACAACTATATCTATATAATAAAATTATATATAAAATGTTATAGGCAGTACAACATTATGTATGAATGCTTCACAAAATGAACAATATATTGTTTTTGTATTACAGCAGTGACTTTTGGGGGAAAATATGCATAATTGTCATTACGTAAAAAATCTTAATGCTCCTAAAAACAAGCTTTCTATAAGCAAGATTTTACTTCTTATTTCGTTCTTGTGATTTTGTGGTGGAATATGACCTGTAAGTGTTTATGCCACGTTTTATGAGATCTTTTACAGTTTGTCACTCCTCAAGCGTGTAAAGAAAGCGTGTGACTTTTGCCATTCCATTCAGCTGGACCAACAGGAGCAGGACAGTGTTTTAAAATTACGCAATAGAAATATTGAAGTATTGTGATTCTTATCAGAGTCATATGACCAGTCCTCATTGATCTACGGCTGACAGCAGTGACACCTAACAAATCAGAAGCACATAGATAGGACACAGATTATGTCATAGTCCTGTCTTGGATGAAATTTGCTTGGTTTTAAAGTGCATTCTTCATCTATAATAACCATACTAATAAAAGCATCTCAAATGCAACTTTGAAAAAATAAAATATAAACAATAAAAAACAAGAATATATATTTCCAGATGCGTTTAAAAATGTGAATTTCTAGAATTTGAACCAGTAAAAGATTCCAAATGTCTCTTGTGGTTCTGAACGTATTTTGAAAACACACTCAAATAACCCCATAACCTGATCTGGAGCCATGTTTGTGTAGTTTTTTTAATGCCTTTAACAAACATAGTAAAGAATGAAGTGCTTCAGATCCCTGAACAAAGGTTTGTTCTTCACCCAGTTGCCATCAATCACAAGTCTCTGTCCCGGATAAGTCCAGTGAGGGGAAATATGCCATAATCAAACAATGGAAGGAAAGAAGTGAGCATGGAATCTCTGCCCTGGGCGGTTTCTAAAAAACTGATTTGTAAACCTGTTATTTTCCATGCTTGCAGGAAGGCACAGAAACACATAAACAGATGACAGAAGTAACACACTATAGCCTTCTGCACAACACCAGTGACAGGTTTGTGGAAATACCAGGTCAAACTGGTTGATCTGGGCGAGAGAAACTAGAAAGTGAAAGCCACTTTGATATGAAACAAATATTTGTTTGGCTTTGCTCTTTGTCTTTTTTCGACAAATAAATACCGCACAATGTGTGTCATTCTTTATCCTGCAAAACTTACCAGGTGTGTAGAGCAGGACATCCACGGCCAGAGGAGTCGTCTGGTCCAGAGACGGGTTGATCCTGTGTTTCAGGGTCTCAGAGGTTGTTTTAGGGACCATCATGGGCACTGTAATAAACCCAGAGACAAAGACAGTCACTAAATACTGTCCACCGTCTGTACTGTGACGCATAATGAGGTGAAAAATCACAAAAAACAAAACTAGATATTTTGTTCTCCTTTTCTCTCTCTCAGATGAGCTGCTGTTTATCCCCTTTGTGTTTATTTTTTTATTAGTAGCAGCAGCAGTTTTTTATATTCTATTTGTTATTTTGTTTGTTATATACTGTTAAAAACAAATGAACATTCATTTAAAAACATGACTAGATCATATTTCACAGCAAAATTTAAATGAAATAAAATGAATAAAAATTTTAAAATATATGTATCTACACTGAACAAAATTATAAACGCAACACTTGTTTTTGCCCCCATTTTTCATGAGCTGAACTCAAAGATCTAAGACTTTTTCTATGTACACAAACGGCCTATTTCTCTCAAATATTGTTCACAAATCTGTCTAAATCTGTGTTAGTGAGCACTTCTCCTTTGCCGAGATAATCCATCCACCTCACAGGTGTGGCATATCAAGATGCTGATTAGACGGCATGATTATTGCACAGGTGTGACTTAGGCTGGCCACAATAAAAGGCCACTCTAAAATGTGCTGTTAATGAACCTGTTACTTTTTTCTTTGATTCTTTGATTAATAAAAAGTTTAAAAGAACAGCATTTATTCAAAATAGAAATATTTTCTAACAATAGAAGTCTTTACTATCAATTTTATCCATTTAACACATCCTTGCTGAATAAAGTTTATTTAACTTTCTTTAAAGTATCTTTAAAAAAGAAAGAAAACAAATTCTGACCCCAAACTTTTGAATAGTTTATATTGTAACAAAATCTCTATTTTGACTAAACACTGTTCTTTTGAACTTTTTATTTTTAAAAAATATCACAGGTCCCAAAAAATACAGTATTAAAAAAAAAAAAAGAAAAAAAAAAGTTTCCAACATTGATTAAAAATCAGCGTATTAGAGTGATTTCTAAAGGATCATGTGACACTGAAAATACTGCTTTGCTTCACAGGAATTAATTACATTTGAAAGTATATTAAAATAGAAAACATTTATTTTAAATTACAATAATATTTCACAATATTATTTTGTGAAATAATATTCAGTATTTTTTTTATCAAATAGATACAGCCTTGATGAGCATAAGAAACTTCTTTAATAAACTTTATTGATCCAAACTGTTGAACTGCAGCGTATTGTTCAGTAAAAATGTTTTCTCAGGTAACCTAAAGTGTACATCATTTAGTTACATCAAGGGTCAAATCAAATATAAATAGCACATTAAAGTTAAAAGTTACACACTTTATTTGTGTGCGTGCTGTACAGGTCTGGTATAAAGAATGCTTTTGCTCATGTGACTGAAATGTCCGCCCAATAGAGGAAAGTTTTGCTCAGCAAGAAAAAAAATGAGAGGGAACATTGCTCCCACGGGTCCTTAAATTTGATACAACTAAACTGAAGAGTTTTTAAGGATTTTAAATAGGTTAAATGGTATAAGAAATAATTTTTCAAATTGCCTTAAATAGATTTTTAAGAATTCTGCAGATACCTTGTAAATAGTAAAATAAAACTCTTTCCTTTATTCGTTGATATTTGTGTATCGAAAATGTTTTTGATTGACATTTATGGTCTTTATTTTATTTGGGCTAGTTAAATTAATTTTCAGGCAACCAAAATCTGAAGAGTACCTGCCCGAAGGGCTACCAGGGATTTAGAAATTTTGCAAGCCCTGCACCCAACCAACATCTAACACCAGTTTATTACTGTAAGTGATGCACTCTCAGCCATTACAAACTACAAAGCCACAGTAAGAAATCTGTGAATGGGGTTCTTCTAAACAGCACCTAGTGAGTGATACACACCCTCACGCTTCTTCTTGTCGAAGTAGGCCAGTTTGGTAGCAGCGAAGATGGCTTTCTGTGGCAGGCAGCCGACCACAGCATCCATCAGCAGAGCGTTAGTCAAGGCCTGCACCATGAACTGAGGGTCCTGTAGACACACATCACAGCACATATTCACACGGCCATCTACAGCTCAGGAGAGACACTCCTGACCCTCAGGACAAGAGCCATTCATGTCTGAGGAACAAATATTTGAGAAAGTGAGAACATCTCCACCCGAAAGTTAACAGGTTAAAGTATCAGTTTTGATGTTAATATTTATTCATCATGCTGTTGAACTTGACAGTATTTTCTCTCTTGTTATTTCATAGAGAGCTTCAAAGAAGACAGAGAAAGTCAGAGACTCAGGTCAGCTGTGACCTGAAGAAGAAGTAATGAAAATGCATGTGCCCTGTGTTTATCAGTATCCTTATGTTCATTGGGTAAAAAGAAAAACTAAATAAACCAAGTAAAAATTAATTTGGCTGATTCCCTAAAGTTTCTATAGATATCTCGATATCGTGAATTCTTTTGGCCACAATAACCGTGGTGTGAAAAATCTAATATCGTGCCAGCTCTAGTAAAATTAAATAATAATTCTTATCAAGCATTTATTTATTTCTTCCAGGAATTGAAGGCATGTTAGTGCTGTAACTTAGTGTTAAATTAAATTATTATTAATATTCTTATCAAATATTTATTTCAAGACTTATATAAAAGTAATGTAAATTAGACAAATAAAATAAATATTTATAAAATATATATTAACAAACAAAAGTTAAATAATATAACAATTTAGTTAAGGACACCTCCACAAAAACCTACTAAAAAACAGAAATGAACCGCTTTTGGACCATGTTCACATATGGCTTCCTTTTTGCATGATAGAGCTTTAGTTGGCATCTGCAGATGTCATGGCGGATTGTGTTTACCGACAGTGGGTTCTGGAAGTATTCCTGGGCCCAATTAGTAATGTCAATGACAGAATCATGCTGATGAGTGATGCAGGGTCTTTTTCAGCCTCTTGTTGCCCCCCGTGCCAACTTTTTTGAGACCTGTAGCAGTCACTAAATGACCTCATTGAGTGGATAAAAGTGAAATTTCTCAATTTAAACTTTTGTTATGTTCTCTATGTTCTATTGTGAATAAAATATTGGCTCATGTGATTTGAAACATTTCCGGAATTCGGGTTGTTCTCGCATGCCATGTGAGCGTTAACTGAAATATTAACTAAGACAATAGTTTATTTCAGAGGAGTTCAGCTGATCTAGGAGATGAATTTGGCTAAATCAAAGACTGAAGCAGTCATCAAACCTTATGATCGTCTGCCATCTTCCTGCCGGCCCACATCTCTTTGATCATCAGGTGCCAAAGGTCACACTCCAACTTCAGATTGGCCTCGAACGTCTCCTTCCTAAGGGAGGTTTTGATCTTCAGTGTCGGGATCCTCATCAGAAGGAAAGGAGCAGACGATATCTTCACGTCCTGGATGAGAACAATAAAGTCTTTCATGATTACAGTTCAACCGGAAACAATTAAACCTGGGCTAACCGATCCTGACCTCAATATCTCTGAACTTGGTGATCTCCACATATCCCAGCCGGCCCTCCTTCAGCAGGAACAGCCTGCGCTGGGTCATGGCAATCTTCCCCACACCATGGCTGGTCTTCACCGATGATGAGAGCTTGTAGACACATTCGTCCATCTCCAGGTGCTCCAGCACGATGACCGGCAGATCCACGTCCTGAGCCGCCGCTTCAGTCTCCTTCCAGAAGTTGTAGAAGAAGCAGAACATCTCTGGATCCACCTGCTTCTGCTGACCTGTGTGGAGGAAATATCGCAAACATGAATGTTTTACTGTAGATCTTGGGCGTTCAATCTTTTAGATGCAATGGAAGCACCTGCATCCTAAAAAATAAAAAGCCTCTATATATTTTCATAGATTAAAACCCAATTTATACTGTTATTGTTATATATTTATTATAAATTAAGATAAATGTGTTGAATATTATTTTGAAAACATTTACATTTTATTATATATCATTTTTATCATATATGTATTTAATCTAATCTAATTATATATTTATTATATATTATATATCTATTGTTTTTATTTAGTGTAATCTTATTTTATTTAGTGTAATCTATACCTCCAAGCAATAGTGTTATGGTAAATTCCAGTAAGATATACTTACAACAAGATGTGCTTTAACTGCAGACTGTCAGCTTTAATTTGAGGGTATTTACATCCAAATCAGGTGAATGCTGTAGGAATTACAACAGTTTGCATATGTGCCTCCCACTTGTTAAGGGACCAAAAGTAATGGGACAGAATAATAATCATAAATCAAACTTTCACTTTTTAATACTTGGTTGCAAATCCTTTGCAGGCAATTACAGCCTGAAGTCTGGAACGCATAGACATCACCAGACGCTGGGTTTCATCCCTGGTGATGCTCTGCCAGGCCTCTACTGCAACCGTCTTCAGTTCCTGCTTGTTCTTGGGGCATTTTCCCTTCAGTTTTGTCTTCAGCAAGTGAAATGCATGCTCAATCGGATTCAGGTCAGGTGATTGACTTGGCCATTGCATAACAGTCCACTTCTTTCCCTTCAAAAACTCTTTGGTTGCTTTAGCAGTATGCTTTGGGTCATTGTCCATCTGCACTGTGAAGCGCCGTACAGTGAGTTCTGAAGCATTTGGCTGAATATGAGCAGATAATATTGCCCGAAACACTTCAGAATTCATCCTGCTGCTTTTGTCAGCAGTCACATCCTCAATAAATACAAGAGAACCAGTTCCACTGGCAGCCATACATGCCCACGCCATGACACTACCACCACCATGCTTCACTTGGGAGGGCACATATGCAAACTGTTGTAATTCCTACACCATTCACCTGATTTGGATGTAAATACCCTCAAATTAAAGCTGACAGTCTGCAGTTAAAGCACATCCTGTTCGTTTCATTTGAAATCCATTGTGGTGGTGTATAGAGCCAAAAATGTTAGAATTGTGTCGATGTCCCAATATTTATGGACCTGAGTGTATATACATACAGTATAATATATATATTTATATATATAGCACACAATACAGCTATAATATATCCTTAAAACCTGAAGGTTTACTGAAAAGTTGTGCCTTGCATTCTTCAAATGTTTTTAAATAAAAGAATGAGTATGAGTGTATGAGTAAGAAATGCATTTGACACACATGACAGATACAAACCTGTTCTACTACTACCATCCAGGAATTGATGTGTGTCACAGAGAGTCATGTTACATGACTTTAAACAGACAGGAAATGATTAACCAGCATTGTGCTACTCGAGCAAGTGAACACAGGAGTACAGGTAGAGGTTAAACACAAACTAGGTTAAAGACGGCAGCAGCTCTGATTGTGCCTACCTGAAGAACATTCCTTCACACACACACACACACACACACTCACACTCATGCACATGTAGGTATGGAGTCACACGTGTGCCATCATGCCGTGATGCTGTTAGTACTGATGGCAAATGCAAACTACGCTTACCCTCCAGCTCAAGGTAAAACACAGACTGCGAAGTGGAATCCATACCTGACAAACCAAAGACATTTTTACCAAAAACACTACAGATGCATGATACATCAGTGAGCATATCACTATCAGCCAATATTAATATCAGCAGATTAATATAATCAGTATAATATAATGTATTCCAACTGTATATTTTATACTACACAGTAAAAAAATAATTTACAACTATGGCCATCAACTGCTGTATCAGCCAAATTTATATAACTGTACTATCTATCCATCCATCCATCCGTCTATTTATCTGTCCATCAATCATCCATATATCTATCTACCCATCTGTCAATCTGTCTATCCAAACCTCCCATCCATCCATTATCTATCTATCTACCCACCCATCCATCCATCCATCCATCATCTACCTGTCTATACACCCAACCGCCCATCCATCCATCATCTACCTGTCTGTCTAACCATCCATCCATCTACACATCCATCAATTATCTACCTGTCTATCTACCCATCCATCCATTCATCCATTATCTATCTATCTACCCATCCATCCATCCATCTATCATCTACTTGTATATCTATCTGCCCATTCATCATCTACCCGTCTATCTACCCACCCATCAATCCATCCATCCATCCATTATCTACCTGTCTATCTACCCATCCATCCATCATCTACCTATCAATCTACCCATCCATCCATCTCTTTCCATCCATCCATCCATTAGCTCCCTGTCTATCTACCCATCCACCCATCCTCTACCTGTATATCTACCCATACATCCATCCATCCATCCATAATCTACCTATCTACTAGGGCTGGGGAAAAAAATCTATTTTTCAATTAATTGTTCTTTTATGACGTGGATTCGATATCAATTCTCAAAAGCAGCGAATCGATCTTTTCCGGTATTTATTTCAGCACACATTTAAAACAAGATCTGATTCATGTGATTCTTATCATTAGTCTTCTCCACTAGATGTCACCCTTATTTACCTTGCACGATGTTACAACAGAAAGTCTGTCATTCGTTCAGTGCTTATCATCGCGGAGATAAGAACAAAGCCATACGCATGATTCGTAATGCTCAGGTGAAATGCTATAGTAATACTATAAATCTGTGGAAGCATTTCACGCATAAGGTGCCATGATTTCCGCAATGAATTGTGGGACGCACTGTTTTGTTTACTACACACATACTAAAGCGCGGACGTGTGTTTTCATCTTCTGCCATCTCACTATATGATGATATTAACACACGAATATCATCTCCAGCTGCTCTGAGAGTCATTTCATTAGCATTTAACTGTTTAATTTAAGAAAAATACCATCATATCACATGATACACCGCAGCTGCAAGTTCCTCACGGCAACCTGTCAAAATAAAAGTTTAGTTTAACCTTAAGAAACTGTCTCAGAATAGCAGTCTTAGTACTCAATGCTACTACTACTAATAAATATTAATAAATCTTTATTTTTAAAGGAATAATCCCATTTGTTTTCTTTTTAATTTTAACAGTAAACCTCTGTTGTGCAGTTAATGTTTTATGCCTTCATCTGATTACCAGAAAAATTAAAAGAACATTTTATAGGGCCCTATTATTGTTTAAGAAAGGACCCTATACAAAAAAAAAGAATGGGTTTAAAATACAGGCCTATGGGTCTTAATTTATTTTTATTAATTCACCATTTGTAAACTGATGTTTACTGTTCATTTTTTAGAAATACCAAAAGTTTTTGTATGAAAACTATATTCATTGAATGTAATTAAAAAAAATTGAGAATCGAATCGAGAGCTTGCGAATCGAAATCGAAACGAATCGGGACATCTGAATTGATACCCAGCCCTAGTATCTGTAGCGTGTGCATAGGCTCATTGATGGTTGATTACACTTTGTTTTAAGAGACCCTTTTAGCCTTTTGACATTTGCATATAAATTACCGACCTGGCCTCACTGTCTACATTTATATGGGTGCTAAATTGCCAATGGTTTTTCCCCACTATCAAAAAGATGCTAAACAGATCACCTTCCTGGTCTCCCTATCAAACTTCACACACATTCCGAAGAGGAGTGAATGACACCCCACCCCCGTGCCAGGCACCAACGAAAAGATATATCCCGCTCAAAATATATGCCTCTGATTGGCCACTCCACCCAAAAGGTGGGTGCGGTTATGAACTATCAAAAGTTCCGAACTAAGACTAATCGTCGCTCCAAAACTCTCCTCTTGAGTTTAACCTTCTGGCAGTTTTACGTTCAAGTAACTTTATGGACTCGCTGTGGACTTTCCTATCTTCAGAAGAACCCGAGGAAAATCTTCAGCTCACTCCTAAAGAAATCATCAAGAACCTCTTGTCTACCGCATCAGGACTCTTATTCAGCAACAAAACCAATGCAAGTAACCGTTTACAACTATTTAGATGCGTGTTTAAGTTTGAACCCCTTTTAAGGTGAATTTTGATTCTTTGATGATTCTCATTAAGTTGTGGTTAATTGATGTGAAATACTGCCATTCTTTTGCTCTTCTTTCTCTCTTCCTTACTTTCCTTCATTCTGCATATATATGTGTTTTGCTTAAGTTAGTTGTATGTTAGCTATAGTGCCATTTATTAAATCCCTTATATTCACAATTGATTGTCTCTGTGTCCTGCTCACGAATCGAAGTCACTGAATGCTGCTCCTTGCTACATGCTAAACTACTGCTAGTACTGTATAAGCAGGAAGGCTAGCCAGGTTCCTTAGCCAGGAAAATAATCTTTCCTAGAATTGATAAATAATAATATTGTCTGCTCGGTGGACGGACAGGTAATATCGATTCTGCTACAGTTAATTCTAAGATCTAATCTAAATATTTATTATTAATTATAACCAGTTTTGAGCTAATTTGCTACATATCTATCCATCCACCCATCTATCTTTCAGTCTATCTGTCCCTGCACCCATCATCTCTCCAGCTATCTATCCATCTATCTTGCACATTCGAATTTGTGACAGTTGTGCTAACAAAACAAATATGGCGTCTGAAAGCCGAGGTTGATGGTCAGTTTGTGTGTTAAACTTTTTCCAATTATAATGTAATTTCTAGCGAGAAATTAGTATTGTAGTAATAAAATATTTGCTTAGTTATCACCAAAGCTCCCTCTTCTTTGTTCTAGAAATCAGTTTTGGAATGTACCTTCACACACACAAGCGCTGCCTGCAAAGTCATTGCCTGATGAGGCAGTGAGGCATCAAGTCAGCTGCCTAAGCTTTCAGATGCAGCCTTGGATTGCAAGAGCAGGAAAGGTTGCCAGATCTCCATAAGTTTCCCTAGCCCATAGTCTGCTCATCAGTTTGGCCCAAACAAACAACAGCTCAATTCTGATTGGGTGTGCTTTGTACCCACCCACAGTGAGCGCCTCAAACAGCCGTTGGATGGTGCCTTGATCCTTCACGATGCCCGACTCCTGAACGCGCCGCACAAAGTCCTCCATGTGCAAGTGTTTCTTGGGCAGTTCGAATCTCTTCACCGTCCCGCCATCCATCGGTCGCGCCCGCTCCCGTTCATTCTCTCTTTTCACCTGGCTAATCAGACGCTTCAAATCGGGGCGTCGCTCAGCCGTCCTCCTCTCCTCCGCCGACAGAGACTCGACCAGCGCGTTCAGAAGCTCGGCAGGAAAGATGTCCATATCTGTTTTATACAAGCTCTGGAAGTCTCTGAGGGCATCCACGTGCTTCCCGGCAACAGAGTTCACCAGTCCTCGTAAGTAATAATAACGGGCCAGGAGGGTGGAGTCATCTGGGGTTGCCGCGGAGATGGCTTTGCTCAGCTCTTTGATGAGATCATTGTAGTAACTCTGAACGTATTGGTAGGCGAGCGGAGGGGGGAATTCTGGGAGTTTAAAGGTTTTGATTGGCCTTGAGCGACTCCAGAAACCTGTTAATATAAAATAGGAGATAAGAGACATGCACTGACTTTGTTTTTTAAGTTTATTTTATATTTCCTATTTCATATTACATTGTGTTGGAGGCTTTATGTCAAAAAGGCTGAGAACCACTAAGAAAGTACCTCCCCCTAAATTATAAGTGACTAACAATAGCAAACATGAATATTTATCTTAAAAGAGAGAAAGAAAAAATATTTATTAAAACCGCATGAATTCCTGGAGGTTCCCTGGACTTGTGTGTTGTTAAAAGTTTAGCCAAGTTTCCTCACCGCTTTGGAAAGGCATGGTCCCCATTGACGTCTGTCGGACCGGGACGGTGAGCAGTCGATGGTCAGCCAGGTTTGGCATACTCACCCCCAGCCTGCTCTTCAGGCCGTTCTCTGCTCTGATGTACTTGCGGATCTCGCCAGTCGTGGGTCTGCGAGGAGACTCTGTCCTGGCTGTCATCCTGAGCAACAGAGACGGGGATGTGTTTTATTTCAGCTCATTCTTGTCAGATGATGGATTTCATCACCCAAACTATTGAGTTGTTTTTTAACCTAATGTCTTGTTGCATGTGTGACCTGCTGATAATCATTTCAATATGCTCCTCAATGAGTAGAAATTAATGGGAACATGTTTATCAATCAATCAACATTTATTTGTACAGCCCTTTACAACACTCAAGGTGAACCAAAGTGCTTTCCAATGAAAAGAGCAATAAAACAAAAATATAAAACCAGCAACAAAAATTACATAAAATACACACAAATGTCACAACATTGCTAGATATTAAAAGCCAGTCTAAATAAATTAGTTTTAAGCTTAGCTTTAAAAAGACCCAGGTCAGTAATGAGAGTTGCTGAAATCGCGTTTGGTCTCGTACTGTATCGTGTATCTTGTCAGTGTGTGCACTTGCTTGGCCATTTGTAGTTGATAAACAGGAAAGTGGGTTCAAGCGCCAGCAGAAGGCAGTGTAATGAAGTGGTCTTTAAGAGAAGCAGTCTATCAGCGGAAGTTTAAAATCAGCTCGTAAGTGTATTTACTTGTCTCAGTGTTTAGCGCATTTGCCGTTGCTAGGAAACGCTTATTTTGTTTACTAGGATGAGAGTTGCTGAAATCGCGTTTGGTCTCGTACTGTATCGTGTATCTTGTCAGTGTGTGCACTTGCTTGGCCATTTGTAGTTGATAAACAGGAAAGTGGGTCCAGCTGAATTGAAATGATCATTTGTTGGTTTGGTATAATAAAGGTTATTATACCGCGGCAGCGGTCGCGGCAGTCGTCGTGTGAAGCCCTCTTAGTGTGAAGACCATCGACTCTACCTGCGACTCCACCGGGCAGGGACACCGGCAAGGGATAGTAGTAGCTTTTTATTTAATTTTTTCATTGATATGTTTATTATTGAAATGTTGTTGTTATATGCATGTGTTAATTTTATTTAATTTCTTTATTTTCTTAAATATGTGGGTAGATAGTATTTATAGAGTTGTAACTTTTTAGTTTTAGTTACTTTTTCTTATTTGTAAGTCGCTTTGGACAAAAGCGTCTGCTAAATGACAAAAGTAAAAAAGTAAAGAGTGTAAAGACCATCGACTCTACCGTGCGACTCCACCGGGCAGGGACACCGGCAAGGGATAGTAGTAGCTTTTTATTTAATTTTTTCATTGATATGTTTATTATTGAAATGTTGTTGTTATATGCATGTGTTAATTTTATTTAATTTCTTTATTTTCTTAAATATGTGGGTAGATAGTATTTATAGAGTTGTAACTTTTTAGTTTTAGTTACTTTTTCTTATTTGTAAGTCGCTTTGGACAAAAGCGTCTGCTAAATGACAAAAGTAAGTAAAGTAAGTAAGTAAGTAATGGTGCGCAAATCAGGGGGAAGCTTATTCCAGAGTTCGGGCCCAGCTACAGAAAAAGCCTGATCACCCCAGTATTTGTACCGTGACCTCGGTACTTCCAGCAAAAGTTGATTTGTTGACCTAAGAACCCTGTTTGGCTGACAAAAAGCCAGCATCTCAGTTACATACAGTGGAGCAAGGCCATTGAGAGCTTTAAAAACAAACAATAAAATTTTTAAATCAACTCTAAGAGAAACTGGAAGCCAGTGGAGTGAATAAGGAATTGGAGTGATGTGCTCGCGTTTACGTGTATTAGTTAGAAGACGGGCCGTGGCATTCTGCACCAGCTGAAGGCTGAAGACTGTGAGACACCAACATAAAGTGCATTACAGTAATCTAATCTTGAACTGATAAAAGCATGAATAGCTTTCTCAAGGTCAGAGTGATTCAAAAAAGTTTTGACCTTGGCCAAAAGAAGTAGCTGAAAAAAACTAGCTTTAACCATGCTGTCAATCTGTTTATCAAATTTAAGGCTACTATCAAAAGTCACCCCGAGATTTCTGACAGTTGGTCGAAGCTTGGAAGTCAGCGCATCAATGTCAGAAGTTACAGACTCTCCAAATAAAATATATTCATTTTTTTCCTCATTTAGGTGAAGGAAATTTTGCTCTAACCATAATTTAATGTCATTAATGCAATTAATTAATGACCTAGCTGCGTCAGCATTTTTTTGTCCCATAGGCAAATAAATTTGCAAATCATCAGCATAGCAGTGAAAAGCTATATCATGCCTAGCTATAATGGATCCAAGAGGCAGCATGTAAAGTGAAAATAAAACAGGCCCGAGAATAGAGCCTTGTGGCACCCCGCAAGAGAGAGAAGTGGTGGAGGAGGTCCCCAATCATTACAGAAAAGGTTCTGTTAGTCAAATATGACGAGAACCACTGAAGTGCAGTACCCCGAATGCTAACGACATGATTAAGGCGAGACAGAAGGACTTCATGGTCCACTGTATCAAAAGCCGCTGTGAGATCAAGTAGCACTAGAATAACAGGGCACTTAGCATCAACAGTAAATACACTTACAGCAGGTAAACATACAGGACTGTGAAAACTATGCTTTACTTCCTCAGAAGTAAAACACAGGCTACTGTGACAGAATCACTTACAAAACCTGTTAAGTTACATACAATCTAATGCCATTACCAGCGTAAAAAAAAAAAAAAAACAACAAACAAAAAAAAACCCTGGTTACTTTTCCTTAGTATCGGTTACCAGGAAGAGACAAGTCAAAATTATCTGAAAAATGGTCATACTTTAGTTTTTATGTCCTCTGACCCTGGAGAATTAACCAGGACGTTTTTGTCTGCTGTGCCTGTTTTCACTGGAACACACTGGCATGTAGGTTTGCTGTGGTGTTAAATATAGTATTTATCTTCCCCTTCCCCTTCCTTCAATAGAAAGCATCACACGGAGACAGATTCATGAATCATTCTCACTGCTGGAAAGAAAGGGAATGAGGAGGTCATGATGATTTTTGTTTCTTGTGATGACTAACTGTTTCCTGTATATGTTTGACAACTATGTGTGTCCTCTGTTTCTGGTCACCAACGAGTCCTTTAAACAGTGATCAGTCTATTAGGCTGGATTTACATGCACAGATCCCATGTATTCACACTAATCTGAATATATAATCACATTCCCGATTACTAACTTTTCATCAAGCACATCCCTAATGTACGATCAGCTAAAAAGTTGTAAACGATAGGGGCTTTCGCACTGGAGGAACCTTTTCATAGTTCCTAGAACTATTGGCGGAAGTTCCCACTTTTTGGTGTGTTCACAACACAGGAATTAGGAATGGTTTTAGTTCTAGGAACTCCGTTTGCGTGAACTAAATGAGCTCCTACTTCAGAGCAGGGTCTAAAACAGTTCTATAGGAACTACTAGTGACGTAAGTGTATGCTGAAAATGCATACGAAACACCAGCTACCCGGCATTTTTAAAAAGCCGTGTAAAAATATTTACTCCACGAACATGGAAAACGGTGATAATAACGGCATTTACCTGTTGTGTGCAGCATTGTTTTTTTATCAGCCTCAATGATAACACTGAAAGTTGTCATAGGAGATTTAGTCAGATTTTCATGCTTTTTCAATCACGTAAATTGTGCGTTTACATTTCATCTCCGATATCACGAAACCCACGACAGTCAACAAAAACAGCTCAGATCACAGCATCCTCCATTCACCGGTTGTTGATGTTTGTAAATGCCGCACATGAAGCTGTTGCTGTCGGCTGCTTCAGAGTTCCTGCTGCTGGTGCGAATGCAACCAGAGAAATGGCCCGAGGGAGAAATTGGTTGTCTAGGAATGACTCTGCTGGCTAGTTCCTTCAACTATTTGGTGTGAAAGCCCCGAATGTTTATATTGCATATAAAGATATTCATTCATTCATTGTGCAAACTCAGCACACAGACATTAAATCAGTGCCGTGTCCGCATAGAGAAGAAGTCCTACCCCAGAAAGAGGATTTAGGAATTTTCAACTCTAACATTTTTATGATTGTGCAATTCATGCAAGCTTTGCAATTTGTATTTTTGGCCTGCTTTCTTTATGGTCATTTACTGTAAATGCACTTCATTTATATGCTTTGGCATGGTAATGCAAAACGAGCCATAAAAAAATAACAGAATATTCTTTTAATGAATAAAAACTTGACAAAGGAAGAAAAAAAAAAGAGATGAGATGAAAGAGTCCATTAATGTTGACTTCTATTTACCTGCGAGTCTCTGAGCGGATGTTCGGCTGCATGCGAGTGAAAGCGTCATTCTTTCTGTTCAAACGGTCCCGTAGAAATGAGTGGAATATATGAGTGTCTAAAACCTAAAAGCACACACACAAGGATGAGCGAGTGGGTTTGCTAGAGAAGCACATGCTGAGTGTATAACTGAACATGAGCCTTTATTTACCTTCTTGTAGAACTCGTGATCGGTCATCTCTCTGGACCTGAGGAACTCCTCGCTGTTGAAAACTCGATGCTCATAGTTCAGGAAGTCACATACTTCACTACAGAGAGCAGAAAAAGACAGCATATGGATTTCAGATCAATCACAGAGCATGAAACAATATCACTGTTTACATTTCAGCAGGAGAAACTGCAGGATGCTTCTGCCAGAGAATAAAACCTTTTTAAATCCTTGTGTTTTCAAATAAATCCGACCAAAGCAGAAATGACAGGAACTTTAAGTAATGGAAAGTTGTTGTTTTTTTCAATCTAGAGTAAATCACAGCATTCTGTAATATAATATTCCAATTATGGTTATTGTCATTAGACTCTTATTACAGTAATACAATTTTTTTTTTTTTTACTTTTTTGTAAATCATTGCTTTTTGCAAGTTGTGGCTTTTTAGAAAAAAATTAAATAAATTGAAAAGAGTTTATTGTTTGTTGCCATCAGTGTCATTTTAGTATTATTCATATACTGTTGTGGTATTTATTAATAGTAGTTATATATATATATTAGTAGTAGTAGTTATATAAAACATCCTCAGATATGAGCTGTAGAAGTGTTGAGCTCCAGACCTGAAGATGTTGACGATGAGCTCCATGGTGACGTTGAGGATGACGGTGTTGACTTTGTGCTGCCACTGTCTCCTGTGAGCGCGCATCTCGTTGATGTCAGTGCGGCTGCTGGCGCGACACACATCCAGATCATAGTGAAGCTGCAGTCCTTTCGCTCTACACAAACACACAAAACACACTCAACACTTCAGCAGCACATTCACATGACAACCTCAAACTGAACTAACACACAATCTGATTCTGAGCCCTGCAGCGGTGTGTTTCTGTTTTGGGTGACTCCGTTTATTAGGAGTAATTAAGTTCATTATTTGCAATTTACTTAATTGTGTCTCTGAGCTCCTTTGAGTTTAATGCTTTGTACACAGCAGGGTCATGTTCAACAGCGAGCGTAAAATCCAGTGAATCACCTCAAACTGAAAATAAGCGATGCCATGTTGTGTTGAATTACAAAAACATCCTGCTGCCGGGTTTCAAGATAAAGGTGAATTGAATCATGTTTACAATGTTAAAATACCGTCTTTTACTCCACACTGATGTTTAGTAACAGTCAAGACATTTAAATGTTAGATTTCTATTTCAAATAAATGCTGCTCTTTTGAGCTTTCTATTCATCAAAAAACCCTAAAAAATAACATTTATCACAGTTTCCACAAAAATATGAAGCAGCACAACTGTTTTCAACATTGATAATAATCAGAAATGTTTCTTGAGCAGTCAATCAGCATATTAGAATGATTTCTGAAGATCATGTGACACTGAAGACTGGAGTAATGATGCTGAAAATACAGCTTTGATCACAGGAATAAATTACATTTTAACAGATATTCACATAAGAAACAGTTATTTTAAATTACAATAATATTTCACAATATTACAGTTTTTTTGATTAAATAAATGCAGCCTTATTGAGCAGAAGAGATTTCTTTCAAAAATTAAAAAAAAAACAAATCTTACAGGCCCCAAACGTTTATACAATATTGTATGCAAAGTGAAACAGGAATACAGAAGTCTCTTACCGAAATATAAAACAATCTCTGGCCATCAGTGGCACATCTGGAAGCTCAAGTCTATTTGAACTTGAAGACAACACTGTTCCTTGATCAATGTCTATAAGAACCAGATCATCCAACTCCTGTCAAAAGATACAGGAATCCATCATCAACCAAGCAATAATTCAGGCCTATTTAGCAAAAGTAAACTGCTATTAGTGCAGTATAACTGATTTGAGTGTCACATAATCAGCATTTCCAAGCTGAATGGAAAAGGTGTACTCAGGGTTTGGAGCATGCAATCAAACCAAGCATGATATGAAGCTGGTCCGTACCTCTGCGACCTCCTCGAAGTGGTACGTGTGGCAGCCCATCAGGTAGGCCGTGGGCGCCATGATGAAGTCCAGCATATGGCGAGAAAGGACGGGTACGAACGTGTGCTGCCAGCGCAACGGGTGAATGAAGATAATGAAGCATTCGGCGACTAGCGTGAGTTTGGCCCAGTTGGTAGACAGAAACAGCACCCTCTGCTCCATCAGGATACAGCTGATTATCTGAGAGCAACAAAACCATCAAGAAGAGCTCCTTTGAAATTATATTTGATATTTCAAGCACTAATTACATAAACATCTGATCAAAAATGTCCTGAAAAAATTTAATTGTGAGTTTGATCCAGGTTAAACGGGTTATACTGGTTTGGTACCAGTCCAGACACAGAATGCTTGTCTGTTTGTCCCAGTGTTATTTTTGTATTACTTATATATTATTTAAGTTTTATATTTTTTTTTCTATTATATCAAATATTTTTTATATATTTTAAAAAATATTTTTTTGTTATGTGCTTTTGTCATTTTTATTTGTCCTTTTTTAGCTTTAACTGATTTTTAATAATTGCAATAATATTTAATAAGACTTTAGCTTAAACTTAATTTATTTCAGTTAGTTGCCAAATAAACATTTCTAATTTCCATTTAGTTTAAGCTTGTCATCTAATATTTATCTTTTATTTTCAAGTTCGTTATGCTTTTGTAATTTTTTAGCTTTAAATTTATTTTTAATCATTTGAATAATCTTTAATAATACTTCAGCTTAAACTTAGTTTATTTCAGTTAGTTGCAAATAAACATTTCTAATTTCCATTTAATTTATACGGAAGTTCTAAGCGGCCATGCATTATTATAATTTTTCTGTCTTGTTTTCTCGTGATCTCGACATAACGAAAGTTGTTTTGTCGTTATCACGACTTAATTTTCTCGTGATCTCGACATAACGAAAGTTGTTTTGTCGTTATCACGACTTAATTTTCTCTGTGTATTCGGCATGAGAAAATGCTATAGAAGCAGCATCATGGATGATCGTATTCACTTTTACTTTGATCAGGGACTCACTCAAACTGAAATAGCTCTGTGTCTGTCAGTGATTGACGACTTACACATAAGTGTTCGACACTTGAAAAGGAGGCTGTCGGGTCTGCAACTTTATCGTCGAAGACAATATAGCGACCCTGATTTTCTCACGATAGCTACAATTACGTCGTGAGAAAATGTTTTTTACGTTGAGATCAACAACTTTCGTTATGTCGAGATCACGAGAAAATTAAGTCGTGATAACGACAAAAAAACTTTCGTTATGTCGAGATCACGAGAAAATTAAGTCGTGATCACAAGAAAACAAGACAGAAAAATTATAATAATGCATGGCCGCTTAGAACTTCCGTAACAACCCTGGTAAGTCTAAATATATATATACGATTGTAACAAGCACAGACTTGGTATGAATATCTGACTGACCTGCAGGATCTGTTTGGGTTTGAAACACAGAAAGGGCAGGTGAAGATCGAGGTCCATGACGGGCCGATCCACATCCAGTCGCGAGGGAAGTTCAATCTGAAAGGGTCTGAGATTGAACACCTAGAGAAACATCCACAAAGACCAACAATGAAGTAGGTGATCTGAAAGAGCTTGCATACCTTGCACAGGTCAATTAAGCACATTTATAAGTAAATAGCGATGATGCTAACCACATGCAGTGGTCCAGGAGGCGGGATGGGCACCAGTGCCAATTTGGCAGAAAACTCCTTCACCTGCTCTTCAAACTCACACATGCGGGACGTTTTTAGCTGGAGCAAGAAACTATGATAGAAGAGAAACAAACTGACCACAACAAATACTTCATGTTACAGCTAAATTATGTTATGGAGTGGGTCTTACCAGGACAGACAGTCTCTGAGGGCATTATAATATGGATATTTGGAGATGATACAGATGCTGTATGTGGTGAACAGACGCTGGAGTTTGTTCAGCCGATGGCCGTTTTGATGAATCCCATTATCTGGATGGAACTACAGTAACACAACATGACAAATTAATAAGCGACTACATTTGACAAACTTTTTACGTGGGAATTAAATAATTATTATACATATTTATTATAAATAATACATATTTTACATACACTATGATTCAGCAAGAATGCATCAAATTGATCAAAAGTAAAACATTTATAATGTTACATTTCTGTTTCAAATAAAAGCTGTAGTTTTAAACTTTCTATTCATCAAAGAATCCTGAAAAATAAAATGCATCAATAATCAGAAATGTTTCTGAAGAATCATGTGACGCTGAAGACTGGAGTAATGATGCTGAAAAGTTCAGCTTTGATCACAGAAATAAAAGACATTTTAACAGATATTCACAAAGAAAACGATTATTTTGTTATTATTATATTTTAAATTGTAATAGTATTTCACAATATTACTGTTTTTCTGTACTTTTGAACAAGTAAATGCAATAAAGCAATGAAGAATCATCTTACTGACCCCGTTTGAACAGCAGTGTATATGTTGTTTTTTTTTATTATAATAATTCTAGTAGTATAGATAATACTCTCAGCTAATGATAAGTCATCTCACTTGAACAGGTTTGCTGTACTGAGCCACCACACCATGAGTCTGGTTCCCAAACACATCCGTGAACACCAGGAAATGATAGTAGTCTTCTCTGCTCTCATTGGTTATTCTCAACCCATCTGTCCAATGACAAAACAGACACTGTCAGCATTACTGTCAGATACAGAATACCAGACTGAGGCGTTTGCGAAGGTTACCTGGGAAGCAGAGCTGCGGCAGGGCTATCAGGTCAATGTTCTGAGGTACGCTGAGGTCATCTGACGTGCCGACCACTGGTTCGTTGGTGGAAAGCGGTCGGTCTCTCTTCTTCTTAAAGGAGCGTCTCCGATGGACTCTGCTGAAGGCCGGAGCGTGATTGTGTTCAGTGCCGTTACTGGAACTCTCCTTCGTCACAAAAGGAGGCGCGTAAACCTGCAGCACCTCCGCCTCCACCAGAGGTTCTTTGTCTTTACCCTGCAGCTGTGACCAAACAAGATCACAGTCAACATTCTGTAATATATATATATATACACACACACACACACACACCGGCCACCTCAATTGCTTGGTAACAAATTGCTAATCAGCCAATCACATGGCAGCAACTCAATGCATTTAGGCATCTAGATGTAGTGAAGACGACTTGCTGAAGTTCAAACCGAGCATCAGAATGGGGAAGAAAGGGGATTTAAGTGACTTTGAACGTGGACTGGTTGTTGGTGCCAGACGGGCTGGTCTGAGTATTTCAAAAACTGCTGATCTACTGGGATTTTCACGCACAATCATCTCTAGCATAACTGTATAATTATATATTTAAAACACATACATATTTCATAAAAAGGCTATTGTTTTTTATTGTCATTATTATTATTACTAACAATTATCAATATAACTTTAAACAGCGTTTTCATAGAATGGCTGTGAACACTGAAATAAACAGTTTGAGACGTCTCACCGGGCCTAGTTCTTTCAGACGTTCGTTTGATACTCCGAGCACCACACATGCCTCCAACAGACCAGACGGGACGTTTTCCGCCATCAGAACCGGTTCTGCTGAGCTCTGGACTTGATGGTCTTCCAGCCACTCACATACACTGGTCTTCAATCTTCAGTCTTCGGCCCCATTGTGGTTCTTCAACTTCCTGTAGGTCTGTTGAAATGGTTACGAAGACTTCAGTTTATGTCACACCAGACATTTTTAGTAGCACTGACCGTAAAAGCAATCATTATTACTGTTCCTTATGGTTAGTCATGCGACATCTAGAGACCAGAATATCACAAAGACTATAAAAAACTTATTAATATTGTACAATACAGCTATATGGATTATTTATATTTAAAGATGCATGCAAACAAAAAGGGAAATTTGCACAGTATGTGGCACAAAAACTGTCGCCCAAGACGTATAACGTGAGAACATGACTTGTGTTTCACAATCAAATACTTCTGATTTAATAATCCAGTTTCTCCCGTCTGGAAAAGGGGTTTTCAAACTGAAGTATGAGGAAAAGTTAGAGAAAAACATCTAACATCTAACAGTACAGTGCTAAATGGCAGGTGGCAGTCGTGGTCTAATGGATAGAGAGTCGGACCTGTCACCCAAAGGTTGCGGGTTCGAGTCTCAGTTGTTGCAGGGATTGTAGGTGAGGGGAGTGAATAACCAGCACTCTCTCCACCCTCAATACCACGACTGAGGTGCCCTTGAGCAAGACACCGAACCCCCAACTGCTCCCCGGGCGCCGCAGCATAAATGGCTGCCCACTGCTCCGGGTGTGTGTTCACGGTGTGTGTGTGCGTGTTTGTTTACTTCTCACTACTGTGTGTGTGCACTTGGATGGGTTAAATCCAGAGCACAAATTCCGAGTATGGGTCACCATACTTGGCCACACGTCATGTCCTTTCCTTCCTTCCTTCCTAAATAAAAGACAATGTTGTTTTAGCAGCCATGAGATACATTAGAGTTTTCATTAATAGTCTGAATTAGGTTTTATTTTTATATATTCTGATTTTATTATTATTTGTATACTACTTATTATTTTTTATTTATATATGTATTAATTATTTTTAATGTCTATATAGTTTTAATTATTTTTATTTTATTTAATTATAGTTATTTTAGTACATAAAGTTAAACTAAATAAAAATTTCCTCTCCAACTAGCCTATATTAAAATAAGTTTTTTTTAATATATTTCATTTCAAGTCACAAGTTTTTTATGGTTTTAGTTTTAGCTAACTATAACAACCTTAAATAAATTAATAAGCTAAAATAAATAAGCTAAGATAAATTAATAAAACATCTTACAGTTTAAATTGGGTCTTTATGCATTAAAATATATAGCTTAATTTTTTTAATTTCAGAACGGGGGTCCCTCACATGAGGATGGGGATATTTGGGGGTCTGTGGCACATAATAAATTAAAACCCCGGGTCTACATGTTAAAGTCAATGTCAAACTGAATTTGAAAATAATTTATTCCTCAATGTGAAGTATTTGTGAGTGAAACAGGATATTCAACCAGATTTTCTCCACTTAAGTGTTTTCAAATCTGAATTTGCATCATTAGTGGTCAGCAATAAATAATACGGTCTAATAGTCTGGTTCTCCCTGAATGCTCCTCTGTTTTTCCATCAGAATGACTACATGCAGTGAACCGCACCCAGCATAACATCTGCTTCTTGTCAGAAACTCGATCAAGTTCAGACTAAGACAAGGACTGAATATGAAAGTATGGAGTTTCCTCTCAGAGAGACCAAAGCTACTGTAAGACTGTATGTGTGTTTACACCACATGCACAATAGTTGCAACACAGATCCTGGTCTTCATGATTTCTGAGCAAAGCAGCGAGTGAAGCCACGTACAGAGAGAGAGCATTCATACTGCTGGAGCCAAGTTTGACAAAGACGTCAGACCAGTTGGGAAAAAAACAAGAAAAGCAAGATTTGTCATTCCTGAGCACATATCTCATTCTGTTTGGCTATACTAATGGAAACAAGTGCTCTAGCCTTCTGTATAATTATCATATATGACCCCCTTTTTATTAATTAAAAATGTCACACAGCAGAAACTTTTCAGTTTAATTTGTTTAAGTTAACAAGTTAAATGGTTGTATTAAATTACATGAAGAAACACAAGTTTGTGGTCTTCGATTTTTAACAACAATGTATTTATTACATTTAGTCATTTAGCAGACACTTTTATCCAAAGCGACTTACAACTGAGGACAATAGAAGCAATCAAAACTAAAAAAAGAGCAACAACATGCAAGCGCTACAACAAGTCTCGTTAGCCGAACACAGTACATTGTTTTTGTGTTTTGACAGTAAACTGATGTTACTTAATTGATGCTCCATTGTGAGCAATGTTAGTTTGTGCTAATGTGTCATATTAATGTTTCCCGTGAACTGGTAATCGACTTTCCGTCTGCTTTACGTGTCATTTATATTATCTGGCTTTATTTTGTTATTATTGCGGGATTGCCATGTCTTGATAGCATATACTATAATATTCAATGCATTTATAAACTGTGTTTATGTAATGTATGTATGCATGTATTTAAAATGGCAAAATGTAAAATAAATGTGTGAGTGTAATATAATTACAACTTAAATCACAGTGAATTGTGACTTTCCATAGACTTCTATTACTTTTATAATGACCAAATGATATTCTCCATCCCCTAACCCTAAACCTACGCCTTACAGAAAACCTGTTTGCAATGTTACACTTTCAAATAAACATAATTTACTATTAAAAATAGTAAATGATGTTTATCTGAAAGTGTAACATTGCAGGCCGGTCCCCACAATGTCAAAAATTTCAGGTTTTACTATCCTTGAGGGGACAATGTGGTATAAACAAGTACACATACACACACATACAAACAGTGTTGGGGGTAACGCATTACAAGTAACACGAGTTACGTAATAATATTACTTTTTTCAAGTAACTAGTAAAGTAACACATTACTTTCCCATTTATTGACTGACAGTGTGCTGTGTGAACATGCCGTTACTGTACTTCTAGACTAAATGTGAATGCATTAATTCATCCCACTCGCAAAACCAGATTTAGTATTCATCAAAATGAATTAAAACAATGAAATGCAAACTCAGAATATGATGCAAACCTGCAATAATTAAATATGTTAAACAACACAACTGTATCTAATCCCATTTTACTAACCAATGTCTTTGCTGCTGACCTTTGATGATCCAGTTTAACCATACTAATAAGCAAAAATGACTTTAGATAAACTAACAATTGTGTTTGATTGTTTTTTGAGTGTTGAACCGTCTTCTCCTGCGCTCTACTGTACAACCTGAGGTTTATTCATGACACTTTTTGGTGTGAAAGGGCTTTTACATTTGCTATGATTAGAACTTCTTGTATTAAAAACAATCAAGCTTTTAAAAGTAACGCATTACTTTCCATTAAAAGTAGCCAAGTAACATAATTAGTTACTTTTTTAGGGAGTAACGCAATATTGTAATGGATTACTTTTAAAAGTAACTTTCCCCAACACTGCATACAAATAAACAACGTAATGTATATAAACATAAAAATTGACAAAAGTTCAAGTTCTTTTTGTGAACAGCCCAACACACAAATACATAAAACAACCAATGATTTTGTTATTATCGGTTGGTTTTGCTAAAAATATGATATTTCATGCACTATTTCACATCTGTTTTCACTTTCTATGAGATATGCACGTTCACAACCGAAACTAAAGGCAAACACCGAGCAGATGGAGTCTAAAAGCATAAAATATAATGTTACAGTGACTGAAGATAGAGAAATGTCCAGTCTGTGACACATGTAAAGTATAAACAGTTTAAAGATTCAATATATAACGCAGTAGCAGCAACAAACTATTCATCTTCAGTAATGACTGAGTAAACAAACCTGTCCTGCAGCGTGTTGTCATGAGTGGAAATGCGACTGAAAGTAAAAGATTAACCCGCTGCTGTTGATGTAGAGATCAGAAACAGTCACAGAAGACTATAAAGGCGTCAAACTCTTTCTGAACGATGGATGGAAATATGACCGACCATACTATGGAAAGACTAGACTCATGAATATGAATTAGGTAATGCTGACGTTGCTTAGTAACCTTTTTGAAGCGTCTAGTCAAGATGACCTAATTAATATTCTTGCGTCACGCCGTCTTGCGTTTTCGGCCAATCAGGTAGGACTAAATGCCAAACGTCACCTTACGTAATTAATATTCATAAACAAAGCCGTCAACATAGTAGAATTCGTAAAATAAGCTCCCATAGCTGAAAATATACTGAATTAATAAACATAGAAAATCTATCTGCAATGACTTAAAGTACTATAAAGAATATCTAGACTGATTTTAACACATCAGATAGAGGGATGAAACTCTAAAAGTGCTGAATTAAAAACATCTGTGTTAAATCAGCCAATAAAATGTGACATTCTGTAGTTTTGTCTCATATTCATATTTTAATCATATTTGTAAATGACTCCACAGCCAACAGAGCAATTTTGTCTTTACTGTTCCTATACTTTTGGAGGGCACTGTATATATATATCACTTGTATATGCATTTACACTGCATTTTACAAATACAGCTGATTTCCTATTGAACTGTCACTAACTGAATTGCAGTGGTCAAACTATTTAAAATAAAACTAGCAAAGCTACAAATTCGATAAAGCTCAATGTTTCAATCGCACATTTTGAGGTGCAGCTCATCATATTAGTGCAGTGTTTCTCGCTCATTTGAATATATTCATAAATTTGTGTTGGATTTGTGTCTTCGACGTGGTAAGGAGTTATCTTCAGGATGGAAATGGATATTTTATTTGTAAACATCATACTTTTTTGCTTATTTCAGTTCATCTCATAAAAGCAGCGAGCTCAGCCAGTAGTATATTTCTAGTCTTTCTTTAGTAATACTGACGCTTTGAGCAAGTTTCTGGCCTGTTTTATTGTAGTTCTGCAACATCAAAATGATAATATGATCATTATTTAAAAAATAAAAGATACAAGTTTGTTTACACATAATATAAACACATCGAAACACAAATACTTAAAACATAAAATGCGTTTTAGTCCCCAAAATCTGCTAAATGCAGAGGTACAAAGAATGAACTGTAGACATCTGTGGATATTTTCACCGACAAGTTGTCTGTTAAAACTCTAAGATCAAAATAAATTGGCTAAAAGGTGGACATAAAGACAAAAGAAGTCTTTTCTCAACCAATAAAAAATAATGTTTAAACCGCATCCGTTCAATCTGAGCGACACAAGCTCTTCACATCTGCATCTGAACTAAAGACAAAAACCGTAATCTGGTGAACATATGCAGTGAATGTCTTGGCACAACAAGGGCCGAGTCCGTTCTCTGCTCTGTGGTTTCCAGTGGTTTTATATCATCTATATGCTCTGATAGCAACGCTACATTCTTCCATCTGCCGATGATGATGAGGATGAAGATGTTGAATTCATGTCCTCTTCATTGGCGCCGCACGTGTCCACCAGACAGATGAGGCAGCTGGTGACAGGAAACGCACGGACTTTACTGGAAACCACCCATTTGTCGGTCTCTGTGTAATACTCCATGATGTGCCCCAGACGGCCGACCCCCTGAAACCCGGCCAGCACGTAGATGACGGAGCCCACGGCCGCACACTTCACCGTCACGCCGCGCCACGGCATCGGAGACGCCATCTTCCACTCGTTACTGCCGATCTCGTAGTACTCCACCGAGTCCAGACCGCCTGAGAGAAACACCACCGTCAGAGATCACAAAACACACACACATACACATATATATGTGTGTGTGTGTGTGTGTGTGTATACACATATAATATTATGGCCCGGTTTCACAGACAGGACTTAGACTAAGCCAGTATTAGCCATAGTTCAATTAGGACATTTAAGTGATTTTTATAAACGTGCCTTAGAGACAACATTACTTGGGTGCATCTTGAGACAAAACAAAGGCACTGATATATTTTAAGATCAGTCAGTGCAAGTTTCTTTCAGCTGAAACAGCTCAGACTTATATTTTAGTCCAGGACTAGGCTTAAGCCTTGTCTGTGAAACCGGGGGTATATATAATAACAAATATTAAATAAATGTAATACAGTAAACAAGTCAAAGAAGTCAATTAAAATATTAATACAGAAATTAAAAGAAAAGAAAACGAGAAAGCAAAGATATAAATAATTCAAACGTTTTGGCAAAAAAATAAAAAGTAGAGTTGTAAATATATATTTTGTTTACTTTTTATGTTACTCGAGGTTTCTTGCCCAAAACAACTGTAATTTATTTTTCATAATCCATAAACAAGTGTTTTTTTTTCAATCAATTTATTTATCTATAAATTATTTTTATGAATTCTATGAATATTCTTGGTTGAAATCTCTAGGAAAAAAACTATGTTTTGTAGTCATCTGCTAAAATGAATAAATGTCAAATGTAAATCAAATGTTAAATTTATTTATTTATTCACTTTTTAACACCATGCCAGCATCAAGGCTATTTTCATGGCTAAATCAAATGTAAAATGATGATGTCACTGCATTATTTGCATACTGAATTCTGATTGGTCTTTCCTGCATCTATTTGTCATTTGTCACATTATAACAACATCACAGTACCTCTGGACCAAAACATATCTAACACTAGCACTGCTATTATTATAAGATTTTTTAGTTTTTTCCCCACAATATCTCTTTAAAATGTATTCAGTCATTGCAGAACAAAGAAAACAATGTGTTACTTTGTCTCACTGTCTGTGTCAAGCTTATAAACTCAACGGATGCTTGTGCCTGGAAGGTGGTTTGATGACAAATCCTCATCCCAGGATCAGCAGGAACATTAATACATTCAAATATAGCAAATATTGGCACAAGAAGTAAACTTTCATAGAAACATACCGAGTGTGTTCTGCCCGCCGACGGCATATATTCTTGAGTTCACCACAACCAGACCGTGATTCTTACGAGCCTCCCGCATCCCACAGAGAGCCCTCCACCTGAACACACACACACTTATCATACATTGACATTTATCATAGCATACAAGTTATTATAATTTTATGATATTTTTATAGTTTCTTTTTCCTCTTTGGAGAAAAATTGTTTTCATCATGAAATAAATTTGAAATGACATATTCGTATTTTATTTTATTTAAATACGTGCATTTTAATTTTTACCATTTATTTTGGTTTATTTCTGTCTATTACAAACTAAAACTATTTAAAATAATTGCATTATTAAATATAATAAAATATAAATATTAGATTATAAACTTAATCTTAAAAAAAAAAAAAAAAAAACTTTAAAATGTTGCCTTGGCAACTAACAGAATTAAAATAAGTTGTAAAGTACTAAAATAGTACTAAAGTACTAAACTAACAAATAAAAACAAAATCTAACCTAAAATATTAATAAATGCTATAATGGTTTATAAATAACACCAAAACAACACAAATTATGACAGAATTTACATTTTAGGTAAACTATTCCTTTAAAACTTCAGATGAAATGCAGGTGTCATGAACATCAACCTGCTAAGAAATGCAACTAAATGGGTCTGTATCTTGAAAATAGAAAATAGAATATTTATACTGGGTTTTTTGCCCTTTTTGAAGCAGGCTTTGCTGTACTAAACGATTAATCTAAACTAAAACTATTAAAAACATTCATGAATTTAAATAAATTTTAAATAAAATAAAATATAAATATTAGACTAATTAAAAACTTTATTAAAAAAAAGAAAAAAAAAAGCAACTAACTGAATTAAAATAAGTTTAAGTACTAAAATAACATAAAAATGTATAAAACAAATTAATAAAACAATAAAATTAAAGAAAGGTATTTTGACGTACTCTTCAGTGTTGGGGTCGTACACCTCGCAGTCGTTGAGGACTCTGCCGGACACGTTGTTTCCCAGGCTTCCTCCGCAGACGTAGATGAGGCCGCTGGCCTCCACCGATCCGTGACTGCAGCGCGGCATCAGCATGTTGGGCTTCGTCTGCCACGTCTCTGTACGCGTGTCGTAGCACTCGAACAGATTCAGAGCTGAACTTCCTGTCAACACAATCCACCATTAAAACATTACTGGCTTTTCAGTTTCTCTCCAGACCCACGGGACGCTCTGCACAAACTCACCCACTTCTGACCCTCCGGAGGTGTAGATCTTCCCTTTGGAGGCGCAGGCGGCCAGACTGTCCCGCGGGTTCGGGGGTCCGAGTTTGGAGTACCAGCTGTCCTTCACCACATTATAGCAGTCCATCCGTTTGATGGGGAAGAGCTGAGAGCCGCCCAGGATATAAACCACATTGTCCCAGAACACAGACGCGGCGTCCCGTCGCTTCTCAAAGGGGCAGCGAATGTCCGTCCAACTGTAATCCTGAAACACACAAACACAAGATAAGGACTTTTAAAATCATTTTATGCATACTTAGATTACATAAACTAAAAAACACATATTTACCAAAGATTTTATGATTTTATTAATGATTTTATTATATTATTTTTATACCAAAACTAAATAATATTTATTATTAATTTATAAAAAAAATTTAAAGAACATTACATGAATTTTTATTTATACATTTTTTTGGTAACACTTTAGAATAAGGTTCCATTTATTCACATTAGTAAACATGAACTAAGAATGAACAATACTTCTACAGCATTTATTAATCTTAGTTCATGTTAATTTCAGCATTTACTGATGCATTATTAAATTCACAAGTTGTGTTTGTTAACATTAATTTAATAGTTTGTGAACTAAGATGAGTAAACAATGAACAACTGTATTTTCATTAACTAACATTAACAAAGTTTAATAAATAGTGTAATAAATGCATTGTTCATTGTTTGTTCATGTTAATTAATACATTAACTAATGTTAATAAATGGAACCTTATTCTAAAGTGTTACCATTTTTTTAATTATTTAATTTTGAATCAAAAATGTAATTATTAAAAAAGCGAAATTATTATAAATAAAATATTTCCAGCAAGTTACATAAATGAGAAAATGCATACTCGTAACAGGGTTTTAAATTTGTATAACTTTATGATTTTATGAATTGGTTTTATTAATGATAATGGTATTAATTAATTATATAAATAAAATATTTCCTGTTTTTCCATGCTGTGGATCTCAGCCCCTTTGGTTTTTGTTTTTGATTCTTTTATAGATATTTAGATTACATAAAGCATACATTATTAAATAAAGTGATATATTATTCAAAACTTTTACATTTATTTTTTTGACATTTTTCTATTACATTTTTGTTTTGTTTATTTATTTTTGCAAAAAATAAATAAGTAAAAAAATCATTGTATGAAAAAATAGTTTTCCATGGCTGTAGATCTCAGTCCCAGTGATTTCCCAGAGAATTAGAGATTTAGATTACAGTAAGTGAAATAATTATATTTATTAAAGACGTTTATATTTTCATGACTTTATAATTGTATTAATGATTTTATATATTTTATAATTTTTTTATTGCAAAAAAATAAAAAATGAAATGATACAAATCAAATATTTCCACGGCTGTTAATCTCCCAGTGTAATTGAGTTGATAAACCTGACATTTGCAGATAGTTGGTAGGATTCTCGAGATGATTCAGGCTGAGTGTGTACCTTCGGGTTAAAGTAGCGGCAGGACTGTGGCTGGGAGCCTCCGAACAGAGCGATGCGGTAATCGTGTTTCTTGCGGCGCGGTCGACTGCTCTCACCGAGCTCCTCACGGTCCTCTGGAGACAGAAGATGATAACGCATCCCACCTGAGAACAAACACACCAGCTCAGAGTTAAATAATGACAGGATACGAAATGATATAGTACAGGGGTAGGCCACGTCGGTCCTGGAGTGCTGCTGTCCGGTAGAGTTTAGCTCTAACCCTAATCAAACACACCTGAACAAGCTAATCAAGGTCTTCAGAATTACTAGGGCTACAGGCAGGTGAGGGTTAAACTCTGCAGGACATCGGCCTACCCCTGATCTAAATAATTTAGAACTAAAATGTAGTCCTTGTAATGTAACTGTAAGTGTAAATATATCTCAATGTCTAAATATATATATATATATATATATATATATATATATATATATATATATATATATATATATATATATATATATATATATACGCATACACACAAATATGCTATAAAATAATTTGAATGTTTATTATTATACATTTTATAATTATAATTAATATATTAAATTTTCTAAAGATAAAAAATTAAGTAAATATGTCAAATAAAAATAATACATCAAATAAATAAAAGAAAATTGAGAATTAAATAGTTAAAACTAAACCAAAAAGTAAAATGTATGAATTTTTAAAGGGGTCATCGGATGCAAAATTCACTTATACAAGTTGTTTGAACATAAATGTGTGTTGTACACATCCACCCTATAATGATAAAAACACACCTTTCTTTTTTTTTTTTAAATCCCTATAAATAATAACCCCTTTCGCAGATGAAGCTGTTCACAGATTCTTGGCAGCGTGACGTAGTTCTGCACAAGCCTCTCCCGCGATTGTTGATTGACAGTAATGTTTTAACTCAGACCCGCCCTGATGAGCTGTCATCAGTAAACCATTGTTTCGACTCCGGAGCAGATGTAGACAAGAATGGCTCCTAAGTGATTGAGGTGTTTAGTTGTTGTATGTAATAATGAACATATCAGTCGTCATTTACTCCCGTCATCTGAGCCGCTGAAGACGCAGTGGATTACGTTTGTTTTTGAAGAGAATGCGCCCCCGATCTACCTAAATTAATTTATGCTCGCACGAATCATTCGTGATCCAGCCTCACCTACAGAAGAACTGAGTTTTTTAAATGAATCTTTGCAAACCTAATAATGTGCTAATTAGCAAGTTTCACGATGAATGTGGCTAAAGTTAACAATCTCATGAGAACGGCTCGTCACCCCACAGAAGAAAGGGGCGGGGTTAGCCGAGCTCATTAGCATTTAAAGAAACATACAGAGAAACAGCTTGCGGTGAACAGAGCTGATTTTGAGAAGGTAAAACGGGTGTTGTTTTACACTACCATTGAGAAATTTTAACCAAAGTATGTTATAGACTTTTTATTAAGATCCTAAAGAATCATATCAACTTCTGGAAAATGGGCATCTGATGACCCCTTTAAAAAATTTGTGAGTTTTTAGTGATCAGGTGTCAGTGACTCACAGATGACCATTTTAAGGCATTCGGGGTTGTCCTGGATCAGAGGTTCAGCTTGAACGGTCTTACTGAGGAAGTTTTTGGATACGAGGGGGAATCGAACCTTCCCCAGAATGTCTACGATGTACTGCTGTCGATTCAAGACGTCGTACTTCAGCCACCGCACCGCTGCGTCGTAGATCTGCACAATCACACAGAAACACTCAGTAAACATACAGCAGTTGAGTTTCCAGAAGTCATGGCGGCCCGTGGGGCTGTCACCTGGTCTTCGGCTCGGACGGTCAGCGTGTCCTGCTGGAGCAGGTGCGTCACCTGTTTCACGTCCAGCTGGAGAAACTCATCCATCTTGTAGACGTCTGTGAAGTGCTGGTGGATGAAATCATCAGCCGCCACCTTCAGCTCAGGACAGTTCAGACACTCGGCCAATGCGCTGATGCCTTACACAAAAGAACCAATCACAACACTCCTCCACAGATTCACAGCTGCCGTATAATAATGCACTCTATAGCACTGACCATATCGGTTTCTACCACCGTAAGCAAATTTAACTCTATAACATTATTTCACATGAAGCTTGTCAAATTTTAGATTGGAGCTGTAATGTGAACACAAATTAAAAACAAAACATGTAAAATTATATTTATCATATCAGATTTTTAATATCAGCAATAATAACACACAGAAATATATAACTATCTTGTGATTACCAAAAATAAAACACAAAACAGAAGCAGGCATTAATATAAATAAAATATATAATATTATAAAATAATTTTAAATGTATAAATATTAAATAAATAATATTATTTATTAAATAAATAACTATCACCAGTATTAAATAATACATATAAATATTTTGTAATTTAAAACATGTAAAATGTTGTTTAAAATTGTTCTACAAATAAATATAGTAAACATGTAATATCAGATTAATAATATCAGCAATAATAACCCACTGAAATATATAATTATCTTGTGATTTAACAGAAATAAAATTGAAAAAAGGAAACATCTCAATTAAATAGACATTAAATAAAAACATGAAAATAAAATGCAAGACAAATTAATAAAAATTATTAATAAATATATAAACATTTAAAATATCTTATTATTTATATGTACATTTTGTTTACAATTGTTTTACATATAAAGATATACATTTACCTGTTGTCTGTTTTGGGTTTATTGTTAGACATTGCTTTTAGTAAATAATGTAAAGATATCGCAGACTATATGATGCATGTGTCATCAAACTTTTTATGCATATTTCAGCTAAGATTATGTGATGCATATGTCAGATCTCATATTATATTGTTAAATATCTCATATTATCTGATGAATATATCAGATGCTGGATATACTATCAGATTTATATAATATCAGCAGTAATTACCCACAGAAATATAGAATTATCTTGTGAATAGAAATAAAATTGAAAAAAGAAAACATCTAAATTAAACAGACATTAACTAAAAAATAAAACTAATTTGCAAGACAATTTAATAAAACGAATTAATAAATAGAAATATTTGATATGTAAATGATGTAAACATCTACCTGTTGTCTATTTTCAGTTTACTGTTAGTCATTACTTTTAGTCAATTTTAATGTAAAGATTTCACAGACTATACGATGCATATGTCATATATCATATTATATTTAGTGAGATATATCATATTATATGATGAATATTATATGCATATTATATGCATATTTCAGCTAAGATTATGTGATGCATATTTCAGATCTCATATTACATTTAGTTAGATATATCATATTATATGATGAATATTATATGCATATTTCAGCTAAGATTATGTGATGCATATGTCAGATCTCATATTACATTTAGTTAGATATATCATATTATATGATGAATATATCAATGTTCGATATAATATCAGCAATAATTACCCACAGAAATATAGAATTATCTTGCAATTAATAGAAATAAAACAGAAATAGAAACTTTCAACAGACATGAAAATGCAAGTCAGATATCTCAGATTATGTGACGCATGTCAGACGGCATCTATTATAAGATGAATATACCAGATATGTAAGATATAATATTATATATGGCCAGTCTTAAGTCGCTGGGGTATATTTGTAGCAATAGCCAAAAATACATTGTATGGGTCAAAATTATCCATTTTTCTTTTATGCTAAAAATCATTAGTATATTAAGTAGAGATCATGTTCCATGAAGATATTTAGTAAATTTCCTACCGTAAATATCAAAACTTATTTTTTGATTAGTAATATGCATTGCTGTGAACTTAATTTGAACAACTTTAAAGGTGATTTTCTCAATATTTAGATTTTTTTGCATCCTCAGATTCCAGATTTTCAAATAGTTGCATCTCAGCCAAATATTGTCTGATCATAACAAACCATACATCAATGGAAATATTATTTATTCAGATTTCAGATGTTGAAATTGACACTTAAGACTGGTTTTGTGGTCCAGGGTCACACATATAATTATCTTGTAGAAATACAAAATAAAAATGAGAAATAGAAATGAAATAAACAGGTAAATATCCAGAGTGAACACTTGAAGATGCTGGTGTCTCACCCAGACAGTTGGTGGGGTCCACCTGCTCCTTCAGGAAATCCACACACATTTTCTTGACCGGTTCAATCTGGTACTGGTTAGCAGCGTTCAGCAGAGACTGAACATTATTACTGTTCACTGAGATTCTGAAACAGAATCAAAACATGCATGAGCTCTAAATGCATGTGAAATGTGTGTTATGTATCTGTGGAGAGACGTCATGTCTAACCGAGCCGTGTAGACAAACTCCACCAGCAGCTCGATGATCTCCGGTTCTGCTCCACCAAGCTCCACCTCGTGATTGGTGGCCTCCATCATACTCGCTGCACATGCAAAAGCAGCAGGATTTGTTTTAGATGTGTCTGTGTGTAACTGGAAAGCTCTGTTAGATGCATGCTGAAGTGTTTCTCACATGTGAACATGAGGTTGAAGAAGTGGCTCGCGGCGGCCAGCACCACTCTGTGTGCCAGGATGTGTTTGCCCTGCACCACCAGAATCACATCACACAGGATTCCCTGCAAACACACACCGTCAGATAAACCTGCAAACTCCAGGCCTGTGCATTACAGACTAGAAATGCATAGCAGTGCATAGAAAATGCTTGGATTTCTTTGAAATGAAGCTGACACAGATAACGCTTTATTCATAATTTGAATTATTTCGTAATAATAAAACAACCGTCACAACTTTTCATCTTCTCATAGTCATTCTGTATTGTTGATTCTGTGTCTTCATCATTATTAAAACATTGCAACTAAAAATAAAACATTTATTATTTATTTAAAAACATATTTATTATTTCCAAAATATTTTATTTTAAGAAGTTAAAACTGTTTTACAATTAAACATCAAAAACATATTAATTTATTTTACAATTAACAATTTAAATTAATTGTAAAACAGTTTTAATTATATTTATGTATTAATTATATGTGTCATAAAATACTTTAAGTTATAATATCTAAGTTAATTATAAGTTAAATTATAGTTATAAGTAAAAAATGACAAGTTAAAACTAAATTACATTATATAATTATATATATACGTATATATATATATATATATATATATATATATATATATAATTAATATATAATAATTAAATATATATCGGGTGTCAGATATCATATCAGATGTATAATATCAGGAATACAAACCCATAGAAAGATATCTAGTGGTTAACAGAAATACAATAAGAAAAAGAGCAATTGAAATGAAAGAGACATGAAAATAAAAAATAAAATAATTAACACATAAATTATTTTATTTATTATTTTACCATTTTTTTTATTATCACTGTATTATTAAAAAATTGTGTAAATTGTTTACAAAATATATAATTATTATAAAATTAAAACCTGTTCCACAATTTAAAAAAAAAAATACATTAACCTATTATCTATTTTCAGTTTAACGTAAACAAATTTGATGTTAATTATGTAAATATATCGCAGTTAGATGTCCCACATGTTAATGTGGATATGTCAGATAATGAATGTATCAGATTATGTCGTGCATATGTCAGGAAAGTCACACTATATGATGCTTATGTCAGATTTCTGATGATATTTACCTGTTTTCTTAAGTTATTCATCACTCCCATGATGTTGGACAATAATCTGTACTCCTCTTTGGACGCAATCTTCTTCTCGCTTTTCTTTTTGGGTCCTGATATCTTCTCGCTTGATGTGGAGGCCATGCTCATCATGCTTTATTAAGAGTATGATTAGAAGGTTTAATTAAAAACACACACTGAGGTTTGCAGCTCGGCTCTGTTTGTGAATGAGTCAGGAATGATGTGAAGGAACCGCCTGCTGAAGAAATGCAATAAAAGTCCATGAACGATTTTTATTAAATAATCTTTTTAATTATTTAAGATTTTTTTCTCTTCAGGTATTTTTAGGTAGTTACTTTTTAAGTATATGAGCTTTGGCAAAAGTTAGTTTAGTACTTGCGTTTTGTATGAATTCTCGATCAGTGACAGAAACGAAGTGAAGCACGTGACAATATAACCACAAGGCCTGTCAAAATAAAAGCCCTAAACAACAACAACAATATTAACTGCTCTTTCAGTGCACTATTTTTCTTTTTAAAATTTCAGTTTAGACTAATGCCATATTTTGAAATGCGGAAAATTTAGTTATTTTTTAAATGCAGAATGTATTTGTTTTAATATTATTATTATTATTATTTAATCTCGTTTACTTTAATTTATGTTATTGTTTTTGGCTAAATAATTTTTTTTTATACAAATTTGAATTTAATAAGAGCAAGATTTATTATGCATGGCTCTTGTTTGGCTAACAAATTGGTCGCTTTGTTACATTCGTACCTTGTCAAAATTGTTTGTTTTTAAATGTCATAAGACAAGAGGAAAATTGCATAACATGAACAAGCGTTAAGCAAAAACATTCTTTAGTGAAACGTTCATCGATGCATGTTTGCAGTGGTTTTCTTCTCCTCCTGCATGAGTGTGCAGTTATATGAGTTGGTTTGAGGTGAAAGTGTCATGGCCAGTCAAGGTCAATTACATGAAATCCCATATTTCTCAGGCTTAACCCTTGCAGTGGAGATGGATACAGCGTTTGCACTCATCTTTTGACTCGACATGGAGAGTTTTACATAAGAGAAGACATGCCAGGCTCTTGTCTGTGTTTAATGAGGCAGAGGAGCCTGTCCTCTCTGAGGTGAGCTTATAATTAGAAGTCTGAGAGGCGATTAGTTCTGTCTCCTCATCCACCTGGACAACAGCATGCTGGACGTCGCTCTTGCTGTCTGGGTCATCGGAAGTTGACTTTAGCAGGTTTTTGTTCTGAAAAAAAAGGACCATTCAAACAGCACTAGACAATGTTCAATTAAACCCTAAATGAAATAAAAACAACCTTGGTTTGGGTTGACAGTTTCAACCTTTTTATCAGATGCACTTCAACACTGAAGTCACAATTAAAATGTATGAATATCATTGAGGGGTAAGACAATAGCACAGAGAACTATATAATACATTTTGAGCAACATGATATTAGCAACTGAAAATGTAGGAAACCACAGAGAAATGTACATAATCAGTTGCATGAATGCACCAAAGCAATCCCAACTTGTTCATAAGAATGAGAAACTGCTTTCATGATGTGCACAAGTGACTAGATGATGTGGAGGTTGAACAAGTATAAATAATAAATAATGAATAAAAATAATAATACATCAAATAAATAAAAGAAAAGAAAATTAAGAATTAAATAGTTAAAACTAAACCAAAAAGTAAAATATATGAATTTTTAAAGGGGTCATCGGATGCAAAATTCACTTATACAAGTTGTTTGAACATAAATGTGTGTTGTACACATCCACCCTATAATGATAAAAACACACCTTTCTTTTTTTTTTTTAAATCTCTATAAATAATAACCCCTTTCGCAGATGAAGCTGTTCACAGATTCTTGGCAGCGTGACGTAGTTCTGCACAAGCCTCTCCCGCGATTGTTGATTGACAGTAATGTTTTAACTCAGACCCGCCCTGATGAGCTGTCATCAGTACACCATTGTTTCGACTCCGGAGCAGATGTAGACAAGAATGGCTCCTAAGTGATTGAGGTGTTTAGTTGTTGTATGTAATAATGAACATATCAGTCGTCATTTACTCCCGTCATCTGAGCCGCTGAAGACGCAGTGGATTATGTTTGTTTTTGAAGAGAATGCGCCCCCGATCTACCTAAATTAATTTATGCTCGCATGAATCATTCGTGATCCAGCCTCACCTACAGAAGAACTGAGTTTTTTAAATGAATCTTTGCAAACCTAATAATGTGCTAATTAGCAAGTTTCACGATGAATGTGGCTAAAGTTAACAATCTCATGAGAACGGCTCGTCACCCCACAGAAGAAAGGGGCGGGGTTAGCCGAGCTCATTAGCATTTAAAGAAACATACAGAGAAACAGCTTGCGGTGAACAGAGCTGATTTTGAGAAGGTAAAAGGGGTGTTGTTTTACACTACCATTGAGAAATTTTAACCAAAGTATGTTATAGACTTTTCATTAAGATCCTAAAGAATCATATCAACTTCTGGAAAATGGGCATCTGATGACCCCTGTAAAAAATTTGTGAGTTTTTAGTGATCAGGTGTCAGTGACTCACAGATGACCATTTTAAGGCATTCGGGGTTGTCCTGGATCAGAGGTTCAGCTTGAACGGTCGCTCTCGCTGTCTGGGTCATCGGAAGTTGACTTTAGCAGGTTTTTGTTCTGAAAAAAAAGGACCATTCAAACAGCACTAGACAATGTTCAATTAAACCCTAAATGAAATAAAAACAACCTTGGTTTGGGTTGACAGTTTCAACCTTTTTATCAGATGCACTTCAACACTGAAGTCACAATTAAAATGTATGAATATCATTGAGGGGTAAGACAATAGCACAGAGAACTATATAATACATTTTGAGCAACATGATATTAGCAACTGAAAATGTAGGAAACCACAGAGAAATGTACATAATCAGTTGCATGAATGCACCAAAGCAATCCCAACTTGTTCATAAGAATGAGAAACTGCTTTCATGATGTGCACAAGTGACTAGATGATGTGGAGGTTGAACAAGTAGTTTTGAAAATTTAATTTCTGATCTGAAATGCACTAAAGCGACTGAGAAAAACTGTAAAATAACTTATGTAAAATATTCAAATATGTAACCAAACATGTGCTGTGTGCATGTAGTCATGACTGTTTTAAAATGGGTTTATTTGTTCAAAGCAAATTAAAAGCAAATAAAAAATCATGCACTGTTGCCCAAAATCCAATATTTGTTGAGATAATGTTTTGGTCATGTGACTTTCATCAGGCATTCAAAAAAAAAAAAAAAAAAAAAAAAAGAGTAGACATTCAAGTGATTTTGCTTTTTCTTTTACAGGTCTTTCACCCCTTAATTTATGCAAATATATTCAGATTAAATCCAATCCACAGTAAAAAACATTGACACCTTTTGGCAGCCAAATACCGTGTGTCGATATTCAATGGCTCACGTGGTCTCTCAAAAAGGCACTGAAATAGAAAGAGATGGAGAAGAGGACAAAGCAATTGAAGCGACCTCTCGATGCATTTTTGGAGGCTGAAGAGGAAAGCCGAACACACACATATTTTCAGTGTTTTTTCCATCTGTCTCTGCGGTTTTATTGCAGCTGAAGGCAACAGCAGCTCGCTTTGAACCTCTGAGCTGGACGAGAAAAACGCCCCGTCGTCTTATTGATTCCCATCTGTGGGAGTTTTTGTTGTCATCTGCGCTTTAAAGGGGTTTTTCCTCCTTATCTTTTTATAAAGTCGATTCCCATCAGGCAGCAAACCATTCCTCAAAAACCAAGAGTTTCTCTTTATTTCAGGCCTAAGATGCAAAGAGCCAAAAATGAAGATGAGAACAGAATCTGCAGAACCAGATAGATAGATAGATAGATAGATAGATAGATAGATAGATAGATAGATAGATAGATAGATAGATAGATAGATAGATAGATAGATAGATAGATAGATAGATAGATAGGTAGATCTCCCATGAAACTCATTTACAGTAGTCGTTTCTGAGCTCTCGTTCAGTCATGGCGTTCTGCCCTCCTATAACATAATTAAGCAAATAAAGACTCATAGAAGAGACACAGGGCCAAATCCGCCCTCAATGAGGCACGCAGATCTCCGCCGGCAGAAATTAATTACCAAAAGACTTCTTCAATTGTTGGAAAGCAAAGGGGCGCATTATTGTGCCGGTGAGCGTCGGTCTGGGAGTCACTGTGAGCTGGATGTTATTTCTGTGTTTTCCACACATCACCTCTCTGGCGTGCCACAGCCGTCACCGCGCTCGCTGCCAGATCGCACGGCTGGGAAACTGTGAAAGCCTTCCTCTAACAAGCTGCCTGGATCCCACATGAAAGCAAACAGAAGGATTGCTCCACCAACTACAACCACTCCATTTACATATCTCCATTCCTAAAGAGAGCCCGGGCTCATTATGATGAGAGAAGAGAAAAAACACTAAATAATAAGAATAATAAAGTGGCAACTGATCTTTGTGATCAAAAACTTCCTCCAGCTCTGAAACTATTTTCCTTTTTGGCAGCTGTTGCCTTGGCGGGAACCCAGAAAACCTTAATGACCACCCAGAACACTTTAGAAACCACCTAACAACCACCCAAACACCTTAGAAACGACCAGAACACCTTAACATCCACCCAGAACACCATAATAACCAACTAACAACAAACAACTAACAACTACCAAAACACCTTAGAAAACACCTTAATAGACACCCCAAACCTAACAACAGTCCAAACACCATAACAACCACCCAAAACCTACCAACGACCTAAACACCTTAGCATCCACCCAAAACATAACAACCACCCAAACACCTTAACAAGCACCTTAATAATCACCCAATATACCTTAGAATCCTAAAACATAACAACCACTCAAAGACCTTTATAACCAACTGACAACCACCTTAGAAAACATCCAAAACACCTAAACAACCACCCAAAACCTAAAAACCACCCAAACAATTTAACAACCTCCCAAAACACCTTAAAAACTGCCCAAACACCTTAACAACCGCCCAAAACACCTTAGCGACCATCCAAAACACCTGAACAATCACCCAGAAGACCTTAGTAGCCACCTATCAACCACACAAAACATCTTATGACCCAAAACACCTTAACAAACACCTTAATACATTAGTAAACACCTAACAACCACCCAAAGCACATTAGTAACCACCCAAAACACCTTAACAACCTACTGTCAACCATCCAAAACACCTTAGTAACCACCAAAACGCCTTACCAACCACCCCAAACACCTTAACAACCTACTGACAACCATCCAAAACACCTTAGTAACCACCAAAATGCCTTACCAACCACCTCAAACACCTTTACAACCACCTAACAACTTCCCAAAATATCAACTAGAAATCACCTTAGCAGCCCTCTAAAACACTGGGTTTCAAGCTGCTATTGTAAACGCTTGTCAATAGTTAACACACTAATTTATGGCAGTTAACACTTAAGCGATAAAGGTTACCACAGTAACATCAAATAATGCTAGAATTGAAACACAAACGTGCTCAGTCTCCACACCCTGCTGAAAATCCAGTCCTGAACTACATGTTTTTTTTCTTGCTGAATATGCTGTAAATGAGTAAATGAGTTGTGAAAGCCACTTCATGAGTGTTTGCTTTGAATGCGACACCATTCACAATCACATTTCCATCTAAAAGCTTAAGTGATTCACATGAAACACAATGATAGTGAGTCAGTTTGAAGCAGAAGAACTATGACTGATGACCAACTCATGTAATGACTCAGTTGTAGATTTTTCTATTTTCTTCTATTATGTAACGTGACATTTTATGTCTTGTCTGTATTTTTTTCTCACAGTATAATCAGCTTCTTGCCTTTGACATTTCGCTCTATAGTCTTTGATAGTGTGATGTTATGGTGTCATCGCCAGTTTAGTGGGATTAGATATTTTTGGTTAGGCATGTGTGACTATTACTATTACTATGTGTGATCAAACCTCTAACACTGAGTATCAATGTGGAGTACAGTATGTGTCATTCTGCAATGCTTTCATGTTTCCTTCAAGAATCTGGTCTTTGAAGAGGAAGAACTTCCTAGTGTTCACTAAAGGTGATTTTGTGTTTAACATCATAAAAATGGAAAAAGACCCAATACAGATGTTTATTAATAGTAATAATGATCTAAAACAAAATCAGGAGTACTCTGGCAACATTTAATTAGTATATTTGATAGCTACAATATTAATTTATCAGTAGAAACAGAATAAAAAATAAAAAAAAGTTTATTAAAAAATAAACCAAGCAACCACCCACAGCATCTTAGCAACCACCCAGCACATCTTAGAAACTACCTTAGCAACTACCTAACAACCACCGAAACATCTGAGCAACCACCTAGCAACTACCTAACAACCATCCAATACATCTTAGCAACCACCCAGAACTTCTTAGGAACCACCTTCGCAACTACCTAGCAACCACCAAAACGCCCGAGCAACCACCTAGCAACTACCCAACTACCTTAGCAACTACCAAACAACGACCCAAAACACCTTAGCAACCACCCAGAACATCTTAGAAACCACCTTGAAACCATCCAGAGCACCTTAACAACCACACAGCAACCACCTTAAAAACTACAAAACAATCACCCAGAACACCTTAGCAACAACCTTGCAGCCACCTAGAACACCTTAACAACCACTTAACAACCACCCAGAACACTTTAGTAACCACCTAACAAGCACCCAATACACCTTAGCATCCACACAAACACTTTAGCAACCATCAAACAGCCACCCAAACATCTTAGCAACTACTTAACAACTACCCAAAACACCTTAGCAACCACCCAGAACATCTCATCAACCATCTAACAACCACCCAATCACTTTAGAAACACCTTAAACTACTTAACAACTACCTCAGCAACCACTTAAAAAACCTTAGCAACTGCAATATCAGGTAAACGGCTCAAATAAAAATTGTATTTTAATTTTATTTTTTATATTTTTATGTCTCCACACAAACACCTTAGCAACTACATAACAACCACCCAAATCACCTTAGTAACCACCTAGCAACTACAAAACTACCTTAGCAACTACCTAACAACCACCCAGAACCCCTTAGCAACCACCTAGCATTCACTTTAAAAACTACCCATCACCTAGCTATAACCTAAAACACTTTAACACCACCTAACAATCACCCAGAACATGTTAGCAATGACCTTGCAGCCACCCAGAACACCTTAACAACTGCTTAACAACCACCCAAAACACCTTAGTAACCACCTAACAAGCACTCAATACACCTTAGCAACCACCCAGAACTTATCATCAACTATCTAACAACCATCCAAACACCATGGTAACCACCAAATCACCTTAGCAACACCTTAGAAACTATTTAACAACTACCTCAGCAACCACCTAACAACCTGCAATGTCAGGTAAACATGACTCAAATAAAATTTAATTTTAATGATTTCTTGTCTCCACACAAACAACTTAGCAACCTCACACAACACCTTAGTAACCACCTAGCAACTACCTTAGCAACTACCTAACAACCACCCAAAAGACCTTAGTAACCACCTATCAACCACACAAACACATTTTTAGCAACACCTCAGCTTAAACACTTAAAATACCTCAACAACCACCTAACAAGTTAAAATACCTTAACGACCACCTTGCAACCACCAAGAGCCCCTTAGTAACCACCTAGCAACCAACTAGAACACCCAAAACACCTTAGCAACTACATTAAACGTCTCAGCTTTTGCCCAGGTAACCACAACTCAAATAAAACGTTATTTTAAGTTTGTGTTATATACATTTATTTTATGTCTGGGCATTATTTTACATCATAACATTGACTCTACAGTCTCAGACAGCATGATAATGTAATGAGTCAGTTAGTCTAGCTGTAGTTATAGAGTTTCTTCTCTTGTTCTTGTCAAACTCCAGGTATGTCACATTTTACATACCCATGCAGAACGTGTGGAGATACAGGAGTTTTCACTCTTCACTCACACCTCGAGTTCTCAGAGCGAGAGACGCAGAGAAACAGGAGGAAATGAGGAGAGGAGAGCAGAAAGCAGCACAAGCTGCCAAACGGCCTGTTTGCTTGCTATAAACAGACACATTCAGGCGTGCTGCTGGGTCTGGGTCTGAGTAAACATGAGCGCACCAAAGGCTTTTCCATCACAAAAACACTCGTGATGAGCTCTGAGAGGAATCACACACTGAAGAGATGAGAGGTCAAACGCTATTCAGATTAACCGAGACAGTGCTGAGTAGATTACTTACAGACTGTACACTCTTACTTATTACACAATGAACACGGTAGTCAGGAAGGATCATTTTAGGTAATATTCTATAAAGTCATATTCTCTTTTGGATTACTTTTAACATAATTTGTTTACATATTTAATTTTTTTAAAGAAAGAGAAATAAAATATATGACCATTAACTCACATTGGAGAACATGCAAATGGGTTGTTAAATTATTAAAATGTTTCCTTTAAATCTCAGGGTTTGAAATATTACTATAAATTGGTGGTTAACTTGAGCAAGTATTCATCTAAGTCATTGTATATTTGACTAAGAAGTGCCTTTGTCTCAGATGCATGGATTGCAAAGTAATTTACATAGCATTTACAACATAAAATATTAGATGAAAAACTAAAAATTTCTTAAACTATAACTGAAACTAAATAAATGAAATAGAAATATTAAAAAAAAAAATGTATAAATGAATAAAAATGGCAAAAACTTAAGATAAAATAAAAAATAAATAAATAAAACCTAATTCAAAATATTAATAAACATTCTTATAATACATAATGTTCTCTCTGTATAAGCCACTGTTTTTGTGCTCTACATCCTGTATTCTTAAAAAAACAAAAAACAGCAGAAATGTGCATTGAAGAGATGAAGTATTTTAATACCTTTGTGACGGCTGGGTTTCATATGCTGCTGGTTTCATTTCTCCAGCTATTTGATGAGGAAATACAGAGGTTATTGAATCATACTGTGCATTTGGGGAAAAGCTCTTTTGCTCTAAACAGACAAAGCCTCTAGATTTAGCCATCAGCCTTAAAATAGTGTTCTCCTGTGTGTGTGTGTGGTCTGAATATGGAGTTACACACTTCAGCGGCTTCATCAAAATGCTTCAAACGTTCCCTCTGATTTTACAGCCTGTCAAGCTCATCACGATCACTAATTGCAGAGATCACTTCAAATTTTCAGACAGCATATTTTAGCATGCCGAGAGTCCTGTGAGATTCGATGCCAGTGAGATTTGCAGATTCGTGCCGTGTTAAAACACGTGTGTGTTGCCATGGACGACTCACACAACCTCTGTGTGGCATATTTAGCTGTTCCAGTGTTAAAAATACATTACAATAACACACTCGCAAACAGTCAAGTACAGGAGACTCACTCTCACAGCATTCACAATTCACATACAACAACTAATATCTTACAAATCTCCAGCATTACCACTTAAAATGTGCTGGAATTGGAAAACAAAAGCAAAACAATTTGTTATAGTTTTTCCAGAGTTTAACACAGTACATTGTTGTTGTTTTTTCATGCACTGACCATTTTTTGGCTATTCCTAACATTTTTTTGGGTTTTCAGACTAGTGGAGAGAAAACATGCAAAATACACTAAGTGTTTATTTTTATTGCACTCCATTTGCTTATATAGATTTCAATTACAATGCATAACTTTAATCTTTAAATCTCCACTTCAGCATGACTTATACACCAAACTTTAAAGTTTTATTCCTGTCTATATTCTGAAGGTTTTAGCAAAGGGGTTTGTTTATATATCATTTGCCTGATTTTATACAACATTTTATTACTTGATTTTTTTATGGAGTGATAAAAAAGTTAAATCCAAAATCCCCCTTGACTCGAATAAAGCCAACAAAATTAAACAAAAAATTGTGTATCTGGCTTCATCCAATGTTCAGATTACTGTTCTGGAAATGTATGCAAAATAGTGTATAATTAATAAGACAATGCCTCATTTGCATTTCAGAAAACTTGCAATAAAAAAGTTTGCAATTCTTAATGTAATCAACCAGCTGGTGAAGTATGGAAATATGATTATTATTATTTTTATTTGAATTAGTTATTAATTAACCCCTCCCCCCATTCATACCTTAAGTCAAGTACCAACTTTGTTTCTTCTATAATTCTTTAAAATACCGTAAATAAAAATGGTTGTCACAGTTAGAGTACAGAAGCATCAAATGAATAATAATTTGGTTGTAGGAGGATCTGATAAGAAATGTTTGAGCTTATATTGCGATTTTGGCAACTCTGAGAACATCTTCTGAGATTTCTTATGAAACTCTGAAGACACGTGATTCAGGAGAAGCTGAAGTCTTCAGGAAAAAAATCTCTGTTTACTCTGTATTTAGTTTCCAGAGAAACAGCAGTAATATGGGCGCTCTCATGAATGATCTCTGATTCTTGTGAGAGTATTAAATCAGTCTGTTGTAATTGAGCGTTATCGAGGCTGCCGCGTGGAGGACAGCGTCCACTCGTTGGGCCTCGTTTTAACTGGGCAATTCCGGATGGAGGCGGAAGGTGGATGTAGGTGTGTAAAACTATTCCGGTGTATGAATTTAAACATCCTCCCACGGAAAGGTGAGGCGTACAGATCTTGCGTAACAGCAGGAAGGACAAAACATGCCAGTTTCACTTTGTGTACCTTTATCCACTGCTAGGAGATACAGTTAGCTAAAAACATATATCCTATCATATAAACACACACATATATATATAAACCTACATATTATTAGAATTTTTAAGTTTTGATAATGAGAAACATGTCTTTGAATCAGAGTTCTGAAATTAAACATACAAACACTTCAATGAACAGCGATGAGCATGAACAATTGAATGAATAATTGAATCAGAGTATTGAATCAATAAATCAATTCACCACACAGAGACTAAAAAGTAAACAATGTGAATGAATAATAAAATAATTGAAGGAATAATTGCATCAGAGTATTGAATCAATTAATCAATTCACTACACTGAGACTTCAGTGAACAATGATGTGAAAGATTCATTTAATAATTGAATCAGAGTTTTGAATCAATTTGAATCAGATGCCAACACAGCGGCTTTATTGAACAATGGTGCAAATGCATCTTTGAATCTATGAATCGATTCACAAAACAGACAATAGTGCGAATGAGTCTATGAATCAGCATTTTGAATCAATGAATCAATTCACCACACAAAGACGTCTGTGAAAAATGATGTGACTGAGCCTTTGAATTACTGTTTTGAATATATGAATCAATTCACTACGCAAAGACTTCAGAGAACAATGATATAAAAGAATAATTCTATAATTGATTCAATCAATTATTGAAGAGACTGAAGTGAACAATGATGTGAATGAATTTTTGAATCAGCGTTTTGAAACAATTCATTGAAATGGACAGTTCAAAGTTAAAATATTGAACAAATAAAGATACGATTAAATCATCTCTATCTCAACCCTCTTAAATTCATGTCTAATCATATGCTTTTTAGGAAATGTGCTGGCCAAATAAAAATCATAGTAATGTATATTCACAATGTTGCAAATGAGGCAAAATCATTGAGAATATATTGCGAATATTCAATATATCTTTCAGCACTAAATGCTGAAAAGTTCTGGTAGATCATGTTAATTATTTTCCTAAATTTAGCTCAGATTAAACTGCAGCCCGATGAAAAATGAGATCAGATATCTGTTCATTAAAGTCAGATTTTATCAGACTTTCTTTGTACATCATGATCCGTGTCTTCAGAAAGGTCATACAAAAGAGGAAGATTATGCTTTCATCGATGCAAAATCACACATTTCTCAAAGACCCTCCTTAACCATCACACTTTTGAGAAATAACAGTCTGTGCAACAGCTTTGATATCTGTGCAAATGATAAAACACAATCATCTCTGAACAAACATCCTGCCACTATTTACCTCAAAAATGCACGGAAAATAATTATTTTATGTCACACATTGAACAAAAGCGGAGTTTTGAGTGACATGAAGATGGAGTTTTCATCTCCAGGTTAATTATTCCTTTATGCAGTGCAATTTGGAAATTCTAAAAAGACCACTAAAGTGTTTTTCACATTTCCTCACGGCCTCAGAGACTTTAATTGGAAAGAGTTTCCTCTTTAGTGGAATATTCCGGATGCTCTGCATGAGAATGAGGCGTCTGGTTTACGCAAATGCTTCATTAGCATACACCGACTCTGACAGAAAACACAGACTTCATTTCACAAATGAAACAATCATTGCCAGAGCGAGACATTGTGCTTTCTGTCATTAGATTAATTGTTTAATAAGAGAGTATTGATATGAGCTTTTTAAATTGGATTCTATTGTTAATGTGTCACGAGACAGAAAAGCTCCAGCATTAATCCTTCCATTTTATTCAAACTCTATTCAAACAGAGAGCCGGTGGGGTTTGTTTCTGCGATCGGAGGCCAAGAACATGCAAGGAAGACAAATTTAAAGAGGTTTTGCACCTCAAATAAATGAAAAATCACAATCAAGATATGAGAATATCCCAGATTTCAGGATCGCAGAAATCTCACATTTTCCTCAAATGAACACAGAATCGGTATTAAAAGTCAGACATGTCACATTTCTCATCAGAACTTGCTAGTAAATTTCACAAACGATACAAAGAAATGGCAAACAACGTTGATTTAAAGGTGACATTTTAAGTTGAAAGACTGAAATTGTATATTCTTGTCAAACTCCAATAATATTTTTTTCACAGTGCATGAAGTCTCCTGATAGCAACCTGTGAGCAATAACATTTTCACGGTCATCATGTGAGCACGTCCTTGAATTTCTTGTGCATCTTTTCATTACAAACACTGTAAGATGCATTATGGCCTATCCCAACCACATATAAACTCGATTCATAAACTCGATTTATTGCATGTAATCACACCTGAAACACATGATGAAGATTACTGAAGGAATCAACAAAGCATGGTCTCAGCGATGGCTCAACTGTCTCTCGGCCTGTATTAATATTTATAGAACAGGCAAATGTACTTCCAGAATCCGCAGGGACTACGTCTTTGGAGCGTTCAAAGACACGTCTGTGCTTCCAGACTCACATAAAAATAATGAAATGTGAACATGTCCGGGCCTGGGTGCAATACAAACGACATGCGACGCGCAGCACCGCCAAAGCAGATATTCATCTTCTGCACCCCAGACTCCAAGAGGATATTAAATATATCATAATAAATGCCCCGAACATACAGTACTGTACGTATAAGGATGGGTTATTCAAGGAAGCCATTACAAAAAGGAGGTTTTAAAGGAATAGTTCATCTAGAAACTTAAATTGGCTGAAAATGCACTCTCCCTCAGGCCTTCAAAGATGTAAATGAGTTTGTTTCTTCATCAGATTTGGAGAAATGTAGCATTGCATCACTTGCTCAGCAAAGAATCCTCTGCAGTGAATGGGTGCCGTCAGAATGAGAGTCCAAACAGCTGAGAAAAATATCGTAATAATCCACACCACTCCAGTCCATCAGTTAATGTCTTAAGAAGAGAAAAGCTGCGTGTTTGTAAGAAACAAATCCATTATTAAGACATTTTTAACTTCAAACTGTTGCTTCCGGCTAAAATAAAATAGACTCCTCTATCCATAATATCACTTCCTCGAGTGAAAAAGTAGTCTCATCTGAATCAGGAGAGAAACATGCAAAGATCAAGCACTGTTTAAAAACCTAAACAGTTCTAAATATATATATATATATATATATATGGGTGGATTTTGATGTGAGAGACGACATCAGATTTAAAAAAAACATTTACAGGAAGCATCATGATTATGGATAATGGACTCATATTTAGCAGTTTTAAAGTTAAAAACATCTTGATGGATTTGTTTCTTACAAACACACAGCTTTTCACTTCTCAAGACGTTAACTGATGGACTGGAGTAGTGTGGATTATTTTTATCAGCTGTTTGGACTCTCGTTGTGACGGCACCCATTCACATCCATTGGTGAGCAAGTGATGCAATGCTAAATTTCTCCAAATCTAAACAAACTGATCTACATCTTGGATTGCCTGAGGATGAGTACATTCTCATCAAATTAAAATTTGTCAACTATTTCACAATTAATTACTAAGAAACAGCAAGTAACATTGAATTAGAAAGACTGAAATAGTATTCCCTTCTAAAACACACTTCGATAATCTTTCTTTTATTGGCTAAAAAAAAAACTTTAAAGTGCATTTGTATTTTCGTTTAGCAAAAGCTCTGATCAAAACAGTGAATGTCTCTAATAGCAAGGACACAGTAAGACACATTAACACTAGAATAATAATTGAGCTCAAAGCTTTGAGTACGAGGATTGAATACTGGAATAAACTAACTAACCAAACCAGAGCTGGTAGATTTACCTGACACTTTTTGTTAGGACTGTAATGCCTCAGGATTCGCCTGTCCCTACAAGGACATGTTGACCTGTCAATGCTTTCACAGCTAATTAATAAAAAAATTTCCCTGAATCACTCAAGTTTTTGAGTGCTTTTGTTTCTTAAATATTCGCCCTTGGGAGTTATGAATTTTGAGCTCATCTTAAATTAGATGCTGTTTGATGTAGCGTTTCATTTGAAGAAGGGAACAATACTGAAACATTACAGCACCTCAAGACATTTTTAAAGGTTATTTTATTTTAATACTTAAAGTTCTTTATGGTTTTAGTTAACTGTTTTTTTTTATCCACTTGAAATCTTTACAATTATTCCTTAAGCAACATCCTTCAACAGATCCGAACGCGTTTGCCTCTCAGAAATGTGAATCATTTTAGCAGCTCACCATAAGGCTCAACTTGTCACAGCTTAAACCGCCTTAAAAATAGATCCAATTTGTGGTCCCGTTTTAGACACAGCGCGATGATAATAGGCGTCCACACTTCAGATGAAAAAGGACAACAGATGTCAGTGTCAGAGATTTGATGGTGCTTTTCACTGAACCCGTGACAAACCGTGTTTCGTCTCCCTTCAAACGCTTTTGTTTTCATTTCAATCCTCTCAGATTTGGCCTCTTGTCAGAATTCGGCCCTTGTTTTATTCATGACCCTCTACTTTGCATCTCCGCGCCAGAGAATTGCCACTGGATGCAAATTTGACACCATGCATGCTTTTTTTCACCTAAAAGAGAAATAAATATTAGCACGTGTTTTTTGATGATATTGTTGGCTTTGTATGTTTTTTACATTTTAATGAATGTATAATTAATCAAATGTTAATACAAACACATGCACTTTACTGTCAATCTCTTAACATGCCTTAAAAAGAAGCACAATTTTGCTGTCTGAAGCCTCAGACGTGCATCTTAAAATACCCCCCCATGCAGGCAGCTCGCAAGGTTTTGGAACAGAGCCGAAAAAATAGTCGATGTATACCAGGAAGAGTGTAAATTAATCTTTTATTTCATTTTCTCTACATCATGCGTTTACAATTAAATGTACCATTGGTCCTCCTCCAGTTTTGCGTCTTCAAGGTAGTATGTCACTTTAAGCAGAAGTCAGTTTCATGTATACAAAGCCAAAAAAAAATAAAAAATTGGAGACAAAAATGAAGAAATTACTTAAAAAAAAAAAAAAAAAAAAAAACTAACAAAAGGAAGAAACACATGCCGCGACTACTTTTTTCCAATAAAAGCCCTTTCACATGATTCGCGTTTGGTTCAAAATCAATGCAGAAAAGCATCGAACTACAGCATTAAACTGCATCCTGAGCAGGTGCAATAAGTTTTCAACAGGAAGTAGTTTTTCTGTCCTCAGTGAATGCAAAAATGCTGCGCAATGGGACACAATCACAAGCATTATAGATCATATTTGATGTTAATTTGATGCAGAAATACAATGCAGAAAGCGAAACCAACTGAACCATTTGCGTTTGGTTTGGACAAAACCTCACATTTACATGTTAAAGATGGTTAACCTGGTTAGAACACAGCTGCATCACATTATGAGGTCAAGCAATCTTACCATTCTATACAACAACCAACTATTTCCCAAAGATATGCATCCAATGTGAAAATCAAAACAAGATGGAAGATAAACTGATGTGCATATCTGGTTCTGGAACGTCAAATGCATGTCATGACATTCGGAGAAAAAGTTAGATGTGTCTTTGTTTTGATTCTCCAATGACTTTCGATTCTATATTTTCACACTTCTTTGCAACCGTGTCAAATCGCCCTTCAGCGACACAATCTGCAACACTTTTCACGTGGAGGCCAAAATATCGCATGGCATTGAAGCCGTGACACGACTCATGTGAAAAGGCCTTAAGAAAACAGGAAGAACAACATCACATAACAATACCACTCTAAAAGACCTCCAGTAAGTTGCTAACTTCATTCATTTTCCCATATCTTTGTGCAGTAAAGACATATCTCATTTGAGGCCATGTAGACTCGAGTTAGGCGAGACCAAACAAAACGTTTCAAAGCAAAGTTATCGGTAGCTGGAAGAATGAGAGACTTTTAGACGAGTATTTCAGGCACTTAGAAAAATCTCTCCCCCGTGTCCTTGGCTACAGCATGCTTCACTGTGGAGTCTGCATTGAGAAACGGCTTTCTTTCCCAGCACGATACAGCGTGTAGAAGAACCGCAGTTAGACAAGGCAAAAGACTAGATAAGTACAATAAAACACGATTCTTTAAAGGGATTTCAGGTACCTTCCTATGCAAACGACAAGCTCTTTATCTACAGTGAAGTCAGGTTCTCCTAATGTTCTTCTAATGTTTCTGATGAACCGATGTTGAAGCCACGATCAAACGTCATTATAACGGCACCAACCTTGGAATTTAATATATTTTTTTTAAAGCACTTCACTGGATACACAATGATGAAGTTACAATAAAGAAACAACACTCATTTCACTCACAGAACTACCATAGTATTTCCAATTTGTGGATATGGTACTAATAATATTCCGATGGCAATTTTATCCCCAATAATCAACACTACATTTTACATTGGGTCCTCCAATCTTGAACATATGGTTGCATACCATGTTTTTTAAATACTACAATGGTACTGAAAACTACCACAGTATTTCCAATTTGTGCACATGGTATCACGGTACTGCCATGGTATTAAAAACTGCTGTACCATAGTATTTCCACTTTTTGGACATTTAAGGATACTAAGATTCTCTGAATGGCATTTTCCTCCTTAAAGATCAATGCTTTACATTTAGTCCCTCAATCTTGAATATATATGCTTGCATCCATCGTAATACATGTACCATGTTTTTTGGACACTGCCATGGTATTAAAAACTACTGTACCATAGTATTTCCACTTTTTGGACATTTAAGGATACTAACATTCTCTGATTGCCATTTTCTCCCCAATGATCAATGCTTTACATTTTACATTTTGTCCCCCAATCTTAAATCTATATGGTTGCATCCATCATACCACTAACATGATATTAAAATCTATCATAGCATTTCCAATTTGTGGACATGGTACTAATATATTCGGCTTGGCTATATTTTTCCCAATGATCAGTGCTTTAAATTTAACATTTGGTTCCCCAATCTTTAATATAAATGGTTGCATCCATCATAATACCAGGTTTTATGGACACTACTATAGTATTTCCAATTTGTGGACATGGTACTAACATATTCTGAATGTAATTTCTTCCCCATTGACCAATGTTTAAAATTTTACATTTGATTCTCCAATTTTGAATAGAAGTACATGGTTGCATCCATCATAATACCATTTGTTTTGGACGCCACCACAGCACTAACAGCTTTTGGACATATTAATCATGGAAATACCACAGTATCTTTGGATCAAGTGAATGCAATGATACATGAAAGCCATCTGAATCTTACATGGTACCACCACAATCCGTTTTCATAAGGGCTCTGATTTCTTCCAGAACTTGTTCCCAGCATCCTGTTTTCCATTTCCTCTCTTCTCCTGCCGTCTTTCTATCCTCTAGCGCTCCCCAGGGCTTTGCTTTGCTGGACTCAGCAGTCAGCCGTAAGAATGAGGCCAGTAACAGAGTGACAGCTGTAATTTTCTGCTCGCGACCGGCCTGAATTACTGTACACACACAATAATATCACTGAGCGCCAATGGCCCTACCACCACAGCACAAGGGGAAGCTGAAGTTCCTCATCCAGGATGTATATTTTATGTCCTGGATGTCAAATGTTAAGCGAGAGTTTGGTTTCAGGGATGGAACCTTATGTTTACGAAAACACACTGGCCATCTCGTAGATTACACATGACTAACACAGGGCTTGGGAGCCTCTTTTTACGCACGGTGAGTTACGACATCGACAAAGAGCCTCACAAGTAACGTTACCGACAAAAGACTCGGATGGAGGTATCAACTACGTTCCTCGACTACGGTTCCGAGAATCACGTGACAAACCACCACACCAGCACTGCTGTGCTCTACGACTCAACGATTCACGATTGAATGTGTACGAGTTTTAAAGTGAAAACAAAACGAAAACCTAAAAAATGCACAGGATCACAATAATAGTTTCAGAACTTTGGAAGAAATGTACCGTCGTTTCACTAATAAAGGGTACGGCATGCCTTTTAAAAGGTCGTAAAATGATTCGCGATTGTAGCTAATGTGCACATGCCTGGATTAGCTTTTGTCTTACAAAACTTGGTAGCATCAAAACATCGTAGGGTTTTACAAATCATTGGAGTCTATCAACATTTGCACCTGAGATTTGATTTCTCAAAATACCTGTACTGGTCATTAGCAACGCTTAATGATTGACGATCTGTTCCGACTGACTAGTTAAAATAGAAAATTACTCGTGTCAATGTGCCTGAAGACAAGTTCTCGTTCTAAATGTGGGATTGGACCACGTTTAAAGGACAACTTTGCGATTGTTTTAATGCCACCTGGACATCGCGTTTAAAAGACTCTCTTTCTCTCTCGTAAGGACAAAGGGATGGAGGTGTATCACAAATTGTTCTAAATACATACTCAGAAACAGGAAAGCACATTGGAAAAAGAGAAGACAGGTGTAGAACGCTAGACGACATTTACGATTTGCGTCAGATTTAAATCAACATCCTCGTTTAAGGCCGGTTCATGCTAAGAATGATAACTATTCCGATAACTTCCGCATTCTCTTATAGTTATCGTTATAGTTATCATCCTTGATGTGAACGGGCCTTTAGTCTCTGGGATCGTGCGATCTCCGTAACGTCACACGACCGTGCTGATGTCCTCTGGTTCATCCGGTTTCTTGGGCTTGCTGGGAAGTGATTTCAGGTACTCAAGGTGTCGTCTCGCGTCTTCCTGGTTCTGCCGTACATAGTACACAACATAAGAGATAACCATTGCGAACCAGCCAAACATGGTCACCAACATGGCATAGTCGGTGGTCCGCTTGGCCAGGTTGCACAAGTCCGCGTCCACGGCCAGGAACGGCTGGCCCTCCTGGTCCATCAGCTCCGAGCTACGGCACAGCACGCGTGTGGCGGCCTCATGGTTGTGCGCCATGCCGCCCAGCGCCTGCTGCAGGGCGCAGTCGCAATGCCAAGGGTTGTTGTCCACCATCACACGTGCCTTCAGCCGTGCGAACGCGTCCTTGTGCACGCTAGTGATCCGGTTGTGGGAAAGGTCCAGCACTTCCAGAGAGCCCTCCAATCCGACAAACGCCCCCTCGCCGAGTGTTTCCACAGCATTATGGGAGAGATTGAGCCTCCGAAGCATCCTCAAGCCATGAAATATGCGATCGGGCACCAGGGATATATGGTTTCGGTCCAGCTGCAGCAGCTGGGTGTCCGGCGGGACGTCAGGCGGGATCTCCTTCAAGCGTGACAGACTACAGGTGACGTTGAGGCCGTGCGGAGGGCTTTCGGAGCGCTGGCAGGTGCAACCCTTGGGACAGGTGCTGGCAGACGGAAAGCACAGGACGATGAGCACCAGGCTCTGCAGCAGTAGACACATAGGGATGGAGCGAGAAAGCCACAGGTCCAATGGCGTCATGCTGACAGACAGTCAACATACTCGACGCCCGGGCCGTTCACGGGAGCTCCATAGCGGGACTGCGTCATCACCAAGAGCCGTAGGTCTAGTCAACTATCATCATCTGTTTGAGCCTGCGGAGGGAGAAGACACAGTGAATGCATACACTAACAAGTCCTCGAGCTAATATATGGGTGGGAATGACACTTCTCCTCCATCACCTCTCGAAGAGAATGTGCCACTGAACACACGGAACATACAGACCTCAGAGAGGCTTGTCAGAAAAACTGACATCAGTGTAAGACTAAGCGCTATGTGGCTTACTAAAGTCTAAGCAAAATCTACTGACAGCTCTGTCAATGGATAATGCATGTATATTTTCCATTTTTATGTTTTAGTGAATTCTGAGTAAATATACTGAAAATGACCGTTTCAGGAAATTGGTGCACATCTGAGTTATTAAATTTGATACAGGCTGCATTTATTTGATCATGACAGAAATATTGTGAAATATTACTACAAATTAAAAGAATTGTGTTCTATTCAAATACATTTTCAAATGTAAATGTAAAATGTGCTAATGAAGAAACATTTCTTATTATGAACAAAGTTGAAAACGGTTTTGCTTACACACGATACATGTTTTTTCCAGGATGTTTTTTTTTTGGATTAATAGAAAGTTAAAAAGAATAAGAATTTATTTGAAATAGAAATCTTTTTTAACATTTCAAATGGCTTTAGTGTCACTTTTGATCAATTGAATGCATCTTCACTGAAATAAATTCTGAACACACACACACATATACGTATACACACTTAGCCTATATATTATAATATTATATAAAATCTGTAAACACTGGGCATTGACAACCCATATTGTTCAATGACTAGTATTTACAGTAATTTTTTTTATTAAAACATATTTCATGTAGGATTTAACAAACAGCACATAAAGCAGACAGAATGAATACAGTGGGCCTATAACAGAACATACATAATTATTTGTGCATTCAGTAATAATCACTAAAACCTTGTACTATTTATGAAACTACATGCCTGCAAAAATCACAAAATCACAGACTGTTTTAGACGCATTTAGTGTCAACTTCATTACCCTTGTTGTTGTGTCTGATATATTCCTCTGATTGTACAAATAAATTACATAATTGGATAGTTAAATATATATAAAGCATTTCCCTCCTTAAATAGCTTGAGTGTACTGTAGTTATCTAAGGGATCATTTACAGCCAATCAGGCATTATTGCAAAATAAACCCCCTCAGATTAACACAAGACCCACCACTGATCACACCGTCAGGGTTTATTTATTAAACAAACATATTTTTACCACTCAATAGACCAATAAGCAAACTACTCCAATCCCAGACAGCTTGACTGCAGTTTAACGACTTTAAATTAAGCAACTAGTCAGGCAAACTAAGCAGCATCATGAAGGCACTCATTGAGACATTACAGAAACACAGTTAAGGTCACCTAACATAAACCGGTTGTATTTCAGGCGGGGAGGGAGACCTATAATTAACACACAGTAACACGGAGCACATGCTGCTCACGTATATACAGTACGTGACGCCAATCACGGATTGATGTAAACAACTGAAAGGTGAGAGATAAAAGCAGCTGGAAGTCGGTGTCACCTGCACATGTCTGAGCGTGCTGCATTTAGCGCACGGAAATATCAGTGGACTGATTTAGCGGAGCAAAAACATGCTGGTTTACAGAGGCATGCACATCTGGACCTTTTGTTGGCATCATGCATGTGAAGCAGTTTCTAATTTTAGAGCTGAAAGACAAATGCAGATAAATCAATAGTGATGTAAAAATACGTATCCCAGGAGTCCAGACATGATGCACTCAGTGACTGTTCACAAGAGCTGAGTAAAGTGTGTGTGTGTGTGTGTTGCCTGAGGCTCTTGAGGGCCAGTCTGCACTGACTGAATGACTCTCAGGCCCCTGTCCGGCTGATGTAATGCGTGGATATATGACGGCAGATCTCATGCGTTAAGGTGCAAAATATTACAACTGACAGGCCATCACAGAAAAAAAAAGTGTCACTCATAAATTGTCAACAACAAAATATTCTGTGAATTGAGATGAATTCTAGATGAATGCAATTAAATCCAGGAGGCAAATACAAATAGATGATATTATGATGACACGGCTATCTGGAATGATTCTGATTGGTCAGTTGTGGCTTTCAGCGGTCAAATCAAATGCATTAGTGCCTGCCCACTTTTACAGTTCTATAAGGGTTTTTTCACTATTTTTTTTTCCCCACAGTGATCAAAAAAGGTCTTGGTTAAAGCATTATGAGCCATTAACCAAACCAACAGGCTCAGAGGTGAATCACATTCTTAAAAACTTTGATTTGAAGTAAAAAATAAAAAAAATCTGAAAATCAGACAAAAAGACAAGACTGTGTATTGAACAGCTTTAATGAGGAAAAGAACTACAATCTCATTAACCCTATGGAAAATTAACCATGGTTAACTATCGTAAAGGAATCACTACAAACGATGTAATCGAATTAAAAACAATGGAGAAATGTAAAACTATTCCTTTAAACAATTAAAGAAACTGTATATTTTTAAATATATATGAGTATTTTGAAAGCATATAGCAAGAACAATTACATCACTTCCCTGTTTTCTCTATAGCATCATGAGTGATGTAGTTTTAACCACAAATTCAGCTGTTAAACAATTATTTTAAAAAGAAGTTGAAATAATGTGAGCAGATCGCTTCAACAGAAGCACATACCATCAATTAACAACCTCTGAGCTCAGTACATCTGTCTTTACAGGTTCATGAGTTATCGTAAAAACAAATCAATTGCTCTATGGAGAAAATGAATGGATTTGTTACTTCCAGAAACCGACTATCGCACTATATTCCTGATTGATGACTGTTTCCCATGGCAACAAAGCATAAAAGACCACTCATCCAGGAAACTGATGTTTCCAATAAAGCTGTGCTCGTATTCTAAGTAGTAATCTAATACAATCATGTCCTCTCAAATCAATAATGGCTATTTGTTATACGTTTACCCGCCTCACATCAGGGTCCCGATCACACTGTCTGGGTTTATTCTGCCATTATGATGTGCTGATTGTATATTATCCCTTACTTATGAACCATCTGGGCTCTTTATGATCATTTGTTGTTTAAACATAAAACTGCAGTTTCTTATGAAGAAACATTTTTAGTTTGACATGGCTCCTCTGTATTGAATCTGATAGTCTGAGGTTTACGGCCTGTGATCACCTTATAAGAAAGCTGTGCAGACCATATTTTCTGTTTATTGATATGACAAAAAAAATACAAATCTAGCAGCTGTATTTTCAATGCCAGCTGTGGGATATCATGTAGGCGACAATATATGTTAAAGGGAATTCATAACGTGATTCACACTTTTTACTACTAAAGCATGATTATATACAAATATAAATAGATTTTATTTTAATCTATTTGTATTTTAATATAATCACATTTTACATTAAAATTACATTTACTGACAAAAATGATACAATTCAATAGAAATTAACAGTTACAGTAAAGGTGACTCACATTTTACTACTAAAATAAGATCAAAAATATATTGAAATTTGATTATTAAAATTACATATGAAGAGTTAATTTGCAAAAACAGATGACTCCATTTTTTAAATTTTCAAAAATCATGTTTTTTAGTATGGTATCATGTTTTTATTGTGTTAGTTTTGTGTTGTATTGTTAGTTAGCGGGGGGTTTTCTTTCTTTTTTTTTTACCTAGTCAAAATAACCCAACTGCAGTTTGATTGAGACCAACTGGAAAAAACATGCTTTCTGAGAATTGTTAAAAACGGAGTTCTGTTTTAGCAAATTAACTCTTCATATATTGTTAAATTACTTGACATAGTTTATTTTCCTATTCAAATGACCAATAATAAGGGGGGGGGGGGGGGGGGGGGGGGGTATAAGCGGACTTAAATGGTTGGCATCAAAAAAACCCACTTTTTTTTTTTTTTAAGAAACATATGCATTGATAAATTAGTAGGGTAACTTTTGAGTTCATGCCGACTTTAAACATCTATACAAGATGCATTCTCAAGTATTAATATTGCATGTAATTTCCTTCCGGGAAGCATCTATTTTCTTCTAAGGATGTGCAGATTTTATTGGATACTGGTTAAGAATTTCATAAATTACTGATGCTGTTGGCATTATAAGAATGAGTGCATACATACTCATCATGAATGGAAGAGTCATAATGAGACTGACCTCAGGTTTAATATTAATATTTAATATTAAAACACATTGATTCAGATTAACAGGCAGAGCTTGGATATAGGTCACAGCTCTAAGAAAGGCAAACAGATTGTAAAGCTTTTACCATCATCATAACACATTAAAGTTCATAATGTGAAGATTATGGAGCCGGGGAAAGAAATCATAATGGCTTTCTTGTGCTCGCAATGATTCATTCATTCAATACAGCTTTGAATCAGTGCGAAAATTATGTTTGGCTGATATTTTATTCGACTTCCACATAAACAAGCAATGTCTGGTGGAGAAATTGTACAGATATTTCTTTTGATGCATTTTATGCATGCAACACATCACATGCATCATAGCCTACTTCTCATTGGATTTGAGAGAAGAATTAAAGCAGGGAGATCTTGCAGCACAAAGAATCAAATATAGTGTTTTGACAATATTGCTCAGTTCAAACAGCAGATTTGAATCTGACTTTGAAGGCGTCTAGTGTCAAATATAATAACAATCCAATCAGATATGAGCAGCATCAGAGCTTTGATCCAATGCATTATCCCTGATTTAATTCTAGTGGCTCTGGCATGAAATCTGACCCTTCCGGTGTGATCAAAGGGAACATCGCCTTCTTTCAGCAATTTCACAAGCAGACAGCATCTCAAAGGCAGGTCGAAATCAAAAAGCTAAGTGCTGAAAATAACTTTTCTAGACTTGTAAAGCAGCGAAGAGCGATCTTACAGATTACAGCGGAGGATCTCCACACCCTTGTGAACGTGAAGCATGATTGCATTCAATAAACATGATTATTATTTCCATTATGAGACGAATCAATAACTGCAAATAAGTTGTCCATGCATGGCTGGTTTAGATAAATGAGACATGCCAGCTGCACTGCAAATCCAAACAGCACAATAAAAGCCATCAATGACCTGTCAATTGCTATTCAATAGGTGCATATCATTTGAAACGGTGCAATTATTCACTCGCATGCAAACATCAGCTGGCGCGCGTGCAATAAGCTCATTTTATACCATGTAGTTCTCAGCATGCAAAATGCATATGTGACACAGACGAATGCATGTCAGTCTCTATCTATCATGCGTGTTTATTTGTGGCTGAGCAACAGGCGACATGCGTTTGTCTCTTACCTGCGACAGAAACACTCATCGATCGCCGCATCCGTGACTCTCACATCCTCGGGGATTCATTCAAACATATGATGTGACGCTCTTGCTCGTTATTTCACGTGAGCTCTCACATATTTGGAGATTGTTGCCTGATGTTCAAGGCAAAAGCCACGGGAGTAACTGGGAGGGGTTCGATCGCGCCGCGGTAGTGGCGTCTGAATCGCGAGCGAATGGTTCTTTTCAACCGATTCATCGGACTGATTCAGTCGAGCCGATTCGCAGCGTTTATACATCAGTCTCGTTTACGATATTAAGAACAATTCATATTAGTATTATACATAAAACAATCGCACAAATATATCTGAAACCGTAAAAGAATCATTGCTATTCATGTTTTGGATCATGGTGGCTAATAAAACACCTGTTTGCACGAGTTCAAGATCAATTTACCAAGAGTTAATGTTTTAGACACTAAAATTAGTATACCGCACGGCATTTGACACATCTACGTAGAAAACTCCCCGCTAAAAAAAAAAATATATTACAACAATAATAAAACGTAAACTAGACTTCTAGGAACAAAATGTGAATTGAAACGAGTCATCTGAACGAACCGATTCGCTAAAATGAATCGTCCTTCCCAAGAGACCGGATTCTCTCGGTGGCGCGCGCGTAGTGTGTGTGCGTGCGTGTGACTCCAGCCCTTGTTTCTGTCATTAAATAGTCGAAATTAGCCTTTCTGAAGGATCCCATGTCAACATGAGACAGGAAATCCACCTGAAACACATTTTGAGACTAGTTTAAGCGCTCAGGTGCTCATAAGAAAGTAGGCTACTGTGGTTATACCATGGTAAAGTCATTTAATGTTAGAGGTTTGGATGTCGAGAAAAGCAATATATGAATGTAATTATTATTATTGTCATTATTACTAATGGTATGTATTTAATGTGATTCAGTTTTACGCTGATACTTTAAAAGAGGCTAGAGCAGGCTACCGAAAGGGTGTTTTTTGCAGTGATGCCATAGAAGAACCATTTTTGGTTCCCCAGAGAACCTTTTAAAAATCTAAAGAACCTTTTTCAACTGTAAAGGCCTTTTCTGCATTTGAAAAGGTTCTTCATAGAATCTCTGATGCCAATAAAGAACCTTTTTTTTTTTTAAAGGGTGTATTTACATGGTACTGCAAGGCTATTTAAGTGGGGTATAATATGACTATAGTTTTAAGTCCGTTTCTGTGTAGACAAAACCCTTAAAATGTTGACAAAAAAAAAAAAAAAAAAATCCATTGAACATTTTAGCCATTATTACACAGGAAATAAATGTAGTTTGTTGAATACATGTTGATCACTGGGGCATGTTGTCACACTGAATCCTGATATTAAATAACCTATTTAGGCATTTCAGCAGAACTTTACATTAAAATAAGCCAATACCATTATTGTACCATGTTACCACCATGGGACTTTTTTATAAAAGCTGTTTTTCAACATTCATTCTGCACATGACAGCAGGTTTCTACTACAATCTTTTGAAAGCTGAAAACAAGTAACTCAGCATAGGGGTTAAAATCTGAGCAACTAAATGACTGAAGCTTCAAACTCTCTCAACGACTGACACACGAGCCGTCACGAATGTGCCCTTGAAGAGGTTTTTAACCTCAGGATACTCCAGGTTGACCCTGCACTGCGTGTCGGCATCAGTTAAATGACATATATTTGTGATATGAAACCACTCATGATCAATCATAATCGCTTCAGCTCCACAGTTCAGTAACTGTTTTGATAGTTTTACTGTAAATACCAGCAAGCGGCGTGTTTAATGCACGAGGAGCTGTCTCAGTACTCATTCAATGTCAGCGCGCCGTGCAAACCCAACAATTAGCCGTGCTGTCCTTGACAAACACTGTCTGTCTGCGATAAAGGCAGCTCATCCGTTAGAGAAACTTGCATTGCACCAAATATCAATCACTGTAGCCAATTAGTCAACATAAAGGTGATCAAACAACGTTATGACAGAAAAACATCCATCAGCACCAAATGAACTGAAGATCCAGTTACTGGCCGTTTAAACCAGCTGATCTTAAAAACACAATAAATCAAAAACGTCAGCACAAAAGATATACCTTTTTTATCGTTGCGAAAATAATTGTGTGTTTCGTGCACCTTACACTTCTTTGTCAAAGCAAAAAGAGTGTTTCGCAGCACAGTAAATGGGTTTCGCTCCAACTACAGCTGCGGTATTATGGCTTGATATGAATTTCAAGAACCAAATTGGCAGGTTGCCTGTGTAGCATGTAATTTAGAGTTTTCCCTCCATTCCGTGTGGCATCGATACATTGAATTTGATTGGCAAACAAACCAAAGCAAAACAAAAGAACGGCAAACAAACCCAAACTGCTCCTTCATTAATTTGCAAAGGGACTGATTTGGAACAAGACATTTACATTCCTGCTTTTGAAAGGTCATGCTTTGTAATGCTCATTTGCATACTAAGTGGCTAATTATTTTGCAGCCAATAGGCAGGTATGTGATGATGTGTGAAGGGGTGGCCGGTCATCAGTCTTTAATCGCATCCGAATACAATCACTGCTGAATCGAGGCCACACACATCAGACAGTCTGTGTCAGTAAATTAGCCTAATTAGACCTATTAACAACACATCATGCATCTCCTGTACATAGACCCTGTGCAAACACATGCACATGCAATTTCTCTCTTCGGCTGTTTGGAATGGCACTGCCATATTGCTCAAGTTTTTGCAGTATGCAAATCATATCATGGGTTCGAGTCTCAGGTCCAGCAGGGATTGTAGGTGGGGGAGTGAATAACCAACACTCTCTCCAACCTCAATACCACAAGAACCTTGAGCAAGGCACCGAACCCCCAGCTGCTCCCGGGCGCACTAACTATTTTACAACATCACATCATCACTTTAAAGTGAATATGATACTTGGATCAATCTGCCCATTAAACATCTCTGCTGAGTGTTTTAATGGCTACATTTCTGATTATTATATTGCTGTAGAGATGCGATACGTGCTTCTACTCCATCTGATGGTATGCACTCACCTCTGATAGATGCAATAAATAGCTTTTTCCCATTTTATCGCTCTGCATATTGCATTACTATTTCCACACCAAGTTTTCAACCTCCCTAAAGGAACATTTTCATCACGTAACGTGATTTAAATGTTTCAGATCTCATCCGACCCGTGTTTGACCCCTTAATTATTCCGATCATTTACAATAATCCTCGGCGGCTCTGATCCAACCTTTAAACTCAGTAAAAGGTCACGCTGATCAATGCAGAACATGAGCGGTGTCACAGATCTGACCTCTCGGAAAATATCTACCGCTCGAACCGTCAATGAGGGAGATCGCATGATAAAAGTGTTATTTATTCTGCCAACATCCATTGATGAAAAATGGAAGGCGGCGACAGAGGATATGTGTGGAATGGAATAATGCTACTGCTTATGGCTGAGTGCATATATAATATAATAATTTCTGTTTTTCAATAGATGTTTTCTTACAGTGATGGTTACACTATTAAAAAACTGAATAATAATAAAAAAAACATTTCAAATGGTGTTATACAGTTTAAACAATACTAAGCAAGACTTCTGCCACATTATCTCACTATATTGCATGTTAACTTTAAGCAAATGCCATCCATTTGGCATCTCAGAAATAAGTAAACATGATAAAATATGGCATTTTGATGGGATGCATTGAACAGAACTAGGGTTTATAATGATTATGATAATGCATATTCAATATTTTGTGAATAATAGTGAATAATGCCATTTTGTTATTTTGCACAAAAACGTCTCGGTCACAAAGGACATGTTAAAATCATTGATTGGTTTCCTGTTTGCTTCATTTGTCATACTAGAAATGGTTAAGTGCACTGCATTGTGGAATATGCTTCACATCAATAAACTTGGACCGCAAATAAATAAAACAAGTGTTCAAGTTCAGAACATTCTCATTAATAATTCTTCCTTTGACTTTGGGCTCCTATAATTGTGTTCGATCTGGTTCACTGGACCCAATAATAATGTGTTATTGATGATGACAGTCTTTATGCCAGCTCTTCTTAATGGATCGGGAAGGTAAATGTCCACCATGGGTCCCAAAGCAACTTTACAAGGCTTCAAATGCTCTCAGAATGAAGCATTATCAGTAACGGATGCTATACCAGAGCTCTTCCTGCATTAACCTGCAAGCAAAATAAACACAGAAAACTCTATATTCATAATCATAATTTGTCATAAGCATTGTAACCCCGGGTCCTGTTCAAAGCATTCCATCAAAACCTTATATTTTATCATGTAGGAGGCTATATCAGAGCGAATGCCTTGAAGTGCTTTCTAGCAAACATAAATATGTTCAAAGAACGTTTTGATAATCTTCCTATCAAGTTATGAAAAAGTTATATAAACGTTCTCTGCATGTTCAAAACATTGAGATTTTTAAAAATGTTTAATTATGTTTTTCTTGGTTATGTGGATGTTAATGAAACATTCGATTTCAAAACTTTGGAATGTTACTTTTGAATGTTCTCAGAATGTTCGGAAACAAAATTGTTTGTTGAACGTCTAACTAAAACATTTCATAGATAAAATATTCTATGAATGATGTAAAAACTACATTTTTGTGCTAATGTCTTGAGAACATTATTCAAGGCCAGATGACTTTAAATGAACACTCTATTAAAGTTGCTGGAAGAATGATTGTTCATAACCTTCTGAAAAAAGTTTGTTTCTTCATCAGATTTGGAGAAATGTAACATTCCATTACTTCTGTACTTCTGTTCCTCAGCAGTGAATGGGTGCCGTCAGAATGAGAGTCCAAACAGCTGATAAAAACATCACAATAATCCACTCCAGTCCATCAGTTAACGTCTTGTACAGCCAAAAGCTGTGTGTTTGTAAGAAACAAGTCCATCATTAACAAATTTCAAATTTGTTTTGGCTTGTGAACAGTGTTTGATCTGTGCAGATTTCTCTCCTGATTCAGACGAGATGACTTTTTTCACTGGAAAAAGCAATATTATGGATTTAGGATGGATTTGTTTCTTATAAAGCTGCAGCTTTTCACTTCACAAGACATTAACTGATGGACTGGAGTGGTGTGGATTATTGTGATGTTTTTATCAGCTGTTTGGACTCTCATTCTGACGGCACCCATTCACTGCAGAGCATCCATTGGTGATGCAATGCTACATTTCTACAAATCTGATGAAGAAACAGACTGATCTACATCGTGAATGGCCCGAGGGTGAGGACATTTTTAGGAAATGTTCTTTTTTGTGTGAGCTACTGTAATCCTTTAGGGCATTGCTAGATAGTTGCTTACAGAGTCAAAAGAGTTGCTCCACAAGTCTCAAAAATCCCCAAGGATGAGCAATCATAACAGTGCAAACACGGCTAAATATCCAAGAACGCTGAAATATCCATCTGCCGCAGGATAACATTCCTTCCGCTCTCTCCAACCGTTCCCTGGAGACTGTTGAACTAAACTAAGATGCTTCATTATAAAGCGCAAAAAATAGTCATGCTTATGTGGCAATTAGAGCCGCTGGATAGCACAATTACCCATCTTTTTCACATTCCGATTGAATCTCTCCCTCCTCTGAGCTCGGCGCTGGAGAACCACACAACATTTAACACTCCTGTCAGACGCAGGAAGCTCCAGTCTCTCCTCACACTCATTGGCTGATTGGCCCCCTGCGACGCGGCTCTTAAAATGGAAATCACAGTACAAATAATTAATGCTTTTGTCTCACCAGAACATGTGTGACACCCGTCGAAGTTTAGACCACTGAATAGTCGAATAACGTAGACGACTAATTTTGACCATAAAGAATCAAGAAATGATGCTTAAATTTGCAATTCCAGTTCATTTGTCACACTGGGGAAGGAAAGTGAAATCAAAAGCATTGTGGGATAGTGTATAGTATTGTGCCAAGGTCATCCATTTCTCTATAAATTCAGAAAACTGCCATTCTAGTCACAATATATCAATTATTGGTGTACATTTGACAAGAAAATACTATTTCAGACTTGTTACTTCAAAAGTTTGTAGTTTTTGTAATTGTTTTATTTCTTTGTAATGTTTGTGAAATTTACACCATTTTTTAAGTGTAATGAATGTGCAAGCAGAAACAAATCTGTAGAAAAATGATGAAGACATTTTCCAGTAAGTTTACAAAGTTTCCTTCAATTCTGCGCAATTGAAAAAGGGGTACAACACATGTGAAAAATTAATACTAACAGTACATTGGGCTGTATTTTTACAGACTTTTCTTGGAGTGCTTTCTATTCCAAAATTGATTCCAATATATGTTTTAGATATGTAGTAATGTAAAATATTTTGATAAATACATTATTTCTAAGTTAATAAATATATGTTGTTTTTTGTTATATGTCATATTTTTCTTAGAGAATATGATTTTCTGAAATCACACCCAATATACTGTAAGTTTTACATTTACATTTAAGCTTTTAGCAAATTGAATTACAAATGAAGCAACAATATTCAAAATATACAATACCAGGTTTAGTTTAATGCAGAAAGAAAAAGAGTAATAAACCTAAAAATTAAAATTAAATAAATAAAAACATTTTCAATTCATATTTGTTGGTATTCCTGAATTTCTGATTTTTTTTTTGCTGCATTTTCAACTTGACAAGATTAATACCATTATTTTAGTGTTGTTAGGATACTACAATAGTGTTGAATTAGTTTTTTCCAGTTTCATTTTAATTTCAGTTTTAGTCATTTTTGTGTTTTTGACATTTTCATTATTTATTTGATAATTGTTTTTAAATATGCCTATATAGTTTTTATTAATTTCTATTTTAGTTTTAGTTATTTTAGTACATCAAGTTAACTAAATGAAAATGGAACTGTTGCCTTTTTTAAGTTTTGTATATTTAATTTTATTTCAGTTAATGTTTATTTTATTTCAAATAATGATTTTTTTTATGGTTCTGGTTTTAGTTTTAGTTTTAGTTACTTATGAAAGCTTGTTTCTGCCACTGAATAAAAACAAAAAAGGTAATTGCGAACTTTTACCTCACACTTCTGACTTTTTTTTCTCGTAAACTCTTAATTGCAAGAAATTAGAAAGTCGCAATTGCATGATATGAAGTCAGAACTGCAGAATATAAACTCGCAACTCTAATGAAATAAAGTCTGAACTGTGACATAAGTCGATAATAGGTCCTTTTGTATTTTTTATTCAGTGGCAGAAATGGGCTTCCATATAACCCTGATTAATACTGCATGCATGCAAATGTTCATGTGACTATGTGTTGATTATACTGTACATACTGTACTGCTAAAGCACTATGAACTGCATGAGGATCTGGACAGACCCAGCAGCTGAAGACTGATACATTTTTCCCGGTTTATCTTTGAATTATGCAGTTGAAGCCTGTTTTCATCCGCTATCCGGGCGTTCTGTCATTTGTTTGTGGGAGGAACACACAGCGTCAGTGTTTAGGGAAAGTGAATGGAGAGATGAACAGGGCTGACAGCACAGGAGGTGAAAAAGCCCTGGAGGATAAATGAGGCTGATGCATTATTTTTCAGGCCTGTTTGAATTCAATCAGCCGGGCAGAGCTGGACGGCTCAGTCACATGATGAAGCAGTTGGTCTGGATGATGTTATAGTTATTGATCAAGAAGCTTCCCAGCATGACGAATCAATCCAGTCCAGGCCTGAGACTATATATAAGCCTCACTACCTGCCATTATCTGTGCTATATTCTCTTAAAGGGATAGTTCATGCAGAAATGTAAAATATGTCATAATTTTGCCCCTTTTTAAATATATTTTAAGTCTGAATAATTTTTTTTTTCCAAAATACATGGTAAAATTCATTTTGCATTTACTTCAAATTTATATAAAGCATGGCCAAAAATATATATATCATAGATATGAAAATATAATTTATAAATATAATACATACTTTTAAATATATATGCATGAATATATTTTGAGTCTACATGCATTTATACTGTCTAAAAAATTATATTTAAAAATTGCATTTACCCAAAATGTAAATACACAAAATATATTTCATAGATATAGATATAAATTATAAATCTAATGTATCCCAGAACTGAAAAATACTCTACGTAAGTTTTAGTTACTTATAATTTAATATAATTTAGTTACTGGGTTAGAATATATTTACAAAAATTGTATTATTGTATTAAAATGTAAAGCGTGTTATCAAAGCCTGCCTTATATTCTGTCAATGAACTGCTTGCATTTATTTACTGGACTGAACAGGTTTATTCTCTTTTCCCTTTTTTTATTCTGATCTGATATGTCCTCTGTAGTTTGACTCCCTGTGTGTCTCTTTGCACTTTCGCAGGCATTAAGCGCACCCAGATCTCCAGTCCCTGTTAAACGCCGGCAGCTCCTGAGGGCCTTAAACCCAATCCAGAGTCTGTCTGAAGCCGCTGCTGCTCACAAAGACGGCAAATTCAATAAGAGGCATCGGGGACGGAGACACAGCTGCAGCACAAACCTCAAGGACGTCACAGTCAATATACAGACTATTGTTGCATCGTATTGTCAGTGTCAATAGTGTCAATGAGAAACTTCCCATCATGCATCAGCCGAAGAGCACACTCTTTCCTGGAGTTCACAGGCTGTAACCTCATCACACAAGCATCCGCAGTGAACACGCTCTCAACAGATGCTGCTGAGACCAAAGGCCATTTCTGCTGCTGACACACACAAACCCTCCTCAGGTGAGACAGTTCATCTTAATGCAGACGTCTAAATCCAAGACGATCCACCCATTCTCCTCCGCTTATCCTATAACAAGATTTGGGTTTGAAATAATATGATTTCTACAGCAAAAAACGAAAAAAGAAAGAAACATTTTTTTTTTATATATAATATTTATATGTGTGTGTGTGTGCGTGTGTAATTCGTATACACAAACATATATTGCTAATCAGATTGATAATATTTTTGCATAAGTATATTCTTGAGAAGTTTTAGTTACTTATATTTCCCCATTTTTTATATTTTTATATGGCAGACATTATTATTGCTCATATTGTTACGGATTTGAACAAATGTTCTGAGTTTTAACTATGCACTAATTTTGATTTATTCCTTAAAATGCTTTTTTTTTTTTTTAAATGTATGGAATTATACGTTCAAAAATATTTAATCTAAATTTAACATTTACGTTAATTAAATATTTAGCTATTTGAGTTTTAACATAAACTAATACACGTAATGCAATGCATATTTGTCTGTCATACATACGATTTCAGCATATTATTAATTTCTTTTTTAATCTTTTACATTTCTAAACATTTTGAAAAAATACTTTCTAATTTCTAAATTAAAAAAAATATTTTTTGATTTTAATTTTCTTTAAATAATCATATTTTGAATCATATTTTTCCGCATTTATTCAAATTGCGACATTTATTCATTTCAAACGTATGAACATGGTTTAAATAGGGCTATAGCTGGAACGAGCAAAATTAAATGATTTAAAATTAAAACAAATCAAATTTATTAATTATAAACTTGGTTATTGTGTATTAAAAACACATTTAGTCTATTAGTACTATTACAGAAATCTGACCCGTTTCGTTTATATACACTGACAAATATGCATGACAAAGTTTATTAGTTGCTTATGTTAAAACTGGGTGCTGGGGGATCCGCTGGGCTTTGACAGATGGTTCTCGACTGGTCTTGATAAAAGACTGATAAAGCTCATGGTCTCTGCAGGAAGAGCGTCATCTGTCACTGTTCCTCTGAGGAGCAGAAGAGGTCAAATATTACTGCTTTTCCAAAGCTCAGGAGACCCATCTCACTTATGTTAGCCAATAACACTCCAGATCTTCTAGTTTATGTACTTGCTAATGCTAGTCAGGGGCAAACGGAACAACAAACTTAATCTAGAAAGCATTTTATTGGATAAAAAAAAAAAAAAAAAAAAATTATATATATATATATATATATATATATATATATATATATATATATATAATTTTTGTATTTTCTGTTTTCATTTAAAATTGTAATAATTTTGTAAAGTATTATAAATGTATTTATATATAAATATATTTGATAAGTTTACTTTTAAATATATATATGCTTTAATTTTCATTAGTTTTTGGCCATTTTTGTGTATTTTAAAATATATTTGAATTATTTTGTTTTTTATTTTGTGTATTTTCTGTTTGCATTTTCATTTTATTAAATTGTTTTATAATTTTGTTGTTTGTTTTACATTTTTTATTTTATATATTTTCAGTTACAGTTTTAGTTATTTTAGTCTATTAATTTCAAGTAATTGAAAATAAGAAATATTGCTTTGGCAACTGACAAATTTTTTTATTATTATTATTTATTTCATTTAATGTTTATTTTGAGAAACAAAAACAAAAAAAAAGTTTTTATGGTTTAGTTTTAGGCAACTATAATAACCCTGGGCTCAATCATGTGAGCAATCAAACAAACAGATAAATGTCTTAAAATTGCATTGAGAAAATTAAAAGAGATGCGATGTTTCTTTCCATATTAAACGACAAACGAGACAGAATTGTATTCTCCAGAACATCACAGCTGTAAATGAATCTCATTCGTGTGATTCAGGAGATCAGAACCGCATATAGAAACATTCATGTGTGCTTCATTACAGTAGCTGACGTCCCTCCCCAGTTTTCACATTCATAAAACATATAAAAAATTCAGACTTCATGGGGCACGAGGATGGATGTGGCTTTTCCTTTCCAATGAAACGAGTATTTCTATTCTGTTCTGGCAGAAAGGTGATCCCCTGCCACATCTCCTTCTGTGAGCATTCAATTACTCAAACCTTAAATGTATTAAACATAACTCGCAAATGTGAAGAGTAATAGCATTAAATGAGACGAGGGAAACTTGTGGAAAGCAGCCGAGAGCAAACATGCTGGCTTGGGATGTTTATGATCTCATTACAGCGTGGGAAGCCTCTGCTTTATCTGTGGCTAATAGATTTCCTCGTGCTCTTTGTGCCGGTGTTTGATTGTGCCCCGCGGTATCGTGCTCATCATCGCATGTGTTTGACTTGCGTGGATAGGGACGTGATGATTATATTTCATGGAAATTACCAGTGCGTCTACAGGAGTCGTATGATGAAGTTACACATTTACATTTAATAATTCAACAGACATTTGTTTTTATCCAGCGTGACGTACAAATGAGGAAAAACAACCAATTTATCATAGAAGAGCATTAATATTAACATTTCGTTTTTTCTGGTCATCTAGAGAAAATGTGAGTGCGTAGTGTTTGCCTGATGCTGGTGTATTTATGGCATTGATATGTGGTTGCTAGGGTGTTTTGAATGGTCGCTAGGCGAATATATAATATATATTTATGTAAATGTATATTTAATATATATTCTACATAAATGTATGTATACATGTTGTGAACAGCATGACTTAAGAAAATAATAAAAAATTTAAAATACATAATGGTTAAACCTTCAAATTACAAAATAAGTTGGAAAATTATAATTATAAAAAATGGGGGGGGGGGGGGGGGGGGTGGTATCCAAATATATATATTACAATTAATGGTTTGGAAATGTAATTTTTTAGCTGAAAAGTGATCTAATAATTTTAAGTTACACCCACACACACACACCTATATACATTGGTATACACAGTTTATAATACACAAATATATAGAAATATTTTACATATATTTTCATATATAAACCATTTTTGTATATTTTGAAATATATCTGAAAATATTTTGAAATATTTGACAATATATACACATTTTAGCTGTGTGGGTGAGGATAAAATATAATATATATATATATATATATATATATATATATATATATATATATATATATATATATATATATAAATGTATTTACATTGACAATATATTTAATAATGGTAAAAAAGAGGTAATATAAGTAAACTCATCAAAATTATATATATGTGTATAATATATAAATATATACACATATTTTTAAATAATATATACATATATTTTAACATATATATTTTTTATATATATATATTTAAGTATATTTGACAATATATACATATTTTTAGCTGTGTAGGTAAGGTTAAAATGTAATAGGTTAAAATATAATTGAAAATATAGCTGCGAGCAGCGATGACGGGCCCAAGCCGTCAGCATACGCCACCCCGGTGGCATCGATAAAACGGTGCCCAGCGAGCACAAGCATCACAGTAACCCTCTGGCAGTTTGGTTTTAAGGGATACGGCAATTAAAGGGTTAATCCAAACCATCAACTCTGTGAAACACACACACACAGAACAACATATAAAACTTTAAATTCTATGAAAATATATTTTTCATTGGTAGTTGATGTTAGTTAATGCATTTACTAATGCTAACAAATGAGAAATTATTATAGTTACCAAAGGTTTTAATGATTTATAAGCATTTTTTAATGATTTATTTTTCCATTAACTAAAATGAATAATTTTTTCTAACACAAATGAATAAAGTAAAAAATATATTGTTAATATTTAATGTTATTTGTGAATTAACCAATGTTAAAAAACAACATTATTTAACTGTTGTTAATTTACATCATTAATAAATATATACCATTTAATGTTGAAATCAATGTTTTAATGTTTAAAATCAATTCCAAAATGTGTTAATATATTAAATTTTAAAGTTTTATCTTTTGAACATGACTATTTTTCTAATATTAAAAATATTTTGTTCATTGTTAGTTCATTGTAAGTTCATACTATCAATGAAGAATTAACATGCTTTAAAAAATATATTTTTCATTGTTAGTTCATGTTAATTAATGCATTCCCTACTGTTAACAAATGAGACTCAATTATAAAGTGTTATCAAAACCTTTAATGCTTTAAGCATTTTTTAAGGATTTTATTGAGAAGTTTAAACAGACTCTCTCTCTCTCTCTCTCTCTCTCTCTCTCTCTCTCTCTCTCTCCCCCTCCACACTCACTGAACTCACACAGTCAGTCACTCACCCAGTCACCTACCGCACACATTAGAAGCACAGAGACAGGATATCTCTGATAAGTTTTAAAATTTTCTTCTCGCCATAGTGTACTGTAAATTCATGGAATTAATCACATATCCTCAGACTGTCTTGTTCTGTGTTTGGTGTGAATTTGTGGTTTCTGCTTGGAGGTGTATGAATTTGTTTACAGCCCGTTTTGAAAAAAAAAAACACATAAAAAAAAAAAAGCCGACTTCCTGTTGGTCGTAGCTAATGTCTGTAAATTAGAAAGTTGTCCGGCTTAATGTGAACAATTTATGTACCAAGTTTGGTGTCTGTAGCTATCATTATATATATATAATCATTAATAATTATATTCCATTTAATGTTGATCAATATTAATTCCAAAATGTGTTAATATATTATTAAATTTTAAAGTTTCTCTTTTGAACATGACTATTTTTCTAACATTAAAAATATTTTGTTCATTGTTAGTTCATTGTAAGTTCATACTATCAATGAAGAATTAACATGCTGTAAAAAATTATATTTTTCATTGTTAGTTCATGTTAATTAATGCATTCCCTACTGTTAACAATTGAGACTTAATTATAAAGTGTTATGAAAACCTTTAATGCTTTATAAGCATTTTTTAAAGATTTAAAAAAAACAGACCCTCTCTCTCTTTCTCTCTCTCACCCAGCTCCTCAATCCACACAGTCACTCACACAGTCACTCACACCCCACCCCCACCCCCTCACTCAGCTGCAGGCTGGCAGGGATCTCTCACTCATAGAAGCATTGTAACAACTGTCTGATAGTTTTTAAATTTTCTCCTCTGCATAGTGTATTGTAAATTCATGAAATTAATCACATATCCTCAGACTGTATTGTTCTGTGTATGTAATTTTTTATGAAGTGTTTGGAAGCTGCTCTTAAAAGATAAAAAAAAAAAAAAAATCTCTTTTTTACTGTAACTTTAATAAATTGCCATTAAATCATCGTTCAAGATATCCTAAATCCGTCCGCAATTTAGCATCTTCAGTATTTTGGCATCATGAGAAAAAATGTTTGGTGTGATTTACGTGTTTCTGCTTTGAGGAGTATGAATTTGTTTACAGCCCGTTTTAAAAAAAAACCCACATTAAAATAAATATAGCCGACGTCCTGTTGGTCGTAGCTAATGACTGTAAATTAGAAAGTTGTCCGGATTAATAAGAACAATTTATGTACCGAGTTTGGTGTCTGTAGCTAAAACTAACCCCCCCATTTTTGACAAAAGGTGGCGCTATAGAGTGCCTCTTCCACGCCCGTTTATGAGGTTTTTCCAGTGTCTAACTATCATTAAAATGGATATGTGTGTTGAGTTTCATGACATTCTAAACATGTTATCTGCCTCAAAATCACCAGAAACGAATTTTCAACTTTGACACGTTGCCATGGCAACATAATTTTAGATATCAATATTCCCTTCACAGTTTTACATCGGCCGTGTTTTGACATTATTCTGGTGAAGTTTGAAGCAAATCGAGTAAAAATAAGATGCTGAATTCAAATAATTTTGAAAACGACACACTTCCTGCAGCCAGTTGGTGGCGCTATAACTTTCAGTCATAATAGTCACATCTATCCGATCGGCATCATACAACGAACAAACCACTGGAGTTTGATCAACATCATACAATGTATGTGGACGTTATTAGGCATTTCCTGGGTCTCATTTTTCGCCATAACTTCATCGCCTCGCCACGGGCAAACCGTTCGACATATCAAAAATATCTTCGCAATTTAGCGTCCCCAATGTCTTGAGATCATGTTCACCGAGTTTGGTGGCAATCGTATGGAAATCCTCAGAGGAGTATATCAAATTCCAGAGCATGCGCTTTTTAAACAGCCCTGAATAGCCGACTTCCTGTTGGGCGGAGCCTATGACATGCTGCGCGGAAGTTGTTCGGCTCAATGAGTTCTATATGTGTACCGAGTTTCATATGAATACGTGCAAGTATGTGTGAGCTATACATCAAGCTTTCTGACAATTTTCCAGGGGGCGCCGTAGAGCCCCTGTGCCACGCCCGGGTCCCAGCCTCAGCGGCGTCCTAATGGCCGCAGGTTCCAACGTGCGTGCCAATTTTCGAGAGTTTTCGGGCACGTTAAGGCCCCCAAAAGTGCCCGGATGATTGAAATAAAAAAAAAAAAAAAAAAAAAAAAAAAATAAAAAAAAAAAAAAAAAAATATAGCTGCAAGCAGCGATGACGGGCCCAAGCCGTCAGCATACGCCACCCCGGTGGCATCGATAAAACGGTGCCCAGCGAGCACAAGCATCACAGTAACCCTCTGGCAGTTTGGTTTTAAGGGATACAGCAATTAAAGGGTTAATCCAAACCATCAACTCTGTGAAACACACACACACAGAACAACATATAAAACTTTAAATTCTGTGAAAATATATTTTTCATTGGTAGTTGATGTTAGTCAATGCATTTACTAATGCTAACAAATGAGAAATTATTATAGTTACCAAAGCTTTTAATGATTTATAAGCATTTTTTAATTATTTATTTTTCCATTAACTAACATGAATAATTTACTAACAAAAATGAATAAAGTAAAAAATATATTGTTAATATTTAATATTATTTGTGAATTAACCAATGTTAAAAAACAACATTATTTAACTGTTGTTAGTTAACATCAACAATAATTATATACCATTTAATGTTGATCAATATTAATTCCAAAATGTGTTAATATATTATTAAATTTGAAAGTTTTATCTTTTGAGCATGACTATTTTTCTAATATTAAAAATATTTTGTTCATTGTTAGTTCATTGTAAGTTCATACTATCAATGAAGAATTAACATGCTGTAAAAATATATTTTTCATTGTTAGTTCATGTTAATTAATGCATTCCCTACTGTTAACAAATGAGACTTAATTATAAAGTGTTATCAAAACCTTTAATGCTTTATAAGCATTTTTTAAGGATTTTATTGAGAAGTTTAAACAGACCCTCTCTCTCTCTCTCTCTCTCTCCCCCTCCACACTCACTGAACTCACACAGTCAGTCACCCACCGCACACATTAGAAGCAGTGACAGGAGATCTCTGATAGTTTTAATTTTCTGCTCTCCATAGTGTATTGTAAATTCATGAAATTAATCACATATCCTCAGACGGTCTTGTTCTGTGTATGTAATTTTTTATGAAGTGTTTGGAAGCTGCTCTTTAAAGATAAAAAAAAAAAAAGTGTTATTTTTTACTGTAACTTTAATAAATTGCCATTAAATCACCGTTCAAGATATCCTAAATCGGTCCGCAATGAAGCATCTTCAGTATCTTGGAAGCATGTGAAAAAATGTTTGGTGTGAATTTTTGGTTTCTGCTTGAAGGAGTATGAATTTGTTTACAGCCCGTTTTTTAAAAAAAAAACACATTAAAAAAAAAATAGCCGATTTCCTGTTGGTCGTAGCTAATGACTGTACATTAGAAAGTTGTCCGGATTAATAAGAACAATTTATGTACCGAGTTTGGTGTCTGTAGCTATCATTATATATATATAATCATTTATAATTATATACCATTTAATGTTGATCAATATTAATCCAAAATGTGTTTATATATTATTAAATTTTAAAGTTTATCTTTTGAACATGACTATTTTTCTAACATTAAAAAGATTAATAAATGCTTTAAAAAAATTGTTGTTTGTTAGTTCATACTATCATGGAAGAATTAACATGCTGTAAAAATATATTTTTCATTGTTAGTTCACGTTAATTAATGCATTTCCTAATGTTAAGAATTGAGACCTTATTATAAAGTGTTATCAAAATCTTTAATGATTTATAAGCATTTTTTAAAGATTTTAAAAAACAGACCCTCTCTCTCTTTCTCTCTCTCACCCACTGCCTCAATCCACACAGTCACTCACACAGTCACTCACAGCCCACCCCACCCCACCCCTCACTCAGCTGCAGGCTGACAGGACCTCTCACTCAGAGGCAGCTCTGATAGTTTTTTAATTTTCTCCTCTGCATAGTGTATTGTAAATTCATGAAATTAATCACATATCCTCAGACTGTATTGTTCTGTGTATGTAATTTTTTATGAAGTGTTTGGAAGCTGCTCTTAAAAGATAAAAAAAAATAAAATGGATCTTTTTTACTGTAACTTTAATAAATTGCCATTAAATCATCGTTCAAGATATCCTAAATCCGTCCGCAATTTAGCATCTTCAGTATTTTGGCATCATGATAAAAAATGTTTGGTGTGATTTCCGTGTTTCTGCTTGGAGGAGTATTAATTTGTTTACAGCCCGTTTTAAAAAAAAACCCACATTAAAATAAATATAGCCGACTTCCTGTTGGTCGTAGCTAATGACTGTAAATTAGAAAGTTGTCCGGATTAATTAGAACAATTTATGTACCGAGTTTGGGGTCTGTAGCTAAAACTAACCCCCTCATTTTTGACAAAAGGTGGCGCTATAGAGTGCCTCTTCCACGCCCGTTTATGAGCTTTTTCCAGTGTCTAACTATCATTAAAATGGATATGTGTGTTGAGTTTCATGACATTCTAAACATGTTATCTGCCTCAAAATCACCAGAAACGAATTTTCAACTTTGACACGTTGCCATGGCAACATCATTTTAGATATCAATATTCCCTTCACAGTTTTACATCGGCCGTGTTTTGACATTATTCTGGTGAAGTTTGAAGCAAATCGAGTAAAAATAAGATGCTGAATTCAAAGCATTTTGAAAACGACACACTTCCTGCAGCCAGTTGGTGGCGCTATAACTTTCAGTCATAATAGTCACATCTATCCGATCGGCATCATACAACGAACAAGTCACTGAAGTTTGATCTACATCATACAATGTATGTGGACGTTATTAGGCATTTCCTGGGTCTCATTTTTCGCCATAACTTCATCGCCTCGCCACGGGCAAACCGTTCGACATATCAAAAATATCTTCGCAATTTAGCGTCCCCAATGTCTTGAGATCATGTTCACCTAGTTTGGTGGCAATCGTATGGAAATCCTCAGAGGAGTATATCAAATTCCAGAGCATGCGCTTTTTAAACAGCCCTGAATAGCCGACTTCCTGTTGGGCGGAGCCTATGACATGCTGCGCGGAAGTTGTTCGGCTCAATGAGTTCTATATGTGTACCGAGTTTCATATGAATACGTGCAAGTATGTGTGAGCTATACATCAAGCTTTCTGACAATTTTCCAGGGGGCGCCGTAGAGCCCCTGTGCCACGCCCGGGTCCCAGCCTCTGTGGCGTCCTAATGGCCGCAGGTTCCAATGTGCGTGCCAATTTTCAAGAGTTTTCGGGCACGTTAAGGCCCCCAAAAGTACACGGATAGTCGAAATAAAAAATAATAAAAAAAAAAATAATAATAATCCTTAGAAGAACAATAGGGCCCTGCGCCTTACTGGCTTGGGCCCTAATAATAATCCTTAGAAGAACAATAGGGCCCTGCGCCTTACTGGCTTGGGCCCTAATGATGTTGTTGTTGTATGGGTCAGGTTCAGATCAGTACAATGAGCATTCATTATCATGCTTGACTTAGCAAACAGCACTAATTAAAATCTCAATAAGATGACAGCAGGTACTTGTCTATATAGCTGGTTCAGATGAAGGCAAATGCAGTGTGTCATTATTGCATCCATGATAGCTATGTGAGAAATTCCCAGAAGCTCCATCGGCACAAACTCCACGAGTCCTGTTGGAAAAACTCCTCAGGGCTCCATCAGATTCACACCTGCAAAACACAAAGCATTAGTCCACAACAACAGCAAGACCAAAACAACCGTACAGGACCTAAACTATAACCTATATCAGCCCTCAGAGCTGTGTTTCATTTTTTACAGTCATACAGCAACACAATTCATGAAGCTACTTACAGCAGCAGTTCTGTGCAGAAACCTTGAACGGCTGATATCATCTATCAACAGAGCACTTTCTGACCGCACACTCAGTATCTGACCTAACCACAACAAGTCATTAAACTTAAAACACTTTCAAGCAAAAGGCTGTGGACTTTTATCTGCAGCAGAATGATGAATGTGTCTCTTCGGAGAGATATGCACATTCACCAGAAACAAACCCACGGCACAAATGCAATCATGTGGCTTTTCTGACAAACTACAACCTTGAATCTTAAGAAAATGTGAGCGGTGCATGGAGCAGGGCTATCTGAGGTGTCATAAAGTGCTGTGGTTTAGCGTTCAATGGAAATTAATTCCAGCGCTCAGTAGTTTGAACCTGACCCGTGAATAAACCCGTGCTGCCATCATGTCTGGCTGTTTGTTTGCTTTATAGGTACTTAAGTCTGAGAAACGGTCATTAATATTCTCGAGCGGGAAGAGGTGGACTTCACAAAGGTCAAGATGGAGAAGCTGATTCATTCCCATGGTGAATATTTTCCTCCCAGTAAGATTCTTAGTGTTTCAGTGTATAGAAAGAGCTGAATCAGCAGATATAATGATGAGTGTTTGACATACAGGACACGAGAGAAGATCACATACATATACAGTAATCCATCTACAGCCTTTTGCCAATTCATTCATAATTATGCATACAGTTTCCATGAGTGCATATTAATTGAGAGACTAAAGGAAATATTTGTATCTAAAATTAATGTCACACCATAGGAAAGGAACAAGTGTAGATAGATAGATAAGATAGATAAGATAGATAGAGATGTGTTTCTCGTCTCTCTCTCGTTCTCTTGAGTGGGATCCGGATGGGCTTCATTAGCGTCAGGCTGTGGATTCTGTCTGATCTGGATTAATATGTCAGAGTAATTGGTTCATGTTTACAAACCTCCCAGTTTATAAAGGCTCTTTACGTCCCAGTGGTCAACAGCGCTCATCTGCAGCCGCTAACAAGACTCAGCGTTAGCCACTTAGCAAAGGTCAAGGATGGGGAAGCACTAGTCAACCGATCGATCCATTAACCTGCTGCCGTGCTCTATGTGAGAGAAGCTAATGAAGGCCTGCTTTACCCCAGAGAAACAAACATCACACGAAGGCCACGTGGAGCCATTTATCTTCCTGTGCTTCTGCTAAAAATACACACTAGCACCTGTTAGGATGGAAACTGTACATAGTATGTTAACCTCAGGACTGCATGCTTACATTTAGGCCCCTTTAGTCTCTTCTGCTCAGCAAGGCTGCGTTTATTTGATCAGAAAATACAGTAAAAACAGTAATATTTTAAAGTATTATTACAATTCCTGTGATCAAATCTGAAATTTCAGCATCATTACTCCAGCCTTCAGTATCGCATGATCTTTCAGAAATCATTCTAATATACTCAAGAAACATTTCTCATTATTATCAATGTTGAAAACAATATTGTGCTGCCCAATAGTTTTGTGGAAATAGATACTTTTTGTTTTTCAGAATTCTTTGATGAATAGAAAGTTCAAAAGGAGTAACATTTATTTGAAGGTGGTTTAAATGATTTGTTTATGATCTTCATGATCCACTGAACCCCAGTCGTGATGGAATCACCCGAGACAGATTATTCCAGGAGTAAACAGGGTGTGGAGCGAGTCTCGAGGGTAAAGGTCACTATATTAATGTAGGATGATCAGTATTTTGGTGATGAGCAATTGTGATTTTTTTTATTTTTTTTATAGTTTTTAGTTTCGTATTAGTAATTTTGTTATATTGTGTTACATTTTTAATATGTCTATATAGTTTTAATAATTTTTTATTGTATATTTATTATATATTTAGAATTTATTTAATTAAGTTATAAGTTAATTATAAATTTAAATTAAGAGAAAATGAGGATTGTTGCTTTGCCATCTAAGTACAAAATTAATGAAGTTAAGTTTTATTTTATTTCCATTAAAAGTACTTTGGAAATAAAATTAAATTCTAAAAACTTTGAATAAATAAACTGTGATAAAACAAGTATTTTATCTAGTTGCCAACTTTTCTTCTTTTCATTAAGTTTAACTTAATGAACTAAAATAATTAAAACTAACACTAAAATAAAAATGACAAAACTATATAGACATAAAAAAAACGAATAAAATAAACTAATACAACTAATAAAATGACAAACACTAAAATAAACAAATATTAAAATGAAAACGGAGATGTTATAAATATTAATAAAAACTCTAATAGTATCTCAATGATACTAAAATAACACTGCAGTTACTTTATTTAAAGTAGTCTAGCTGCTTTCAGGTTGTTGTTGTTGTTTTTTACTACAATAACCCAGATTAATTCAGATATTTTGTGTAGTGAACGTGTTGCTTTTTTTTATTTCGCTTTGGTTGCAATGCTTCAATTTGATCACACAACCACTCAGAAATCAATATCCTGGCAACAAACTAGTCACATTTGTTACAGGAACGATGGCGCATATATAAAGGTTAAATAAATGAACATGGTAAATATTTAATGAGGGCTTGTGAACCAACGCATCCAGAATGCATTCACACTCCTGACCAGCCTGTCAGGTCACTAGCATATACTAGATGGGTCACAGAGAGGGAATTGAAGATGGGAGAAGGTGTGTGTGTGTGAGAGTGAGAGAGAGAGAGTGAAACAGACAGAAAGTGCTAATTTTAGCGCGCGGTGATCAACCTTGCTACCCTGTGGGACAGGCTGATATCAAAGGGAATACATGCTGACTCGGTTGCCATGGTGAGCGTAATTCAGCTTGGATGTCTCCTAATTGGGAAGCTGGGATATATGGGGGAAAATTAAATATAAAAAGGCTGCATGTTTTTAATGACTGTCAGGAATCACACATGCAACTCTTCAGAGAATGCATTTGTGACTCGAGAGGACGGTTTGAGGTGGCCTTGGCTGGATCAGTGGTCAAGCAAAGACACATAATTACAGAAACAACCATGTGTGTTGAACTCAAATTTGATTGTTTTTCACCTCGAATCAGAAAATGAGTTTAGCTAACTGATTGCTTGAAGTAGAGTCATAAAACGATGAGATGCCTCATAAACCTGCTGTTTTAAAGCAGCATGGGTGCATCAAGCACATACAAACAAAACTACTGTTTGTATGCGCTTTATAACAGGGCCTCAACAGCGTACGCCATTATTTTGCAGACAATTTTAAATGCTCACAAAAGTTCTGGTGCCACAACGCAGTTGTCATGAATCTGGTGTATGAACTTCCGTTAACTCGCCACCAGAGGTCACTCGCTCACCACATGGACTCTTGCACCACACTAACTGTTGCTCTTCACCCACAGACTACAATTCCCATCATCCATTGCACTGACCACACACAGCTGATTGCACTGATCACAGCTGATTGCACTGATCACACCCCCTACATAAACCATGGTCTTCCTCTTCCTCTCTTCCGAGTATTGTATTGCGTTTATCACTCCCCTAGTGTTAGCTGCCTTACCGAGCCGTCTGTGTTTTTCTGTTTAGTTCCAGTATTGTTCTGCATTTATAACTCTCCTAGTTTTAGCTGTGATACGGAACCCACTTTGTTGTCATAGTCTTGCCTTGTGTGTTTTTCTAGTGTTTTGATTCTTGCTTGGATTTACCCCTTTGCCTTGCCGTTTGGACTCTGTTTGCACCTCTCTTGGGCTACTGCTCGTATACCTGGATTATCTCTCTGCCTTGCCCTGTTGGATATAGTTCGCCGATCGCCGACTCTCGCTAGCCCTAGGATTGCTCTGTGTCTTGCCCGTACCATACCTGTTTGCCATTGTTGGACCCTGCCTGTTTATTGACTGTTTATAAATAAAAGCTTGCACTTGGATCCTCACGTCTTGTTCGCAGTAATTTAATTGCTGTGTAAAGTATGAGTTTGTGAGAATGAAAATATTAAATACAATTATAAAATGATAAATATTTGTTCTCATATTTAATTGTATTTTTGTAATGTGTTTTGGTAATGTTACAGTTTTCTATTTTTTTTCATAGTGTGCTTTTTGGTGAACTGTATTAAAACCAGACCAAAAATCCTAATAATTAAAGTAAACATCATTATTATTTGTAATTATACTGTAGCATAGGGAACCCATAACAATTAAAAACCAAAAAGACAAATACTGTCCCCGTGCTTTGTTGTTGTTGTTGTTTTTAAATCATAGATAACAAATGAGATTATTATATTTTGACCACTGAAATGGGAAATAAAATCTCACTGGTTTCCATTTCAGAATTATGGTCACCTTAGGTTAGAGTAATTAAAATAAAAATGTATGAACTGTGTATTTTATGATTAGAATAAATTAATTCAAAATTAAGTGTTATATTAAATAAAGGAATACATACAGTTGTGGTCAGAATTATTGGAACCCTTGGTAAATATGATCAAAGAAGGCTGTGAAAATTAACCTGCTTTGTTAATCCTTTTGATCTTTTATTTAAAAAATTCACAAAAATCTAACCTTTCATTGGATAATAAGAATTTAAAATGGGGGGAAATATCATTATGAAATAAATGTTTTTCTCAAACACACGTTGGACACAATTATTGGCACCCCTAGAAATTCTTAAGAGTAAAATATCTCTGAAGTATACTCCCATTCATATTCACAATTTTGAACACTCCAGGGTGATTATGAACATGAAATTATCCAGCCATGGCTTCCTGTTTCACAGAAATATAAATAGGAGAGAAAACAAAGCCCAAATTCCCTTAATCATCCATCACAATGAGAAAAAACAAAGAATATATTTCTGCTGTGCAGCAAAAGATAATTGAGCTTCACAAATTAGTGAAGTGGCTTTAAGAAAAGAGCTAGAGCAGTGAAAATTCCCATTTCCACCATCAGGGCAATAATTAAGAATTTCCAATCAACAGAAAATGTAATGAAACTGCCTGGAAGAGGACGTGTGTCTATATCGTCCTAATGCACGGTGAGAAGGAGAGTTTGAGTGGCTAAAGACTCTCCAAGGATCACAGCTGGAGAATTGCAGAAAATAGTTGAGTCTCGGGGTCAGAAAACCTTAAAAAAAAATTGTCAAACAGCTCCTACATCACCACATGTTGTTTGGGAGGGTTTCAAGAAAAATTCTCCTAGCTCATCCAAAAACAAACTCCAGCATATTCAGTTATCAGACACAACTGGAACTTCAAATGGGACTGGCTTCTACGGTCAGATGAAACTAAAAAATGAGCTTTTTAGCAGCAAACACTCAGGATTGGTTTGGTGAACACAGGGATAAAAAGTACCCCATGTGTACAATGAAATATACTGCTGTATTTGTGATGTTGTGGGCCTATATTTCTGCTGGAGGTCCTGGACATCTTGTTTAGACGCATGGCATCATGGATTCTATCAAATATCAACAGATAAAAAATCAATAAGTGACTGATTCTATTAGAAATCTTATAATGGGCCATGTTTGGATCTTCCAACCGTACAATAATCCAAACACAAACCTCAAAAACAACACAAAAATGGGTCACTGAGCACAAAACCAAGCTTCTGCTGGCCATTCCAGTCCTCTGACCTGAACCCTGTAGAAAATGAGTGAGGTGAACTGAAGAGAAGAAGCACCATCATGGAGCTGTGAATCTGAAGGATCTGGAGTGATTCTGGATGAAGGAATGGTCTCTGATCTCTTGTCAGGTGTTCTCTAACCTCATCAGGCATTATAGGAGAACATTTAGAGCTGTTAAACTGACAAATGGAGGTTTCAAAAAGCATTGAATAAAAAGGTGCCAATAATTGTGTCCAACGTGTGTTTGAGAAAAACATTTATTTCATAATGATATTTCCCCCCATTTGAAATTCTTATTATCCAATGAAAGGTTAGCTTTTTGTGAATTTTTAAAATAAAAGATCAAAAGGATTAACAAAGCAGGTTAATTTTCACAGTCTTCTTTGATCATATTTACCAAGGGTTTCAATAATTCTGACCACAACTGTATCTAAATAAAACAACGGCTGATCTCAATATATAGAGAACTATGCTATAATGTAGATATATATGCAGTTCATTTAAAGTGACAGTTACACAATATACTCAAACCTCACTGAAAGTCAACTTTGGTCAAACAGGCATCTCAAAACGGCCCTGTATTGTCCAATTAACCATCCTAATCAATATCACTAACAACATATAAATCAACAGGTTTCAAAACACTGAATCACCAAACTGGGTGTTTCTTCAGACAAGACTGTGCTTTTCCTTTAAAAAAGGGATGAAAAAATTAAATGTTCATCTATCAGATACGTATGACGAATTAAAATTACGAAAAAAAAGATGAATAATTGATTTGCTCATTACCAGGCTAAGACATCCGCAAAAGTTAATAAAGATTCCCGTGTCTTAAAATGGCCCTGAGAAGCAGACTATTCCCGGTGATCCATCATCGGCTCCTCCGAAAACCCCAGCATGCTTTCCTCTCTCCCGCGTCAGGTGAGACTCAACACCACACATATCTGGCTTAAAGCAAGATTCAGGGTTCATTTACATGCGAAGCTTGAATGACAGCATTCTGTAAATTTGTTAGAAAAGCACATAAACATTTGCATGAATACATTTACAGTGGAGACCCCATGGCCAAGCAGGCAGCCCTGAAGAATAAAGATATAAAATGTAGATTTAACTATGACTCATAACATTTACATGTGCATGTTAGCATGAGATTTGTTTGCTGAATAACTTCCCAGTGCAAAAATAATGTCATTTTGAGCGTAGGTCGTCACATGTGTTTGTGAGCGCCGTGGCCCATGTGTCTGCTAGACTTTCATTGTAAATGAATCATCTACAGCAGCAAAGTGAGTCATTTTCAGAGCTGATTCAGACTTTCGAACCATCTGCTCCTGTTTCACCTCACAGCAAAATAACTTAAACTGGATCTCTTTATTGTGTGCAATACTTTAATTCGTTTATGTATAATATATACAGTATATATATATATGATTAGTTACAGTTGGAATACATCTAAACCAGTGTGATATATTATAAAAGTAATAAAATAAAGTTTTATTATTTAGTTATAAAATAATTATATTTAGATATATATTTATTGAACTCTCAGTAGTTTTTAAACCAGTGTTATATATATTATAAAAGTGATAAAAAATGTATTAAGTTTTATTATTTTATTATCAATATATAAAATGTTATATAATAGATCACACTCATTCAAAAACTTGTAATGCATTTTGAATCTTAATAGTCTTTAAAAATAATAGGATTTTTGGGGGCAAGTTTCATTGTTTTGTTCTTGGTTCCCCCCCCCGCTTTGTTTTAATGGGCAATATAGTATTCTTGAACTTTTATATGATACAATTATAATATTAAAGTGAATACATAAAAAAATATATGTTTAGATCACACTGGTAAAAAAATAAATACATTATATATATATATAAATATAAATATAAATATATATAAAAATATAAATATATATAAATATAAATATATATAAATATATATATATAAATATAAATATAAATATATATATAAATATAAATATATATATATAAATATAAATAAATAAATATATATAAATAAATAAATAAATAAATAAATAAATAAATATATATATATATATATATATATAAATAACATTAAACAAAAAACTTTTGAAGTGTTTTACTTTACATGTAATGAATCTAAAATATATGAAAGTTTAACTTTTTGAAATAAGTTACAAGAAAAAATGAACTTTCACCATATTCTAATTTTCTGAGATGCACCTGTATGTATGTGTATATATACTGTATATATATATATATATATATATATATATATATATATATATATATATATATATATATACAGTACTTTACATACACCTTTCAGAATCTGCAAAATGTTAATTATTTTACCAAAATAAGAGGGATCATACAAAATGCATGTTATTGTTTATTTAGTACTGACCTGAATAAGATATTTCACATTAAAGATGTTTGCATATATAGTCCACAAGAGAAAATAATAGTTGAATTTATAAAAATGACCCTGTTCAAAAGTTTACATCCCCTTGATTCTTAATACTGTGTTGTAAACAGCTTCACGTGTTTATTTATGGCTATTTACTGTCAGTAATTCTAAATAAAGGCTTCATAAACTCTAATTAGCAGCTGCTCATAAAGCATAATTTCCTCTCTTCCAGGATGCGGTTGAGGCGTAAAGTTAAGTGTTTAATGTTTGTCTCTGTGTCTCAGAGCTCATCACGGAGCCCTGACTTCATGAAGCTCTAATTAAGTTACAGGATAGTTTATGGTCTCTCATTGAGGATCATGCGGCTTCAGTAATAACAGACCTGCAGATCTCAACAGGTGATCAATGCAGTCCAGCCAAAAATGAATACCATTCCACACCTGTATGATGTGGAGCACAAAAGATGATATTTTGGAGAACACTGGGGTTCAAACCCCACTGACTTTTACTGTATGGGGGAAACAATACAGAGACATTTTAATATCTCCTACTGTGTAGTAAATGACTGAATCTACCCTTTTAGAGCACATAGTGACAAATAGCCAAAGCAGTAGCAGTGTTTGCCAACAGAGGGCGCAGTTTCTCAACAAATCACATTCACTCTGATCAGTAAAGCATCTTAAGAATAGTGATTAATCGCATCCGAAATAAAAGGTTTTGTTTACATAATATATGTGTGTGTACTGTGTATATTTATTATGTATATATAAACACGCACACATGCATGTATATATTTGAGATATGACAAATATAAATAAATAAAATGTATATAAAATAAATATATATAAAAAATAAATTGTCATAAATATATGACAATTTATATGAATATAAAAAAACTTATTTTGGATGTGATTAATCTTTTGACAGCACTAATATAGAACAATTTTCATTAATAGTTTGAATTAGCTAATTTTTAGATTTTCTATTTTCATTTAAATGTTTTGTTAAAGTTTTAGTAAATATGGTGTGTTTTTGTCTTTTTCATTAGTTATGTTTATTATGTCTATACAGTTTTTATTATTATTATTTATTTTTCAGCTGTAGTTATTTTAGTACAAGTACAAGGCTAAATAAAATGAGAAATGATGCCTTGGCAACTACCTGAAACTATCTTTTATATTTTGTTTATATTTTTTGTTTTCATTTATTTAGAAAAATATGTATATTTTTATATGTATATTTGACATTTTTATCGAGTGTTATTTTTAGTTAACTGTAATAACAAGGTTAATGTCATTTATAGAGAGCTGATGCATCTGTTTTGGGTTAAGTTTAAGTTTTTAGTAAGTTTCATGAATAAATCACAAATAAATGACAAGTAACACTTTGAATGACATATATAAGGAAACAGCATTCAAAATGAGCAGACTGGTATCAGAGCTGAATATATTGGAGATTTCTTGCTGAATTACAGGCAACAGCGGCCAGCAGCCATTTGAATATTAACATTAATTAACAGCTCATGCTGCCTGCGTGACATCAGCTGAAAAAGACTGAAGAGGTGTTTAAAAAATTTTGTGTTTACACATAAAAATAACAGTCCGTTTTTAATATCTGTGCATGAAATTATGACAACTTCAGTGAAATTAATACAGAAGCAGGTGTCTCTCTGTCCTGCAGATGGCGCTGTAGACCCCTAAATAGACTACCATTTGTGCTTGCATTGTACTATGCAGAAAAGTATATGAACACAACAAAAGTCATCTCAGTAGGTTATCCTTCATCATAACACCCCTTTCAGACACTTGAGTCCAAAATATGAAACATAATCCTGTTCAACTGCATCACAATTGATTTCTCAATCAACACAGAGTTCTGATGCCAACAGTAACTTAAGCTCCAAAAAGCCACTTAAGGGTGCTACTGCAGTATTTTTGACCACAACTGTATTTTTATGGATGACAAACGTCAAAAAGAAGTAGGCTATATGAACAAATGTGAACAAACAAACAAGTCAGACTTGTATTTGGTTTCAATTCTTTAAAGGTGCATTCAATACAGTGTTTTTCAGTTTGTCTACATTCCTCATAGAAAATAAAACTAATACAAAATAATGAGCTTTTATACAGAAGCAAAATAAACTTTATACATATCTTGTGAATGACAAGGCATATAGTACACTCCAAGGAGTTTCTCTCCCGTCACACACTACACACTGAAATAACATCCAGCTGCTTTCCATACAGGAGAACAAGCCCCGTTTGAGCCCAGTGTCAACACACACTCCATGAAGACGTCGCTTCAACAACAGAAACCTAAGACTACCTGGTTTTCAGTATTTCTTTGTTTGCTCTATGACCTGCTAAAGTGAAATGTGAATTGTAAACTAAAGATGATTATAAAGTGAATCTCATCAAACCTGTCAAGACCACAAAACATTTCACCCCAAAATCAAAAGAAAGGGGGGGGATGGGCAATCATTTTTTGCATTATATAAAAAGTAAACATTTGTCAAAAAAAGAAAACACATACATATATACATATATATATGTAAAGAGAGAGAGAGATGATTAATATTATTTTATATTATATTATAATAGATAATTAATATTATGTTACTAAAATTCCAACAATTTTTTTGGGGGGAGGGTGTGATTAATTTTTTAAAATAATTTATAGGGACTCAATTTTAATTTATAGCCGATTAAACAAATATTTAAATTTGAATTCAAATTTTATATTAAAAATAAAAAAAAACAAAGCAAAAAATTACATTTAAAATTTTAAATATTTAAATATATTTTAAAATTAATTTGACATTTTATCCACTTCAGAAATATCAGTATCTAAGATTTCTGTGATTATAATAAGATTTTTTCCACTTTGCAGTTTTTTTTTTTTTTTTTTTTTCAATTTTAGGGTGAAGTGTGACCTCGACATGTTTTTGAGAGATTCATTCTATAAAAGAGTGAGATGTAACGCACTCTTCCATGCACAAACATGCACATGGTGCTCATATATGATCATGCAGAAATAGACATGCTTACATACATGTCTCGCTCTCTCTCTCACACACACACACACACACACACACACACACATCTGCACAAGCTGTAAATATATCTTTCTCTGTACTTATAACTCTTTACATATTTAAGGATAACGCATTCAAAAAAATAAATAACCACAGTTTAGGCTTTTCTATTGCAAGGTAGTGATTCATTTTTCTTTTAAATCTCTGTATGTGCAAGTTCGGTGCAACGTTGAATCTTCTTGCTCTAAAAAAACAGAAAGTAAGTTACATTCAATACTGGAAACTTCATCCCCTGACGGAGTCAAAGACACTCTCTGAGAGTCCCACATTCCTCAGTCTTTGCTTCGAGGTCAGCAAACGCATCCTGAAATATCCAAACACAACCAAGATTGCACTTCAAGTATTCAAATGAAAAGTCTCATGCGTGTTTGTGTCCCAAACCCCAGTAATGCCAACACAGACCGAGGCAGGTGCAGCTATTGCAACGTTGTTTGATTTGTCAGAAACTTGATGGTTTTCTCGTTCAAGTTTGGTTTTAACTTCAATAGACATTCCAGAAATAAAATATATTTATATATATCAGCTTAACTTCAGGTTTTAATACTCTCCAGCTGGCAAGACAGGAAGTAGAATAGCGTCCAGTCACGTCACGTCTGGTCAGAAACACAAGTCACCAGACCTCAAACAATGTCTCAAAAATCCACTTAAGATCAGATGGAGTGCAAACTAAAACTCAATCATTCAATCACAGTCCGGCACAATCATCCTCAGTGTCAGGAAACCGTCAAGTGCAGCTGAGACCCAGAAAAAAGGGCCACGTTTGAGCCAAGATGGCGGAGATGAGTCCGTTCAGGCAGACGAGAGCACATCTCTCTCCACCGAAAACACGCAGCAACCAGGTGCTAATGTAAACAGACCGCTAGTGCGAGTGTCAAGAACCCAATCCTTCTCATTTAGAGAGAGAAAAAGTCTGAAGTTCTGCCAGAAAGTGCTGGGAGTTCGAGGCATGGACCTCGAAAACAAATACAGTTACACAGCTGCAGAAAATCACCATTGCAACTTGGAAGTCTGTGAGTGTAAGAAAGGTTTGGTATCTGCGTGAAGACTCTGATGCAGCATTGAGATTATTACTCGTTCTCAGCATTGGTTTCGCCCTTGCGTGGGCCGTCTTAGGAAACACGTGAACGAAGGGAAACAAGTAAAACTTCAAGGACCTCAGCAGCGTCGCACCAAATGTATTAAAGCACTTTCAGTACGTCAATGAAAAGAGGCACTGACGACCAAAGTCACGCTCTCCTGGTGAATCTCATGAAGATGCTCAAGAAATGTGTCATTTATTACCTTATAATCAATAGAAAGATGCTTTGCGTGAAGAAAATCAAGTATGTTTTGGGCATTATTTGCATGACAATTAAACATTTCTCCACAACTGTAATGAAAAAAAGCTTATTAAAATATATATATCTAACTAATAATATATTCGATAAAATTTGTAAGACTAATTTGTAGAGATTATATGCAGACACTGCCATTTCAATTTATAGCTGATTAAATATATTTAAATATTTAAACATTTTATGTAAAAAATATTTTTTAAATGAAATATTTAAAGGTAAAAATGTTTATATTCACTTCAGAAATAACTGACTAATAAGCTTTTCTTCTAATATCCTTCATTTTCTGCAAATGCAAAGAGAATTTCTTGTATTTTTCTTGACATAAAAAAATGACAGTTGTCATATTTCACCTCCATTGTTTATTTTTTTTTATTATTAAAAGAAACAAGAAATTATATTTTTCATGAAGAAAATGAAGGAACCATTTCTTTTTGGGGGCATTTAATGACATAATTGTCATTATTTCATGACAATTAAAAATGAATTCACAACTGTAGATATTTTTTAACTGTATACATATTACAAAATATCTACATAATAATATATTTTATACAGTTTGTAACATACAATGTGAATGTACTGTGTAATGATGGTATTGTTTTACTGCTTTTAATTTATGATAATTTAAATAAAAAATTCCTAGATCTTGTGACCAATGCATTTCTTATCGTTTATGATTATGGACTTTATTTATAGGCACTGAAAGTGAAAGTGACGTGACCAAGTATGGTAACCCATGCAATTTCACTTTCTAGCTGATTAAATATTTACTTTTTTTTTTATTTAAGTGTTTAAAAAAAAAAAAAGCTTCAGAAATTTGTATCTAATATGAATTTAAAAAATATAATTGTCAGCAAGGACTGTCATGAAAATAATGTCGACATTCAGTTCCAAAAAAAATCATTTTCTGCAAATGCAAATAGAATTTCTTGTATTTTCTGTGAGATTCACCCTTTCACCTGCATAACACGACTAAAATAAAGCCTTCATAATGAAACAGCTGTTATTATTGCACTGGGCAACTTTTGGTAATCATAATGTCCTCTGTTAAAAAATAGGAAAAGATAAAGTTTTTGAGCCATTAACTTATATTAAAGATTCTCTACATTAGATTTGTTTAGGATGAGCTTCGAATGGAAATGTGCAAGTGAAGTGCATGTGGTTGAAAGCGAGAGAGATCCAGTGCAGCCTCTCTCTCTCTCTCTCCCCTGAAGAGTTCAGCCCAGAGTCACCCCCTGGTGGCCCTGAGATGCAGCCCTGAGACCCGCAACGCCAGGCCAAACACGACAAACCAACGAAAACAAGACAACCATGCCTTCTGCCCACCGGCCGGTCCACTGTGTGTAGAAACGCGTGGGGAATGTAATGCAGAGTTCACACTGCATGATTTTCAAAGTCGTTGGATCACCGTTGTTTTCACTCTGCACGGCTATCTGGGGTAGCGTTCAGTTGCTGCTGTGTTCATACTGCATGATGGATCGGCGACAGGAGGTTACACACTGCATGGCTTTACAATAGGAAGAATCGCCGACAACGCTGTCTGGGCCGCCAACTAGGTTTCATATACCTCCTTCCTGCCCTGTATCTTGCTCTCTCATTGGCTATACACTGTAGGTCATCACCGATGTGTTGTTCAGACAGAACTCATTTCACACAATCGCCTACAGATCTAGATATTTACACTCTTAAATATAAAGGTATATAAATATAAAGGTACATAAAAGGTGCTTCCAATGCCATAGAAGAATCTTTTTCGTCTAAATGGTTCCATAAAGAACCTTTAACATCTGAAGAACCTTTCTGTGTCACAAAAGGTTCTTTGTGGTGAAAGAAGCTTCTTCAGATTATAAAAAGGTAAGAAAGAGATCATTCTTTAAAGAACCTTTGACTGAACGGTTCTTTGTGGAACCAAACATTGTTCTTCTATGGCATTGTTCTTCTGTGAAGAACTTTTTAAGCACCTTTATGTATAAGAGTGCATAGGGCTGCATGATAAATTAAATGAAATTGCAATCACGATAAGGCAAAAGCTACGATAATCATATGCATCTTATCAGTGAAGCACAGTTATGTGATCAGTAGTAAAAGCAGTAAAGATTTAACTGCTTTTATTGATTCAACGTGACTAATAAACAAGACTATGACAATATATGATTTATCTGAGTTCTTATTATAACTATTATTATAATAATGCAATGCTAATCGACATAGCCTTTACCACTGCTATGAATACTATGAAATATGTTATTCTGTGTAAGAAGCCACATCATCTCACAGAAGAATTTATTTCAAACACTCGCCTGACGTTATGAACTGTTTTTGAAGTAAAACCATGTTATTAAATTTGGTATTTTCACGTGCTTTCAGAAGGAGCAGCATTTACTACACAGCCATAGATCACTGAGAAGCTACGCAAACAGCTGTCATTATAGCAGAACGATATCTTCACGATTAAATCGTCTGCGATGATGAACGTGATATTGCGTAGCTTGTCAGTGAACTACGGCTTTGTGTAGTAAATACTGCTCCATCTGAAGGCACGTGATGGAGATTTCCTTCTGATTACAGAACCGGCTTTACTGACGAGATGCGCATGACTATCGCATTCCATTAATCGTGCAGCTCTAGTGTAGCATGTTAAATATTTCACAGGTGTCAGCAATTCTCTGATTGCGTCTTTAATAATTGTAACTCGCGTGAACAAGCACTGATTTGCCTCCGATTTCGTGCATTTGTCGGTGATTTCGCAAAACTTGTCGACGAGTGAAAATCAGGGCTAAAATCGTGCAGTGTGAACTCTGCATTAGATGTTAGCCGTGGTCTGATCGCATTCACAGCGTGGATTCACACTCCACTTTGCAGGTGGTGGTGGCGGCGCCTTTGCGCGTGAGCTTGAGGAAGCTGGGCTTCTCAGTCACGCCGTTGTTATTGGAGGACGTCAGCGTCCGAGTCTGCTCGGCCTCTCCGCCAGATCCCGGGTAGATGACAAGGAAGCAGGCGGACAGGAAGCCCAAGAAAGAGCCGACGGAGGCCACCATGGGAATGACGCGCACGCTGCCCACTGCGTCCACCACCGCGCCCAGCGCCGATGCCACCAGGATCTGAGAGATGTACACCTGACACGACAGGATGGCGCAATCGATGCCGAAACCTCGCTTGGAGTTGCCAGGGCTGTGCTGGATGTACTGCAAATAGCAAAAACAAATCGGTCGCATATCAGTATCCCATGATTCTGCTCTTTATCCTATGAGATCTCAGTCCAGAAATCTGTTTAAGACCTATCAAGAGTATTAAAAACAAAGCAATACTACAACGAGTACTGTAGCAACCGTATATAAATAACAGCTCATGAGGAAAATGCAACATTTTCACTGTTATTTAAATATTTGTAGCGTTTTTTTTTTTCCCCATTCTATACTACTACTGATTACTAGTAAAACTACATTTAAAAATTGTTGTCATGACACTAAACAACATAGTGAAGTCAGCTACTTACACTGTTCTTTACACCCAGAAAGTACTTTGATGACATGTAATGCCTGTTAGTAAAATGTCACCCTCAACCCTGAGTTCTGAGAGGCGGCCAGGACAAAGATTAGGACTAGTGCTGGGATTAGTTTTAATACGGCAGGATTACAGTCTTACAGAGATGAATGTAATAGCCTCTGACCTCTTTATTATCATGATACTGGCCCAGCAGAGCATACGGACAGTACGAGATGCTCATGGAGATGATGCCCATGCTGCTGATCATCACCATGGAGACGTAGACATTGGGAAATATCGCCATGACGGCCGTACCGATGGCGAAGGCCAGAGTGCCCAGGATGTAGATGACCTTTATGCTGAGGTCAAAGTTATCCAGGTACTTCTGCAGTACAGCTACATTCATAAAAGACACATAGATGAAGAATTAAACTTGATCAGATCACACGGTCGCATCTCTAGATTCAGGATACGTACCTGAACAGATGGCGGCGGTGGCGGCGTAAATCACCAGCCCCCAGCAGCCCATCTGAACCCCTCTGTGGTAGTTATGAAGGGCGGTGGAGTTCAGCGGGGCCTACAGGGACACACGTCAAGATTGAGGGTAAAAACTGGATGGCAGTGAAAGACACCATCGTCCACTGTATACTTAACGCAAGAGCTCCCCAAAACATTTTGTTATCAGACTGAAATTTTATGGATTTTAGTCATTTGCTAAATTTAACCATGTTGTTTATTCAAAAACATGTCAGCAAACTTACTGCCAACAATCACAAATAAGAATTATTTGAAAAGAAATTATTTCTAATACCTAGTTTTCTGATTGGCTAAACCAGGCATTCCCAAACTTCTGTCAAAATTAACTCCTTTGATGTAAAATATTTACTTGAAGGATTTTTAAGGTAATATTTGAGTAATTCAAAATTGATTGTTTTTTTTTTCCTTTTAAAATTATTTTAATATTACTATTATTATTTTGTTATTTTAATAAAAAATTTATTGATATTTTTTAATAAAAAAATCTGCTTTTCTTTTAAAAATACAATTAAACATTTTTTGAGTGATTTTCAGAGTTATTAAGTGATTAACAGCTTAAATGTGGGTGTTTTTTTCAATAAAAGCTACATTTTTATATATATAAAGTCATAAGTATTATTTTTAAGTACATTTTAAGCACTATACTCTTATGGTTTTTGTTTTGTTTTGCAACATATTACATAAATATTTAATATTTCCTATGAAAATGTAGGATAAGTCTATTAAAGTTTGGTTAAAGGCTAAACCAAGGATTTCCAAAATATATAAATATTGATAACTAAAATATATAAAAGTACCCCCTAAAATTTTTAATTTAAAAAAGTTTTAATATTTCAATAATTTAACAACACATTCACATATTCATGGTTCTCTAATATTGCTTAATAGTTACATGACATTATTGTAAACAAGTACAATTTTACATTGAATGCATTGAAGCTGTACATTTGAACATTTCATGCATTCCCTGGGAATCGAACCCACAACCTCGGCAACACCACTGCACCATGTTCTACTGTTTGAACTACAGGAATGCTTTTCTACATTATCATAGCTCAAATAGTAGAGCATGGCATTAGCAATGCCAAGGTTGTGGGTTAAATTCCCAGGGCATGCATAACTTGATAAAATGTGTTAAGTTGCTTTAGATGCATTAAAAAAAGCAATGCATTGCTCACCGTCGGGTCGCCCTCGAAGATGACCTGCCCCATGAAGTCCGTGTAAAACACAGCCTCTGCGATGACGGCGAACCACGTGACCAGGTGACACACGCACAGTCTGAACAGCTCTTTGGGCATCTTCAGCATGGACATCCAGAGCAGACGGACGGTGGTCTCGGTCTCACCCTCCTCGCTCTCCGTGTCCCCGCTGGAGTTGGTGTTCCCGCTCTGGTGCCTCGTTCTCTGGCCATTCCTCTGCTTCTGCCGCTTCTCCATCTCATAGATGTCGTTCATGCTGCGGGACGGTTTGATGAGGAATGCGGCGTTGGCACGCCGGTAACGGTAGCGGTGGGATCCGACCCGGCCGTAGTAGAAGAAGGTGCAGGATGACTGTCGGTAGAAGGTGTGGCGTCTGCGGCGCATGGATGCGTTGGTGCTGGAGGGTTTGATACCGGGCGGCCCGTGGCCGTTGAGGTCCGTCATATGTCCATTGGGAGCTTTGGATTGGTTGAGCTGACTGTTAAGCAGAGCTTCTTCTCCGTCATGTTCGGCCTGCTGCAGAAACGCAGATAGTCGGCTTAATTTTCCACGCAGGAACTCTTGACTCTCCACGCTGCTGCTACGCCGCCGCGGCGACCCGTGATAGGAAGAAATGCGATCTTGGAAGATAGACGGCTCGATTTCACGCAGAAACAGCATGTCGTGGTGGTCCAGCGTAGCGTCAGCCATCTCCAAAACAGAGTCGCTTTTACTTCGAACGATGTCCACGTCTAAAAAGTCCATGTTCAGCTCTCGCTCCGAACGCCGGTCAGCATAGAGGTCATAATGGTCGTAGGGCTCGTCTTCATGGATCATTTCGAGCTGGGGATGGTGCGCTGCAATTTTAACACTGGATTCGGTTTCTGCCTCGTCATCCAGACGGTCCTGTTGAGGGCTGAACTGTTGCTCCTCGATACTGAACAGGTGCAGAGCCACGGAAATAGTGAACAGAACCGCGGCGAACAGGAACAGAATTTGCTCTTGAGACTTGAAAGTTCGACCCAAGAAGGTGTGCGTCCAGTCAAGACCACCGAGGGCGTAACCAACTGCCCCTCCGAGCCCTTAAACACAACAGACAGAGTTTAGCACTCATTTTATATGGACAGCTACCCAATAATAAAGCTTTTGGGAATGACAAGCGATTTTAAAGGCAAAGTGCAAAAAAAGTATTCTTAATTGGTATTTGTCTTATTTTCCATTAATCCATCAAAAAAAAATTATGCAAATATTTTAGAATGTTAAATTTTAGACGCATTTACTTGTGAAGAAAAATATTTTGTGTCACTGATAAAAATGATTTAATTTTATATTTTTATTTGGAAAATTAATTTGCTTAAAAAAAGAAAAATATCGGTCAGCGAGTAAGTAAAAAATATTTAATCGCCCATTGACATTTTCTTGTCTAGTTTTAAGCAAACTTGCATAATAAATGAATAAATAACAGAAAAAAGTAATTTTGCTTCAAGGAAATTGATTTAAGAATATTTAGATATACAGGTGCATCTCAAATTAGAATGTCGTGAAAAAGTTCATTTTTTCTTGCAAGTTATTTCAAAAAGTGAAACTTTCATATATTTTAGATTCATTGCATGTAAAGTAAAACATTTCAAAAGTTTTTTGGTTTTAATTTTGATGATTAGATCTTACAGCTCATGAAAGTCAAAAATCAGTATCTCAAAATATTAGAATATTTACATTTGAGTTTCAATTAATGACCATCTCTACAGAATAAATTCCGGGTATCTCTTGTTCTTTGAAACCACAATAATGGAGAAGACTGCTGACTTGGCAATGATCCAGAAGATGAACATTGACGCTCTCCACAAAGAGGGTAAGTCACAGAGGATCATTACTGAAAGCTGTGGCAAAGCATATTAAATGCAAAGTTGACTGGAAGGAAGAATTTGGGTAGGAAAAGGTATACAAGCAGCAGAGATGACCGCAAGCTTGAGAATACTGTCAAGCAAAGCTGATTCAAACACTTGGGAGAGCTTCACAAGGAGTGGACTGAAGCTGGAGTCAGTGCATCAAGAGTCTCCACACTCAGACGTCTTCAGGAAAAGGGCAACCAAGCCACTTCTGAACCAGAGACAACGTCAGAAGCATCTTACCTGGGCTGTGGAGAAAAAGAACTGGACTGTTCCTCAGTGGTCCAAAGTCCTCTTTTCAGATGAAAGTAAATTTTCCATTTCATTTGGAAATCAAGGTCCCAGAGTCTGGAGAAAGAGTGGAGAGGCACAGAATCCATACTGCTTGAAGTCCAGTGTGAAGTTTCCACAGTCAGTGATGATTTAGGCTGCCATGTCATCTGCTGGTGTTGGAAATTTTAGAGCACTTCATACTTCCTTCTGCTGACAAGCTTTATGGAGATGCTGATTTCATTTTCCAGCAGGACTTGGCACCTGCCCACACAGGTACCACAAAAGCTGGTTCAATGACCATGGTGTTACTGAGCTTGATTGGCCAGCAAACTCGCCTGACCTGAACCCCATAGAGAATCTATGGGGTATTGTCAAGAGGAAGATGAGAGACACCAGACCCAACAATGCAGATGACCTGAAGGCTGCTATCAAAGCAACCTGGGCTTCCATTAGACCTGAGCAGTGCCACAGGCTGATCACCTCCATGCCACGCCGCATTGATGCAGTAATTCATGCAAAAGGAGCCCCTACCAAGTATTGAGTGCATATACAGTAAATGAACATACTCTCCAGAAGGCCAACAATTCACTAATGTTCACTAAAATAATGTCTTATGAAGTATTCTAATTTGTTGAGACTTGGTGGGTTTTTTGTTAAATGTGAGCCTAAATCATCACAATTAAAAGAACCAAAGACTTAAACTACTTCAGTCTGTGTGCATTGAATTTATTTAATACACGAGTTTCACAATTTGAGTTGAATTACTGAAATAAATGAACTTTTCCATGACATTCTAATTTATTGAGATGCACCTGCATATACTACAAATTACACTGCAAAAAAATATATTTATTCTGGAAAAATAGGGAAAAAAAATACTAGGAAATATATAACTAGTTTATTATAAATATCTAAACATTCTTAAATCAAGATACACTTACATGAGGAAATGACTTAAGATACTATGTTATGTTTATGCCTAAAACGAGCAAAATCTGTCAATGAGGTAAGACAACTATATTTATTTTCCTTTTGAATTAATCTTATCTGAATTAAGCATGAGCTTACTTAATTTTAATTTCAGAAAGGCATTAAAAAAAGCATATTTTCTTGTCAAGTAAATGTATATTGATTTTGAAATATTAGATATTTGTACTTCAAAATAGTCTGCAAAAATAATTTCTTACCTAGTATTTTGTTTTCTATTTTCCAGCATAAATATCTAAACATTCAAGGTCAATATGCTGCACATTTACCTGGAAAATAATGACTTAAGATAATAAGTGATTTCTGAAAAATCTATCAAAATTACACGAGTTTACGACTAAAACAAGAAAAAGAGCTAAGGGCTAAGAAAACGTTTGCATTTCAAGTAAATATATCTTGATTTAAAAATGTATAGATGTTCAGCAAAGCAAGACAAAAATAATCTTTGGCCTGAATTGAGTCATAGACTGTAGCTGACAGTCACATAAATAACTGCAAAATGAGAATAAACACAAAATAGAGTGCCAACTGCATTCATCAGCAGTGTGAATGTGGCTTATGACTCATGCCAATCAGTTCTTCAAGCTTTTCATGTTGTGATGTATGAATGAAACAAGGCAGACTCTGGCAGTGCTGCACCTGCAGAGAAGGCGTGGATGTTGAGAGCCATGTCCTGTTCCTCAGTGTCAGCCACGTCCAGCAGATACGCTCGTATGGGACCCTCTGTCGCATCCGCACAGAAATCCAGCACCACCACCCCCAGCACCGTCATCACGATTCCTATCGGCTGGTTATTTGGCACGTCTCCTACAGCAAGACCTGAGATAGACAGACACAAACAGGTGACGTTACGAGATTACCATTCCATGATGTAGAAACTTTTTATATTTTTCTGGTTAATTTGGGGGGGGGGGGGGGGGGGGGGTCAATAGAGAGTCCGTGTGTGTGTGTGCGCGTAAATTAAAATCAGAAATTTTAATTATTCAGATTACTAAACCTTAAACAGTAATTAAAGCTATACGTACATAATAAAAACCTATAAAAAAATGTAAGTACCTAACAAAACTTACTAAAATTTAAAGTAAAATTAAAAATGAAAATTTAAAAGCTTAAAAATTCTAAATATCAATAAATACTATAATATTTTATAAATTCTAAAATAACTCTTCTAAAAGGATTTAAATACGGTGGCCGAGAGAGCTCAATGCGCTGCAAATAGAAAAACAACTGTCAATTTGACAACGCACGTGCTGCAAATGCTCACAACACAACCAAATAAAGAAATGCACTGCAAATACAGTTCTTTATTTGGTTGTGGTGTGAGCATTTGCAACACCTGCTGTCAAATTGATGATGTTTTCTTGATTTGCAGGTGCTTTTTCTAGTTGCAAGTGTTTTCTGAAGTTGCAATGCGTTGAGCTCTCTCTGCCACCGTATTTAAATGATAAATGTAGCTGCATTTAAATGATGATCGAACGCATTTTCAAAATTGCCAACATATTTAAATATCGGTTTTATTCAATACTAGTTTTACATTCTTTAATAGAATTATTTGACTAGAAAGGAAACAAAAGCAAACAAACACATTTTAAATTTAAGTCATTTTCAAACAACTGTATTTTCTTTGTTAAAGTTTTTAAAAAGTACCCACTTTTTATGAAATGCTACTTTTATAATCTCCTGTCATGCATAAACGACATTTTTATAGGTCAAAGGTCAAAAGTCATCAGAAATAAATAGAAACTGATGTGAGTTTATCACGTTAGTTGTTTGAAAACACACACAGAGCATTCAATGCACTGAATGATGGGAGTTCTGCAAAGGCTAAAATATCAACAAACAATGCTAACATACAGCAGCTTACATGTGAGCGCTCACTGCTCATGTGCTCCGAAGTGCAAATTTACCATTCATCAATATTTCATACAGACTTTCAGCATTTATGCCACACACAGGCCTCTGGGAACTCAAACATCCCATAATGCATATGTGTCCTGACCTTGATCCGCTGCATTGTCATCCCATGAGCCATTGTACTGTACATGCATGTGCGTGTGTGTGTGTGTGTGTGTGTGTGTGTGAGTAAACATACACACACGTATTGATTGTTCAGGCTTATTTTAGAGCTTTTCCAGGGTTCCAGTAGCATGTGCGCTTCTACAGCCTGAGCTAACGGGGAAAATGTGTTTAATGCGTGTCATTTCTGGTATTTGCTACTTCTCGGAATGAAAATGATGAACTTTAGTGTTTCCACAATCCACACTGAATGATTTCATTCATAAACGATTCCTCACTGAGGACCGACGTGCTGTTACCTGTGATTGATTTTTGCCTGGTAAATTATAAAATAATAATTAACATTCTGGCATCACAAATAAACTAATTTCCTTATTAATATTAAATAAAATAAATTTTTTAAATGCAAAATAAATTAAAGTAAAATATAAAAAAATAAAAATGTCAGATTTAAAATATAATATATAATAAAAACAAAACTGGTAACAGCCACAACATACTAGCATGTGCACCACTATAAGAAAGCAGCATGAAATAAAGTAAAATAAAACATAAAAAAAACATACAAATAAAATCAAATTATAAAATGGATCTAAAATCGTTATTGATTGCCACAAAATTAAATAAAATATTTAAAATAATAAAATTAAACATTACACATATATTAAAATAAAAATAAAACTCTAAGAACACCATATAAACTACTTAGGAACACCCTGGCAACATCCACAACATACTAAAATCATGATGGTGTACCACTACTAAAAAAATAAAATAAAATCTTATATCTGTTTTAAATGCAAATGTACTGTTGTAGTGTTTTAAACACTGTTCTAATATTTAGTGTATAAAAACAGACACAGAGGGCGGAAGCTAGTTGTAGACTCGTAGCTGTGTGTCGTGTCAGCGGGAGGCTGAGTATTACGCGTTCTTCCTGACAATAGAGTCGGCGCGCTGCAAGCTAGCCATGGAGACAGGAAGTTGTTCCAGATAGGCAATGAAAGGTAAAAAAAGGGCACAACAGGAAACAGTTCCCTGTGAACTGGTTCCTAGTCCTTTCCCATGTTATAGAGACCGACGGAGTTCATGCTGACACACACACACACACACACACAGCAGATAGCCATCTCTTTCTACTCAAATACTGACAGATAGTCAAGAGAATATTGTACAAAAAAAACAAGGTAATACTATGGTACATGTCTAAAAAACCTTGGTAGGAAAGAGTACATTTAGGAATGATAAAAACTGTGAATATAAGACGTCTTTATGAAGATTCTGATCGTATTAATGCGGTTTTTTGAGATGGCGTTCAGCAGGAGAAATGTGGAAGATGCAGGTGTTGAATGAGGTTCAGAGATCAGCAGGTGTCTGCATGTGTCACTTCATTAGAAAAGTGTCCGTGATCACAGCATCACGCGTTCTGTGCCAAGAACAGGAGCGTTCCTGTAAAAATCAGCTCTGCAAACATCTC